>NC_133327.1:567387167-567692792 GCF_042186555.1 Aquarana catesbeiana
GACATGGTTTTAGTTTTTGCTTCATCAATCACAATCATAAATTAGTACTCCAAACTAACATCTAGTTAACATCATTGATTGGACAAGCAGAAATATTTAGAAGAATGCTATACCTGGCTCAAGCTGGGCTCCTCCACATGTTGCTGCCTGGAAGGCCCAGGTTGGGCGTCAGAAGCCTCAGCTGAGGAGGAAGGAAGCGTGGAAGGGAGGCTGGAGAGTGATGACCTGGGTTCAGTCTGATCTGCCAGAAAATGCAGCCTGTCATAGTACCACAGCCTGGGGACATAGATGTCATCTGCTGCTCCGGATCTCTGGGAATCCTGGACCTTCTTGTGCTCCCTTAGATAAGTGCTCCTCAGGCCACCAATTAGGATCTTCAAATAGGTCATGTCTGCCGTGGGGACCACCGTCTTCACAAATTCCAGCAATTGATCCAGTGCTGCCTTCCTCTTTGTTTGGTTCTTATATTCAGGGTGTTTTATCTCCCACAGACAGGGCTGCTCCCTGAACATATCAATGAAGCTTGCCATAAAGTCGTTATCTTTCAAGATATCCATTTTCACTGCAAGACACAACACAAGACAAACCCTAATGTCAGGCCAAACTCTCCTAATCTTGTTACAATATAGGCCTCAATCTAGAAGCAGTATAGGCCCAAGTTTGGCTCTTACCTTCGTTATCACGATCGGCGCCTCCGATACTCCTTCCTCCACTCACAGATCGTACGTACTACGCACGCGTGTTACGCTTTATACACACTGCGCATGCGTGTAACTCCGCCCGCCCCTGACATTCTTTCTAATCTATTCCCGACCCTTTTCGTTCGGCGCAGTGAGGGAAGAGCACATGGCGGAGACACAGCAGGTGCGTGCTAATTACAGCAACGAGGAGGAGGGGGAGGAAAACCCGGAGCCAGAAACGTCTGGATCAAGAAGGAGAAGATTTAAGGCCTCAAATATGTCCTTTGGGGAGATGTTGGAGATGGTCGACATCCTGAAGAAGGCCGACTATGATGGAAAGTATGGACCTTACCACAACCCCAATGTCAGAAAGGCCAAGATAATTGCGAAAGTGGTCAAAAGTCTGCACCGGAATTTCGGGGTACAACGATCGAAAGATCAGCTCAGGAAGCGGTGGTCAGACCTGAAATTAAGAGAACACGAGCAGTACAGAAAGATCCGGAGAGTGCTGCAAAAAATAAGTAGTTGTCCATTGTTCCTGTTCTTTTTGTGTTTATTACGTTTGTGCTGCTCCATGTGCTTTTAGGAACTGTTGTACAGTTTAAAATGGCAACTTTCATGTTCATGGGCACATTATTCGTTCGTAGCAAACATTTTTCTTTCGGCCTTTAAAACACCATTGTTTTTGCCATATGCATTTGACCACATTTTTTAGGGCCTACTTGTATGAAACTAATTTGGTTGTGTAGATGTGTTTGTTACTAGAATGAAATGCAAACTAGATTCTGTGTAAGGAGAGGACATTCAGCAGCAGTTTTCACATCTGGACACTGGAGCACTAGTGTGGGACACAAGAACACCCTTTTTATTAGGGGGCACACACAGGTGCTCCAGTGTATACTATAGGGGTGTCTCCATCTGTGAAGCTTGTACAAGACAGGTAACGTATTGAAGTTTGACAAAGGACAATAAAAATTCTATATCTTGGAACTCTGCCAAAATAGACAATTGTACCCCACTTCCAAGCAATGTTTCATATTCCTATTTCTGCCAGCAAATATCTGTGTGCTAAGTATACCTTTTTTGTTTCACATAGGGGAGAAAAGACTCGGAGGACACCCCTCATCCGAGGAGACCAGAGACCCCCCACCTCATGAAGAAGGGGAAATCCCCCCAAGTAACGCAGAGCAGGAGGAGGAAGACGTGGTGGAACTAGTCACCACAACAGGTGAGTGTCTGCGACCACAGGCTCAGGTAAGAGATGGATGCCGCTATATTTATAATACATGTTTTTTTTTGGTTTCTCTCTTTTTAGGTGATCGGGATGTTGTGGATCCTGATCCTTTCACCTCGGAAAGTGCGCAGATCCTGATCGGGGAGATCATGGGGTGTAATGTTGCTGTCAGAGGAGTCCTCCGAATAGATTGGCTATTGGGCGCTCCAGTGTACGCCGGTTCGCGCTGGTCCGTGCTGCTGTGCGGGCGCGGGCACGGCGCTTGGCGCCAGCCACCCTATTTAGTCTGCTGGAATCTTCTGCTCTGTGCTGTCCGATCTGCAGCTCCCAGTTCCTGACTTCCTGTTTCCTGTTTTTTTCCTGTTTGCTTCCTGTTTGCCTGTCTGATCGCCTAAGTGACCCCGGCCTGCCTTTGGACTCCTCTTGTTATCCGCCTGCACCTGACCACGGCTTTCCTTGACTACGACTCTGCCTACTCCTTTGTACCACGCTGCCCGCCTGCTGCCAACCCTACCTGTGACCGGGGCTTTGAGCCTGCCTGCTCCTCTGTACCTCACTTACCGTTTGTTGCCAACTCTGCCTGTGACCGGACCAGTCCACTTTGCTCCTGCTCTGCACCAGCTGCCTAGACCCTTACTTTCCAGGACTTCCAGACCATACGCATCAGGATCCTGGGCCTTACCTCCGCAAGTCACCTGCCAGGCTCTCTTACCACTCTGCGCTCCTGTGCCTTCTGTTTACACTACCAGGGGCCGGGAACCAGATACGTACGGGAGGCCTCCCCTGCTATACTGGGTTCGTCAGTCAGGTACGTGTAAGTCTGACAGTATCGGACAGCCATGTCCGAGCCCGAGCAGGGATCCTCTCCCATGGAGGAGCTATGCAGACACCTGGCAGGTCTCACTCAAGCTGTAAAGAGCCTTCAGGAAGGCTACATTGGCTGGAAGAAAGAGTCCAGGTGCTCTCCTCACCTGCTAGCCCTCTAGCTGCTTCTGCTACCGGACTCTCATCTCCTCCCTCCGTGGTCATGCTTCCTCCTGAGCCAAGGGTTCCTACACCCGACAGATTTTCTGGTGATCGTAGCAAATATCGATCCTTCCGCAATGCCTGTGAATTATACTTTGCTCTGTTACCACGAACTTTCTCCTTGGAAGCAAGGAAGGTGGGCTTTGTAATTTCTCTCCTATCCGGCAAACCACAGACCTGGGCCCACCGTCTCCTGGAACAGAAATCAGCATCTCTAGACAAACTGGATGCATTCTTTGCTGCCATGTCCCAATTGTATGAGGACCCCCAGTTGAAAGCCACCGCTGAGTCCGCTTTGCACACTCTACAACAAGGGCATAGACCCACGGAAGATTACGTCCTGGAATTCAGTTGGAGTTCAGACACGGATTGGAACGACGCGGCTCTGCGTTACCAATTTCGCATGGGTCTTTCCGATCCGCTTAAGGATGAGTTGGCGCGGGTTGGAGTACCACTAACATTGGAGGACCTTATCAACCTGTCCGTTCAGATAGACCGGTGCCTCAGAGAGCGCCGCTTCGAAAGAACCACCAGTCAGTTCTGTCCTACCTGGGTCCTCCCAAAGGTCCCTAGTGCCACCAGCTCTGTCGGCCCAAGCCCTCGTGTACCACCTACTTCGGTCCTTGATGCCCCGAGCCAATGCAGCTTGGCCTTCTCCGACCATCCCTCACGTCTGAAGAGTGACAGCGTCGATGGGTCAACAACCTATGCATGTACTGTGGAGAGTCAGGTCACTACATGCGATCTTGCCCTAACAATACATGTAAGTCTTTTTCAGCCTCTACTAAGTGTGCTCCTGTCATGCGTAATCCTGCTAATCATTTTGCTCTCCCCATTGTTCTACAGCTTCCAGGACAGGATCTTACAGTCTCGGTCATAATTGACTCCGGAGCTTGTAGCTGTTTTATAGACCTAACCTTTGCTGCTAACCACCGTATTCCTCTCCAAGCAAAATCACAGGGACTTGCGGTCCATCTCGCTGATGGTTCCACTCTCAGCTCTGGTCCCGTCACCCAGGAGACTATTCCTTTGTTGGCCATCATGGGTACTCACCATCGAGAATTCCTTCATTTTGATGCGATTGCTTCTCCACTTTTTCCAATTATTTTGGGAATTCCGTGGCTACAAGCCCATAACCCTAGTATTGATTGGGTGTCCGGGGAAATTAAGTTCTGCTCCCACTATTGTCAGCAATACAGTTTGCCCAGCACTCCTACTGCTTCTTCTCAACTCATGTGTCTGGACGTAGACACTGAATCGCAGCAAGCGATTCCCACTCCGTATCGGGATTTTCTTGATGTCTTCAGTAAAAAGGGGGCGGAAACCCTTCCTCCTCACAGACCTTATGATTGCCCGATAGAACTTTTGCCTGGGTCTGAAGTTTCTTTTGGATGAATTTTCCCGTTAACAGAGCAGGAGCTGGGTACTCTCAAGACCTATATTGACAAGAACTTAAGGTGAGGATTCATCTGTCCTTCCACGTCACCGGCCGGGGCTGGCATTTTCTTTGTGGAAAAGAAGGACCACTCCCTTCGGCCTTGTATCGACTATAGAGAGTTAAACAAAATTACTATCAAGAATCGCTATCCCTTACCTCTGGTACCTGAACTCTTCCAAAGACTGGGTTCAGCTACAATCTTCACTAAACTTGATCTCCGTGGGGCCTATAACCTAATCCGCATCAGAGAGGGAGATGAATGGAAAACTGCCTTCCGTACCCGGTTCGGGCACTTTGAATATCTTGTTATGCCCTTTGGTCTGTGCAACGCACCTGCAACGTTTCAGCACTTCATTAATGATATTTTCCGTGACCTCCTGGACTTATACGTTATAGTATATCTAGATGATATTTTGATCTTCTCCTCCTCAGTCATCGAACATCGCAGGCATGACGGAAATGTACTAACCCGGCTCAGGCAGCATGAACTTTATGCCAAATTAGAAAAGTGCGAATTTGAATGCCAGTGCATCCAGTTCCTCGGCCTAACCATTTCTAGTGATGGCATTAAAATGGATCCGCAAAAAGTGGCAGCTATCCTCGACTGGCCCGCTCCCTCCGATAAAAAAGGGGTCCAACGCTTCATTGGCTTCACCAACTTTTATCGCAAATTTATTAAAGGCTTCTCTGCAATTATTACACCAATTACCGAAATAACCAAGCAAGGGAACCGTTTCTGTTGGTCCACCGAGGCGCAATCTGCCTTTGACAAACTTAAAAAGTTGTTCATCTCCACCTCCATCCTGAAGCATCCAAACCCTGCCTTACCTTTCGTCCTTGAAGTGGACGCTTCAGAGGTTGCAGTGGGGGCAGTTACTCTCTCAGCGGCAAGGTGCCAAATCTCTGCTTTATCCAGTGGCTTTTTTTTCTCGGAAACTCTCCACTGCGGAAAGGAACTACGACGTTGGAGACAGAGAGCTTCTAGCTATTAAGGCCGCATTGGAAGAGTGGCGTTATCTCCTAGAAGGTGCAGCACATCCCATTTTGGTCTATACCGACCATAAGAACCTTGAATACTTGAGAACAGCCAAGAGACTGAGACCTCGGCAGGCACGGTGGGCTCTGTTTTTCTCTAGATTCCAGTTTCCCATCATGTACAGACCTGGCTCCAAAAACACTAATGCCCCGTACACACGGTCGGATTTTCCGACGCAAAATGTGTGATAGGACCTTGTTGTCGGAAATTCCGACCGTGTGTAGGCTCCATCACACATTTTCCATCGGATTTTCCGACACACAAAGTTTGAGAGCAGGCTATAAAATTTTCCGACAACAAAATCCGTTGTCGGAAATTCCGATCGTGTGTACACAAATCCGACGGACAAAGTGCCACGCATGCTCAGAATAAATAAAGAGATGAAAGCTATTGGCCACTGCCCCGTTTATAGTCCCGACGTACGTGTTTTACGTCACCGCGTTCAGAACGATCGGATTTTCCGACAACTTTGTGTGACCGTGTGTATGCAAGACAAGTTTGAGCCAACATCCATCGGAAAAAATCCTAGGATTTTGTTGTCGAAATGTCCGAACAAAGTCCGACCGTGTGTACGGGGCATAAGTCGGACGCATTATCCCGCATGTTCCAGGATTCCGAGGAACCTTTACCTTCTGACACCATCCTTCCTGCTGGAAATTTTCTGTTGCTACAGGGGGATAGCATATCCCAAATTAAACAGGCCTCCAGGAATCTGTCCCCACCTATGGAAGTCAACATAAGCTTGCAAAATGGGTTGTTCCGGTACAAAGACAAGATCTTGGTCCCAGAGAGTCTAAGAGTGGCTGTACTGGAACTTTGCCATGATCATAAGTTAGCGGGGCATTTTGGCGTACTGAAGATGACAGAGCTGGTGCAACGTACATTTTGGTGGCCCCAACTGGTAAAGGATTGTAAAAATTATGTGGAGTCCTGCACCACCTGTGCTCGGAGCAAGAATAGTCGGACAAAGGCTTGGGGTCTACTAAAACCTCTACCCATTCCAGAAAGACCCTGGAAAATGATTGCGATGGACTTTATCGTAGAACTCCCCCTGGCAGAGGGTTTTTCCACCATTTTTGTCATTGTAGATAGACTGTCTAAGATGGCTCATTTTTTACCCATGAAAGGTACACCTTCTGTCGTGGAAACTGCAAAAATTTTTGTCAGAGAAATCGTAAGATTACATGGAATACCATCAAGTATAGTCTCCAATAGTGGTATGCAGTTCACTTCCAGGTTCTGGAAGGCTCTCTGTGGGTCACTTGAAATTGGGTTGGCGTTCTCATCTGCCTATCACCCCCAGACAAACGGGCAGACAGAGAGAACTAACCAAACCATGGAGCAATACCTCCGATGCTTTTCCACCTTCTCACAGAACGATTGGGTCTCTCTTCTGCCTATTGCTGAGTTTGCATACAACAACTCTGTGCACTCAGCTATTAAACAGACACCATTCTTCGCCAATTATGGCTTTCACCCGTCATTCCTGCCTGAAACCTTACCCGAGTGCTCTATTCCTGCAGCTTCTGAAACAATGGACTTTTTTGTCACCAATAATAAATTACTACGCAAAACCATGGCTAAAACCCAAGAATATAATAAAAGGATGTTCGATAGGAAGAAGCGTGGAGAACTCATTCTGGAACCTGGCAACCAGGTTTGGTTGTCCACCCTCAACTTAAAGTTGGCCTGTCCCTCAAAGAAGTTGGGTCCCAAATTCATGGGTCCCTTTCCAATCAAAAGGAAAATTAATGATGTGACCTATGAACTGGATCTACCCAATACATTAAAAGTTCACCCAGTCTTCCACGTATCCTTGCTGAAACCTGCTATTCCCAATTCCTTTTCGGGTCATAATACCGGCCCACCTGAACCTGTAATTGTGGACAACGAGACAGAGTTTGAGGTGGAAGCAATCCTGGACTGCAGGAAGAGACATGATGAAGTCCAATATTTGATCAAATGGAGGGGGGTATGGACCAGAAGATAACTCCTGGGAACCAGAAGGCAATCTGCACGCTAAGGAACTTTTAAGAGACTTCTGGAATGCTCACGCTGATAGACTGGCCCAGATGGGCGTCCGGAGGCCGCCCTTTAGGAGGGGGCACTGTCAGAGGAGTTCTCCAAATAGATTGGCTATTGGGCGCTCCAGTGTGCGCCGGTTCACGCCGGTCCGCGCCACTGTGCGGGCGCGCGCACGGCGCTTGGCGCCAGCCACCCTATTTAGTCTGCTGGAATCTTCTGCTCGGTGCTGTCCGATCTGCAGCTCCCAGTTCCTGACTTCCTGTTTCCTGTTTGCTTCCTGTTTGCTTCCTGTTTGCCTGTCTGATCGCCTAAGTGACACCGGCCTGCCTTTGGACTCCTCTTGTTATCCGCCTGCACCTGACCACGGCTTTCCTTGACTACGACTCTGCCTACTCCTTTGTACCACGCTGCCCACCTGTTGCCAACTCTGCCTGTGACCGGACCAGCCCACTTTGCTCCTGCTCTGCACCAGCTGCCTAGACCTTTACTTTCTAGCACTTCCAGACCATACGCATCAGGATCCTGGGCCTTACCTCCGCAAGTCACCTGCCAGGCTCTCTTACCACTCTGCGCTCCTGTGCCTTCTGTTTACACTACCAGGGGCCGGGAACCAGATACGTACGGGAGGCCTCCCCTGCTATACCGGGTTCGTCAGTCAGGTACGTGTAAGTCTGACAGTTGCCTTGGAAAACATAACGAAAAACATCAATGATGTTATTAAAAAAAATAAGAACATCATTGATGTTTTGGGGAGAGTTTAAAACCCTTCCAAAGCCCTTTCTTTTATGGTGTACTACAATTTAAAAATTTTTTCGCGAATTGTAGAAAAGCCAAATTTTGAGGATGCACGCAGTGTGCCAACATGTGCTATCTGCCATCACGGGAGATCAACGGACGCATTTTGGGAGTGCAACCCCTTCCTAAATAATAGAGTAGCTGTGAGGAAGGGGTTGCACCCCCAAAACACGTCCCTTGATCCCCCGTGATGGCAGCTAGCACATGTTGACATTCGTAGATTGGTGTGCATCTTCAAAATTTGGCTTTTCCTGGGGTGACTTCACCCCATCTGAACGCAATATCAAACACAGTTCCTAAATACTCATGTCTGATATTGCCTTCAAGTTCTACCAAATGTGAACTTTGTAAGTTCAAGATTTGTGTCTTTCTTGTTGGTTTGAAACATGCCTGTTTTATCTTAAATGGACATTTGTACTTTTTCGAATGCCACCCCAAAAATTGTTATACAACAAACATGTTGGTTTGTTTTAAAATTCTTGTCAAAATGCACATGTGATTGTGCAGGTATTAAAAAGATTGTTAATCAAGAATGTGTGGATTATTGTCTCAACGCTACAACACTTTTGTGGTGCTCCAATTACTGCTTTATGTGACAATGGGTGTTATTTAATAAGGGCCAATCCACTTTGCACTACAAGTGCAGTTTCAGTACAGTTTCAAGTGCACTTGTAGTGCAAAGTGTCTTTGCCTTTAGTAAATAACACCCAACAGTGCTTTTTAAGGTTACACAATCACGCCATTTTCAGGACTCACCACATTTCTGTCAGGGTCAGCTAAAACAAACACAAGCAGTAAATGTCAACAAAGATTTGCTTAATTTTTTTTTATTTGATAAAGGTTTCACACATTGTCTGGCATATTGATGGCCCCCCTACCCGCAAAGAACTCAAGGTATCTTAGCCGGACATCACGGGCACTCAGGGAGGGCAAGCCAGGACGGCCACTTTCAAGCGCCGTCAGAGTTGTTTAATTTATAATTCCGGCCTCAGGCCCAACTGAGCCAGCATAGTTGGCAGAATGTTGACGTAAAAAGTTAAGTAGAACACAGCACGCCAGGATAATATGATTCAGTTTATACTCCGCCATATGTATGGGTGTAAGAAATAGGTGGAACCGGCTGGCCATGATTCCAAACGTGTTTTCCACCACTCTTCTGGCTCTGGCCAGCCGGTAATTAAAAACCCTCTGGTCCGGGGTGAGGGTCCTCATCGGGAATGGCTGCATAAGATGGTCTCCCAGCGCAAATGCTTCATCCACAACGAAGACGAATGGGAGTCCTTCCACATTGTCTTCTGGAGGTGGCAAGTCCAAGCTGCCATTCTGGAGACGCCTGTAAAACTCCGTCTGGGTGATGACTCCACCATCAGACATCCAGCCATTCTTCCCCACGTCCACATACAAGAACTCGTAATTCGCTGACACCACCGCCAACATCACAATACTATTGAACCCCTTATAATTATAATAGTACGACCCCGAGTTGGGTGGTGGGACGATGTGGATGTGTTTCCCATCAATTGCCCCTCCGCAGTTAGGAAAGTCCCACCGCTGGGCAAAGTGGGAGGCCACAGTCTGCCATTCCTGTGGCGTGGAAGGAAACTGTTGAGGAAAACAAAAAAAATAGTCTTTTTGCACATAAACATGGAAAGCAGATTAGACAAAACTTCTTGGCCAACATCAAGATAACATTTATTAATGGGAATTTTTAAAGACCTAAGTATAAGGGACAACTATCAGATCCCCCCCCCCCCCATGGGCCATTTCTAACATTAGAGGGGGGAGCTCTTGGACAGGTAACCCTTTCCACTTCATTGAGAGATGAATGCCTAAATAATGGGTATTACTTGGAACAGCCCCTCCTTAGTTACACTATTGGCAGCCTACTGGACAGGTAAGAAGTGTGATAATACAAAGATATAAATAGACACTGTACACATGTGAGCACATTTGGACATTCTGCTATTGCCTATCAAGATAATAATAGTATACAAAAACTTTAAACAGTACCATTTGAAAGTATTCAGGCAGGCCTTTGCACTACATGCTTTGGGGAATTCATCCATACATCTGACCACAAAAGAGGTGGGTATAGTGTGTATGGGTTTGGAAAAGTCAACAGATAGATGATTGAGGATAGATAGAGAATTGTTATCAGCTGACTTAGCATTTGGGGGAAGGGAGGGTTCCAAATGATTTGGGGACCCCCCCAAAAAAAGCCTCTGGCACTCTGCCTGAATTTAAAGCACAAATCACATTTTAGGGGGTGTTTGGGGTAAAGCACTACTATGGAGCTGATAAAATACATTGTTAAGTGACTACATGAGGTGAATTTAGGGCCAGGAGACCATGCTGGGGAGGTAAGTGAAGGCAAATATGTATGAAGGACAAAAAAAAAATAATTACATAAAAATGCAGCATGCATGAGAACAAAAGGGACATTCACAGCATATTCCAATCATGGTAATTAGGGAATGAGGAAAGAAATACAACATATTATCAAACATTAAATACAATAAAATGTGATATTAAAGGATAAAAATCTTACCTTAAATATACTCCTTCTGCAGGACCTGGATGATGGCAGAACAGGTCTCTGGGATAATAATCCCCAGAGCCTGGGGGGAGATGCCTGTCGAGAACTTCAAGTCCTGCAGGCTTCTCCCCGTCGTCAAGTACCGCAGGGTGGCGACCAGCCTCTGCTCCGGAGTGATGGCTTGCCTCATGCAGGTATCCTGCCTGCTGATATAGGGGGTCAGCGAAGCCAACAAACGGTGAAATACGGGGTCCATCATCCGGAGAAAGTTCCTGAAATCATCAGGATTATTCTCACGGATCTCATGGAGCAAAGGCATATGACAGAACTGGTCATGCTGAAGCAACCAATTCTTGGTCCATGAACTCCCCCCCACCCTGTTCATGGACTGGACTTGTGTCAACACCAAGCCCCCGCACAGCACGAACTCTACGAGGAGTACGTATACGCAACATGGCTAGAAAACGGTCGGCTGCTCAGAACGAAGTAACAGAACGCACTGAAGAACAGCAAGGCCTGTGAAGAGTGACCTGAAAAACAGTAACAAACGAACAAGAACACAATGACTAATCAAAGTCACGCGTAGCTTCCTTGCACGCACTGAAGAGCAGATACAAACCCACAAGCACAAACTGAACAGCAGAAAACGATCTGAAAACCACGAGTCTGAAAAAGCGCGAATCGTCTCTCACCAAACTTTTACTAACACGAGATTAGCAAAAGGAGCCCAAAGGGTGCCGCGCTTGGTTCTGAACTGGCCTTTTCTAGTCTCGTCGTACGTGGTTTACGTCACCGCATTCTTGGCGATCGGAAATTCCGACAACTTTGTGCGACCGTGTGTACGCAAAACAAGTTTGAGCCAACATCCGTCGGGAAAAATCCTAGGATTTTGTTGTCAGAATGTCCGATCAATGTCAGATCGTGTGTACGGGGCATAACAGTTTTCTTTTGTGTAACCCTGCGGGTTGCATGAAAAAAACCTGTCAGCTCCGGTCAGAGGATGGGGGATGGCCCCCCACCAGAACACTCCGATCAGCTGATCGGGAGTCAGTCGGCTGCTGGTTTTACAGCATGCACATCTGACAAAAGTTTGTCTGGTTTCTGTCGGACAGACCAACATACACATGGGCCAAATGTCGGCCTTTTTTTTTAAGCAGCCTTTGTCTCCCGACATTCGGCCTGTGTGTATGGGGCTTAACTATATTTCCTTACCACCCTTGAAACATGCCCTACACCCTCCAAGAAAATGACCCTAATTCTGGCTTTAACATAGATAATGCTTTCCAATCCAGATAATTTCTCCCTTGTTTTCTCCCGTGTTTTCATTTACTACTGATGTATATAATAGGCACCGCTTAACAAATCAGAGCCAATAACTGGTATGTCAGTGCCTTTGTACAAGTGGTCATTTGCATGTGCAGATTTGAATGAAGCCTACTACAAGTGAGCAGTTACTTCTGTCATAGCTCCCAACTGTCGCTGATTTTGAGGGACTGTCCCTGATTTGGAACAATGTCCCTCTGTCCCTCTTTCCTCCTCATTTGTCCCTCATTTTGGTCTAATCTATATAGTTGTATATAAATTGCACTATTTATCTTTCCCAGTGCTAAACTTTTCATCCAATTTCTAAACTGCTGCAATTGTAAATGTCAAAAGCCAGTATAAAGGAATAATAGTGGTAAAAGAAGAAGCACTTGTGCCTTCTTTTTATATATATAGATATATATCTATATATATATATATATATGGGGGGTGCTGATCATGCTCTGGGTGTCAAAACTAGTTCAAAATGCTCAGTATTGTTTTATGTAGACCAATCTTTTTTTATTTTCAATCAAAAAATGAATGTGGTATGTATAATTTACAGAGAAGACAGCCATAGTGGTGCCCATACAAAAGTGAGGGCCTGGATTAAAAGTGCAACAAAATAAAGAAATAAAAACTCTTCTAGAAAAACGTAAGTGCTCATGGAAGAATGCCATATTCAGCTAGTTAAATGCTAATTTTTTTTTTTCGTTCCGTTTTGAACAAGCATTTTAGCTTTTTTGCTGACTGCAGGGTATTTTTATTAGGACTGTAGATGAAACTGATGCTAGTTGGAATGCAGAGTAACAAATTACACTTTTATTATCTCAAAAAGATAAGGTGCCTTCATCAAGATCATACATGTTCAGTAAAGTACCAATACAGAAAGGTTTCTTAGAAAGAATTGGACCTTTTGTTTGTTTTACAAGTGATATGCACATCCACTGTGCAGGGTATGTTAAGGGAACTTACTCTGTGTAGGCCCTAATATATATCATTAATTGTAAAATCGTATTACATTTTCCTATCAAGGACGAGATGCTGGCAGTACATAATTTGTCTGATTTCACCATATACACAGTTGTAACAGAATTGTTTATAATAAAGCAGAGTTCCAGATGTTTTTGTGTTTATTAAAAGTCAGCAGCTACAAAAAGTGTAGCTGATGACTTGTAATAAACACACACTCACCTGTCCCACTATCCAGCAATGCGACTGCCCAAACCCTCGCTTCTCTCCCTCGCCTATCCCCAGCGCCGGCATTACAAGTGTGGGCACTTGGCTGTGACAGCTTGCGGCTTCACAGCCGGGTGCGCACTGTGCATGCGTGAGTCGTGCTGCGCCTCCTCAATGGTCGGGCAACCTTCTGGGACCTATGATGAGTCGCCTAGGCAGCCTGAGCGGAAGTGGGAGCGGGTACCAGTCAAAACTAGGTACTCAGTCCCCCCCCCAAAAAAAAGAGGAACTTCCCCTTTTAGATAAAGCTCCTCTATTTCTTTTAATGTTTCACAGGAACAGTCTGATTTCTCAGTACAGGGCCTCAGTTTGTACACTTTCTCAAAAGAGATTGTATAGGGACTTTTATAGTAGCCAATCATATTTTGTAAAATTGACATCTAGAATTTGGTTGCGGCCCAGAATAACATCTGTTTCCATTCAGGAACTCATGATACATAACTGCTAAAAAAAAAAAAAAAAGGTTTATGTCCTTTTCTTGCAGCATTGTGAATGGTATAAAGAAATAAGTGTGTTGCGCTAGAAAAAATCTTAATAAATATATACCTATGTGTAAATTTGCATCAAGTGTATATCAATCAAATACAAAACTTATGTGATATATTCATAGGTATCAAATGTCGATCAAGTAAATAAAGTAGTAAATTCATAAGTGACAGTCCATGCCAGAAAAAGTTTTAAAGTGCAATGTGCATATGCAATATCAAAAGTGCAGCATAGAATATGAAAGTGCACAGTGCTCTACATATACAACAAAAAATTCTATCAGATGTTCCTTTGTGCTAAGCAAAAATCATAAATAATAAATGCCAAATGAAACGTGTAAAACAGTGTCCATATGTAATATCATCCAGCATGCTCATCCAATCTATAGTGCTGCAAAACCATGCTCCGATGCACTCCAGTGACTCCCCCAAGGCTGTTGCGCTCACCTCTGAGCGTGTGACACAGTGGCTAACTGCGTCCAAACACGCTTTGGAGCCACCCCTGGGCTCTATACTGAAATGCAGATGACGATCTCCAGCTGGTTCAATCAATACAGCTCCAAGCCATAAACAAGAAAAAACGTAATAGTGTTAATAAAACACACTCCCCACACTGGGGTACTCACATTACACAGGTGCGTGAGTGCACCACTCTGTATCAGGCTTCTAAAATGATAAAAAATGCCGGTATGGCGTGTGGTATGGTATGCCACATGCCATTTTGGAAGCCTGATACAGGGATGTGATTTCTCAACAAAATAAAGCATGGGGACATGGACGGATGGGTACGCTTGCTTTGAATTTTAAAAATGAATCAAATTGCATTTTCTATTTGTGGTGCCCAGACTGGTCATGTGTCCCTCTGGCAGAGAAGAATAATAAGGATGAATGCATTTTTCATGCTTCTGCAGGAAGACATCTATTTTTACTAATAATGATTTCCTTGTAATGATTTTCAAGGACATTCTTTACTTCTTAATCTTGTTTGATGTTAGGCTTGTTTGATAGATAGACGATGGACTGCATGACAAAAACCCCACATGAAAATGTTGCTAGAATTGAGTTCTAAATCTCAATGACAAATGCAGTTGTAAAGGTTAGTCGTATTTGGTTGGCTGCCAATAAGCAGTAAGTTTTGGCTATAAAAGAGGTGTGTCGGCACTTTGATATGTTTGTTTTCAAAGCAACCCGAGCAAACCAATAGCGTTTAAATAGCTAGCACCCACATTCCAATCAGTTTCAGTTATGTAGCCCTGTGTCCTTTCAAGGATGAAAAAGTATTTTAATGTGTCATTGAAAGGAACAGTGGTCATATGTTGTTCACCAACAGAGACAAACACTTAATGTAGTTGTAAATCTCAGACAAAAATATGAACAAAGCATATCCCTCTTCAATGTGCTTGTCTTTATTACCAGCACTAAGGGTTTGATTTACTAAAATTGGTAACCAATCTTCTAGCTTCAGTTTGCTCAATAAAGCTTTAACAAAAAAGCCTGGAAGCTGGTTTCTATGAAGAACTGCACCATGGTTTGACACGCTCCAGGTTTAGTAAATCAACCCCTAAGTGTCATTTCTGTCTGCTGCTCTGTTCTCAGCATAAATCACTTCTGACAAGTTATCCTGACACCAAGAGAATAAAGGTGACAGGGGAGGGACCTCCAGCTGATTGACAGCCTCAGCTCTGTTCCTGAGTTCTGTGTGAAAGGGGGTGTGTCCCTTCCCTCCAATCAGCTCTCAGAGCTCTCCTCGCTAAGCTCTGCATTGTGTAGATTCAGCTCTCCACCCCCTGTTTTCCAACAGTTCAGAGAAGCTTTATAAATTCTGGACTTTTAAAAGATGTAGAGAAGAGAAAAAAGTACAACTTATGCAGGAGGATTTGTTTCATCTCTGTGTATTACCCAAGGCCAGTTACTTCTCTGGGTATATGTAAGAGTTTACAATAACTTCAAGTGGAGTTGCTGAATACCACAAACAGCCTTTACATTGACCATAGAATGACACTGGTGCCTCCATGACCCAGCTTCAACAAAAAACTGCACATCACAATAGCAACATCTTGGCTCATAGGGGAGAAGGGTCATATTGTGGGGTTAAGCGGGACTACAGAACACACAACTTGATGTAAAACAGAAAATTGTAGGCTGGGTACATTTTTTTTAATGTCACTATTATAATGTAACTTGATAAACTGTACCTCTCGCTGGATAATATAAGGGAATATATTTCTATTATTATTATATTTATTATTTATTATATTATTTTTACTATTATAATTCAGGATTTATATAGCGGCAACAGTGTGTGCAGCGCCTTATAATGTAAAGGGAGACAGTATAGTTACAATACTATAAAATACAAGAGGGTCATTAGAACATACAATCTTTATCTGTATTTGCAGCCATCCATTATAATAGCAAACTACAATGCTTACAATATGTAATTTGTATACAGAGAAAGATTGTATGTAAATAAAGAATTATGCCCTGTACACACGATAGGATTTTCCGATGGAAAATGTGTGATAGGACCTTGTTGTTGGAAATTCCGACTGTGTGTAGGCTCCATCACATATTTTCCATAGGAATTTCCAACACACAAAGTCTGAGAGCTTGCTATAAAATTTTCCGACAACAAAATCCGTTGTCGGAAATTCCGATCGTGTGTACACAGATCCGACGCACAAAGTGCCACACATGCTCAGAGTAAATTAAGAGACAAAAGCTATTGGCCACTGCCCCGTTTATAGTCCCGACGTACGTGTTTTACGTCACTGCGTTCAGAACGATCGGATTTTCCGACAACTTTGTGTGACTGTGTGTATGCAAGACAAGTTTGAGCCAACATCCGTCGGAAAAAATCCATGGATTTTGTTGTCGGAATGTCCGATCAATGTCCGACCGTGTGTACAGGGCATAACACATCTGCAGTTAGTTTAATTTTAGTTATCCTTTTGCCTGGCATGAAAATGATCAAGCATCCACAGCAGTATAAATACATGAGCATTACCGTATTTATCGGCGTATAACATGCACTTTTTTCCCCTTAAAATCAGGGGAAAATCGTGGGTGCGTGTTATACGCCGATCCCCGCCGATCTCCGCTGATTTTTTTTGATCGTGCCGACATACACATCCGAGTGTACAGATTCAAATATGGCGCTGGCTGACTCGGCGGAGCAGAGCGAGCGCCGCAGAGATCGGAGGGACTGGGCGGAGCCGAGATACACATAGCCGAATGTACTCGCCTCTTTTCGGCTCTGCTCACAGTCACGCCCAGTCCCGTCCTGGGCGTGACTGTGAGCGGAGCTGAAAAGAGCAGAGTACACTCGGGTATGTGTATCTCGGCTCCGCCCAGTCCCTCCGATCTCTGCGGCGCTCGCTCTGCTCCGCCGAGTCTTCCGGCGCCATATTTGAATCTGTACACTGTGTATGTCGGCGCGATCGCAAAAAATCAGCGGAGATCAGCGGGGATTGCAAGGCTGCACTGGGGCAAGGCTGCAATGGACACTGGGGAAGGCTGCACTAACAAGGCTGCACTGACATGGCTGCACTGACATGGCTGCAAGGCTGCAGTGGGACAAGGCTGCAATGGACACTGGGCAAGGCTGCACTGACAAGGCTTCAATGACACTGATAAAGCTGCATTGATGGGCATTTAAATGTAAGTTTTTTTCCCTTAAACTTCCCTCCTAAAAGTTTTTTCCTTAAAATTCCCTCCTAAACTTGGGGTGCGTGTTATACGCCGGCGCGTGTTATACGCCGATAAATACGGTAATTATCATGGAGGTCTCCCGAAGTTATCCATATATGTGAAATGATATTTAATTTGGGCGGGCATTCGTGTTTATGTTTTTTTAAGGGGGGGGGTGGTGGCAGTATACAGGAGCATCTCATTAAATTAGAATATCATCAAAACGTTAATTTATTTCAGTAATTCAATTCAAAAAGTGAAACTCATACAGTATATTTTATAAAAATGCATTATACACAGAGTGACATATTTCAAGCATTTCCTTCTTTTAATTTTAATGATTATGGCTTATGGCTGTATTAAACATCCTTTTTTTTATTGGTCTTATGTAATATTCTAATTTTCTGAGATAGTGAATTTGGGGTTTTCACTAGCTGTAAGCCATAATATTCAAAATTAAAAGAAAGAAATGCTTGAAATATATCACTCTGTGTGTAACGCATCTATATAATATATGAGTTTCACTTTTTGAATTGAATTACTGAAATAAATTACATTTTGGATGATATTGTAATTTTATAAGATGCATCTGTAAATGGAAAGAATCCCTCTCTGATTTTTTTCCCTTGAAATTTTTCAGATAGATATCTGCTGAGGGCCTATAGACAGTTTGATGATCTGACTTAAAGTGTATGTAAACCCTTGTAAAACAACCCTTTCAGTTTAAAGAGGATCCTCACCCTGTAAACAAAAATTTAAAAATCGGCAACTACAAATACTGTAGCTACTGACATTTTTAAAGAACACACACTAACCTGTCCCAGGATGCAGCGATGTCCTCACCCAACCCAGCTCTTTGCTGTCTTTGGGTGCAGGCGCTGGCATCTTAAATATAGGCAGCCAACTGTGAAACCTTGTGGCTTTACAGCCCCATGAATAGTTCGGCAGTCTCTTGGGACCTGTAATATGTCCCAAGAGGCTGCAGGGTAAAGAGGGGGGGAACTTCTGTGGCAATCTGACCAGACGTGGGAGTGGGTACCTGTCAAAATCAGGTACCCCCCCAAGAAAAGACATTCCAAATATGGGAGAGGAGGGAGGCGGGGGAAAAACGGAACTGACCATTTTGGGTGAAGTTCCACTTTAAAAAAGAAATGAAAGGAAAAATATTTGTGTATAGATGTAAAAAAGAAAGTATACATTTTTCCCCTTTTTTTATAGGTGATCACATTCCCTCTGTTCTCAGCTGCATAAAGAGGAGAAACAGCAGTACCTTGATCTTCCCAATGAAAGGCTGTGCAGAGGGGGTGTGTCAGGACAAGTCTTGTCACTGGAGGAAAGCACACTGAGTTCTCAGCATAGATAGAGAATTGACCACGGTGTGTTCTCCTGCTTAGTCTGGTCAGTTTTTAATAATAATACATTATAGGGACTGTCAGGAACAGCAGGGATTTCACACAAAAGAAGTAATACAAAGAGAACAGGATACTCAAACAAGTACATGGTACAGCAGGCACATATCAGGAATATGGATTGTTGGGTTTACAGTCTCTTTAAGCAGGAATGGACAATGACCATTTGAAGTCTGTGGCTGGCTTTAGTCTGGCTAAAGACAATAGAATGGAATTGGACATGCAGGCACAATCCAACCTGTAAACTTGGCTTGGTAGTGTTTACAACCTACTCCTTGAAGAGGGAAGAGGGAGGCAGCTAAAAGGGGTAAACCACTTAGCAGGGGGACAGTAATGCTCAGGATAAGGTTTATAATTTGCCTGGACAACCACTTTGCCAAACAGATGGATGAGGTAAGTGTAATTTCATGTCTATGGGTATTGTAACCCTAAAAAAATAAGATCCTGTTCTTTTAAAGCAGGGATCTTCAAACATTTTAAACAAAGGGCCAGTTTAGTGTCCTTCATACTTTGAGGGGGCAGGACTGTGGCCAGAAGTAGAAAATGCCCTTCCGTCAATGGAAGTGAACAATGCCTCATCATTTGCATCAGTAGGAGGAATAGTGCCTTATCACTGGTGTCATTGGGAGAAATAGTGCCTTATCACTGGTGTCAGTGGATGGATTAGTATCCCATCATTGGTGTCATTAGAAGGACTAGTGCCTTATCACTGGTGTCAGTGGAAATTTAGTGCCCCATCATTGGTGTCATTGGGAGGAATAATGCCTTATCACTGCTGTCAGTGGAAGGATTAGTGACCCATCATTGGTGTCATTGGGAGAAATAGTGCCTTATCACTGGTGTCAGTGGAAGGATTAGTGCCCCATCATTGGTGTCAGAGGGAGGAATAATACCCCATCAGTGGTATCAGTGGAAGAATTAGTGCCCCATTGTTGGTGTCAGTGGGGGGAAAAATGGCGTGTTTCAGTGGGAGGACTAGTGCCCCAAGGGCCAGATAAAGGCAAGCAAAGGGCCGCAGTTTGGAGACCACTGTTTTAAAGCATGTTAAACTGCATAGTGCTTGTGTGGTGTCATTTTTCCTCTCCTATGCTGTATATTACCTGATTGATCCTGCCTGTTCCTGTGTCCCCCTGTGTGTGCTGACCATGGTAATCATGGCTGCTGATCCTTGGTCAGTTTACGTGCCTCTGTCATCCCGCTGTTTTCAGAATCTCTCCCTCTCTTTCCCTGCCTGTCACTTCCTAGCATGTGAGCCGATCGCCAAACTTTCCCTCGTGCAGCTATTTCGTGTGGCAGTAAAGTTAGTGATCACAATTACTGCAAGCCCCTCTGTTATAACAAGACATACTACACAGTGTATGTGTTTTTTTTTTCTGCAGCTAAATAACTTATTTGACATGGCCGATGTGCGGTCACATGACTGCCCGGCTGACATCACAGGAGAATCTCAGCCCCTCCCACTGTAGTATTTAGATCAGGGAAGGAAAGCTATGGGCGGTCACGTGACCGCAGAATGGCGATGTTAAAAAAGGTATTTAGCTGCAGAATTAAAAAAAAAACAAAAAAAACAGACACTGTGTAGTATAGCATGTTATAGCAGAGGGGCTAGCAGTAATTGTGAGCACTGACTTTACAACCACTTTAAAGTTTATTGAGCCAGATGGTGAAGAAAGGACCACCCACACCTCAAATTGCTGATTCACAGGAATTGGACGAAACTTGAGTCATGTATTGCCAGTTGTGGATCAGTGCCATGAATCAATTAAAGGGCTAGTTCATTTAAAAGTGATTTATATGTTATTATATGAGATAAGTCAGCCACAGGCTTCTAATTTTTCTTGGATACGCCCACAGCGAGATCTCCCAGCCAAAATTCCTTACTTTGTTTCACCTGAAAGTTTTGGGTTTTCCTACTCATATTTGTGTATTCCAGCTCCTTATTTTGCATTCTCACAATAGAAATTATATATAAAATTCAACTTTATATGTTATTATATAAGATAAGTCAGCCACGGGCTTTTCATTTTTCTTGAATACACCCACAGCAGAGGAAACCTAGAAACCTAAGCCAAGATATTTTGTAAATTGAGTTTGCTAGATATTAGCGATTTAGCTACTACCGCAAACACTATGTTTTGCAGACTACAGGGACAAGATCAAACAGCAAAGCAAATTACTACTTAGTGGAGAAATAGAAACAACGATGTCATGTATAATTTCATGATTACACAGATTGACAGTAGAGGCATTATACATTTTAATTTTCACTTTATGCAGTAAATGTTATTGTAAATAATATATATACAATATAGTGCAAATGTATCACCCTAATTTAGGCCATTGGCTGCTAGCTTTTTTCATTGTTTTAACTTATCACTTATGTTTACCCTTAAAGTGGTTGTAAACCCTTCCACATTCCCAGTGAAATGACTGGCTTCAGATGATACACAGAGATGAAGTGAAACCTCCTACATAACTTGTACCTGTATACATGCTGTCTTCTCTACATCTGTTCAAGGTACTGAATTTATAAAGCTTGTCTGAGAGTTCAGAAAACAGCATAGTTGCCAACAGTCCCGATTTTCCCGGGACAACCCCGATTTTGGGACCCTCGTCCCGATTGGAGAGTGTCCCGAATCGGGATTTTCCATAAGGAAAATTGGGAATGTTGGTTTTTTTGTTTTTTTGGAGCAGCGGGCTCCAGCAAAATGGCGGCCGGCGCCGCCGCTCTATCTTCCTCTAGTGTTCAGTGGAGAGGGGAAGGGGGCTCGATCCGTGCAGCCAATGAAGCGCCTTCTTTAGCTGCATGGCCCCTCCCCTCTCCACTGAAGCGAGCAGAAGACACAGCGTTGTCGCTGTGTCTTGCTGAAAGCTCCCAGCCCAGTACTGCGCAAGCACTGTGCCTGCGCAGTGCAGGGGGTCCTCCATTGCCGAGTGGAACTTTCTCGGCAGAACACCGGCCGCTCCTGCACTGAGCGGGGGCCGGGCTGCATTGAGGGGGGGGGGCTGCACTAACAGGGGGGGCTGCACTAACTGAGGGGGGGCTGCACTAACTGAGGGGGGGCTGCACTAATAGAGGGGGGCTGCACTGAGGGGGGGTCTGCACTAATAGAGGGGGGCTGCACTGAGGGGGGTCTGCACTGATAGAGGGGGGGCTGCACTAATAGGGGGGGGCTGCACTAATAGAGGGGGGCTGCACTGAGGGGGGCTGCAATAATAGAGGGGGGGCTGCACTGAGGGGGGTCTGCACTGACTGAGGGGGCCAGAGCACCGACTACTCTACACACCAACTATACTATATAGCGGTTGAGCTTGGCTGAGTTTTTCTCTAGGAACAGAGCTGAGGCTGTCAATCTGCTGGAGGTCCCTCCCCTGTCACCATTTTTCTCTTGGTGTCAGGAAAACTTGTTAGAAGTGATTCATGTTGATAGCAGAGGAATGAAGCAGCCTACAGACATGACACTTTTTGCTTTTAATTAAGACAAGTACATGCAATTGAATAATATGATTTGTTCATAGTTTATGTCTGAGGTTTACAACCACATTAGAGATGGGAAGTTTGCAAGATTGCAGTGGGTTGCTTTAAGGCTCATTCTGACATGTGGCAGCCCTTGCACCCCTTTGAAAAGTGATCTGCGGTGGATTGTTTTTCAGAATGTGTTTGACAGTTGTAAAAAGTCAATATGTCGCCTTCTCATCGCCTGTTTTAACTCTAAATGGGCTGAACCACTGCAACCACGTGCATTGGTGACCCCATACACTTAAATGGGTCATGTTTGGCAGCTGGACATGCAATTGCTGCAGCCGCAAAGCATTGCAACCATGGCATGTATACAGCCCGATTTGGGGGGGGGGGGGGGGGTCAGTTAAACCACTACTCAACTACCTGTTTTTACTACCCCCTGATGAATGAGCCTTTAATGATGTAGAGCAGATGTGTTCTAATTATATCTTAGAATGCAGCTCTGGCATGGTAACTGGATTTTATTTGAAGTTGCAATAAATAGTTCAAAGAGAAGTTAACAATAACATCTCTGTGTAGAACAAAGCAGCTCAGTTGACTAAAAAAAATGGTCTGATAAGGTTTAGGAAAGGAAAATGCCACAGTAGAACAGTCCAGTATAAAATACTGAATTGGCAGCACACATTACATTGCCTAGCAATGATTAAAATAGAAATCTTAAAGCTGGAATCCAGGCAAGGAAATAAATACGCAGTTAGAATACACGTATGTAGACTGCTGTTTGTGTCACTTTTTTTATTCTCACACCTCTACCAGAAAGCCCAGCCAGGAACGTGACACCACCTTCTCTGTTGTCATTAAGGAATAAAGTGGTGTCAGCTTCCTGTCTGCAATCTGCTGATTGGACAGTGAAGAAACAGCAACACACGGTTACACCATCAAATCTCCTCACTCTGCTTCCTCCTCCTGTCAGCATTTTCCCTGTCAGCATGTGTGCATGTAGCAGAGCCAGAATTGCTGCTCAGAGTGTTTTGCATTCAGAGATGCCCTTCTGAATGTCGCTGTTGTAAGCAGTAATTATTTGATTGCTTTGGGTAATTATCTTGTTATTCTCTGGCTCAGATTTTATAAATCATTCCCATTGTGTTCAGGGCTAAGCCAAAGAATGACTGTGCCTTCCCACAAGTTTGAATGCAGAATTGTTAAGTGGGTGAGGGGTCCCAGATACCATAGCAGATCACTTACAGACGCTCCATATCCAGATCAATTTTTAGCTTCACAGTGTCAGAACCTTTAAGAAAACTCGAAAACACTTTAAGCACATTCCCACATTTCAGTGCATCTTCCAAATGAGTCACCAGGCCCTTCTGAGAGACCAGTGTTCTTCTTGGCTCTCTCCACCAAGGGGACTTGGCACAGTTTTCTCCAGACCAGGCAGAACAGCTTCAGGACCACTGCAGCACACTTTAGGCTCCAAACCAGGCTATTGGGCCTAGAAGAGCTCCATCTAGTAGCACCTCCTCAGCCTGAGGCAAGAGAGCAAGCACATGGCCTGTCCCAAATATTTAGATCCTCCCCCAGCATGCACCAGGGGCATAAACCTCTTACTGGTTTGGCTGAAGGAAATATAATTATTTAAAACTTAGTTTTGATTGTGAAATCTCATACTATGACCAGTGATATTTACTGACGAACAGGGAGAAATAATAACAAGCCAAAATAAGCTTAGGGAAAAACCAGGTGAAAAAAAAACTATACAATCAGCCTGAGCTAATTACAGCCCAGCCAAAAACTAAATTTACATAGTAGCCCCTGTTTAGAACAAGGGGGCTACATCAGTTTTATGTTCTCCTCTTAAAGTGCACTAGGAATAATAGTACAGTTTTTTTTCATTAAAATATATAGTGCAATGCAAGAAAAATACCACATTCTGCTTTGGTTTATTGTTTAAAGCTATGAAGCCTAATAGTTTCCCTACTGTAAAAAATAAAATTGCAATAAAGTGCTGCAAAGATGATATTTAGGAGCTACAAAGTCATATCTAATTTTTTTTCTCAAACTAAAATCAGGGAGTTTCACATGCTTGGGATGGGCTTCTGTACGACCTCCATGTCAGATTGCAGTGCTAATCAGTGTATTCAAACGGCAAGGGAAGCTTCCCCACTGTCAATATACAATGGCTCAGTGGGAAAATTCCCCATCCACCTTGAACTCCATTGGTTAAACAAACAAACAACAAAAAAAACACAGACTCATGTATTGGCTGCCTTAGCCCTAAAGTCTGCCAATGATAAAGGAAAATAAAAACAGACACATTTAAAAAAAAAAATTAGTTGGTTTATATGTGAAATTGCAAATGTGTGAAATGTGCAAAAATGATTGGTGCTTCTTTTGAGATTTTTAAATCTTTCACTACCATAAGGCCTCATGCACACTGGGTGTTTTTTCAGCTGCTCCTATGGGCGTCTGGTGTTTTTTTTTTTCCCTGCTTCTAAACCCTCCATGTTAGTCTATGTGTCCATGCACAGATAGGCTTTTAGAGGAGTTTAGAGGCAGAGGCATGTAGAGGCAGGACAAAAAAAAAATGGCAGTGCATTCAGGAGCAGCAGAGTTTTGGCAGAAAAACACTTGTAAACGCATATAAACGCGCGTCGTAACTTGGTGCATTTAGCGCCTGAGCATTAATCCATTTCACGTGCACACGTGCTGAAAGTGGGCATCCTGGTGCTTGTGTTCCATATTGGTCAGGGAGAGTCCTCAACCTTTTCCTCCTTGCAATTCCTATAATACCGTTCCTCAGCACAATGGCCCAAATTAAAGACATAATAATTAGCTAACATGTTGCCCTTTGCAGCTGACACTCTTTGTGGCTGTTGGTTTCCTGTCCTGGCTTTTCTGACAGCTGGGGTCCCCACTGACAATTGGGAAGTAATCAAAGTGGTTCCTGATAATATGATCAAATGTTGGCTCTAATCATATGCAGGCTGGATAGGCTCCATTAACAAACATGTAAGCCTTCAGCCTGCAGGTGAACACTGCCACCTTCTGGCTTCAGCATTCATCTGCAGTGCCATCAGTTCTGCGGTAATACATTTGCACTAGAAATTATTTAAGAAAATAAAGGAAAAATAAATATTTTTTTTTCACATATCTACGCAGCACAATTGTCATCCTGTAATTAAAACAGAGCAGTTTTTTTTCTTTATTTTAAGTGTTCCAAAACAAAATCTTAGAATGTTCTTAGAAATGCATATGGAAATTATTTATAATACTGCAAATTTGTCAAAGACAAGACACCACTGACCTTTGGACATAAAAGGGTTAAACTAAACTTGTTATTTAGTCTTGTAGGATGCACCTTAAGCAGCTAATTTATTTTTTCTAGTGATGCTGGACATTTTTTTTTACATTTCTTTGCAATTGTCAGCCTGTAAGAAAAGCAGAGAGAGAGTTTTTTTTATTTAAATCTTAAGGTTGTACCAAAACAAAATCTTATATGTGCTTTAGCTATATGATTAGCTATGTGCATCTAATTTAAAGTTCTTTTTTTTTTTTTTTTTTAAGCATTGTTTTAAATGTTTTGAAAGCATATTACCATTGGTTTTAGAGATGCATTTTTGAAGGGGTTATCATTTTACTGTGTCTGTGGGATCTACTTATAATTTTTTACAGCTTCGCACATTTTTCTAATTTAATCCAGTGTTCCCATTATGCAAGATCAAATATATGCAAACAGTTAGTTTGCCAATAGCACCATCTTGTGGTTACTGCTTGTAATTGCATGAGTATATCTTTGAAACATTAGTACAGAGAAAATGCACATGAAAATTTTCCAACTTAAGGAATCATATCCCACCTTGCAATTTCGATTTAAACAATCCTAAAACACAGACCTTTAAATGCGAGTTAACCGCTTCCAGACCAGCTGCCGCAGTCACACTGCGGCAGGTTGGCTCCCCTGTGTGAACCGTCGTAGCTATACATCTGCTCTTTGAGACACTTTAGCAGGCGCAGGAGCCGATGCGCGTCCCGCGGGCACTCGCGATCGCTCGTGACAGAGCAAAAACCGGGATCTGTGTGTGAGAGGAGACAGATCCTGTGCTCCTACTAAGTAGGAACACCGATCGGTCTCCTCCTCTAGTCAGTCCCATTCCCCCCACAGTTAAAACACACCTAGTGTTAACCCCTTTCCTGCCAATGACATTTATACAGTAATCCGTGGCTATTTTTAGCTCTAATCGCTGTATAAATGTCACTGGTCCCAAAAAAGTGTTCGCCGCAATGTCGCAGTCACGATAAAAATTACTGATCACCGCCATTACTAGTAAAAAAAAAAAAATCAATAATAATAAAAATGCCATAAATCTATCCCTTATTTTGTAGACGCTATAACTTGCACAAACCAATCAATATACGCTTATTGCAATTTTTTTAGCAAAAATATGTAGAAGAATACATATCAGCCTAAACTGAGGAAAAAATTTGTTTTGTGTTTTTTTTTTAATTGGGATATTTATTATAAAAAGTACAAAAAGTACAAAATATTGTTTTGTTTTTTTTAATTGTCGCTTTTTTTTTGTTTATAGCGCAAAAAATTACAACCGCAGAGGTAATTAAATGCCACCAAAAGAAAGCTCTATTTTTGGGGAAAAAAGGACATCAATTTTGTTTGGGTACAACATCGCACAACTGCGCAATTGTCAGTTAAAGCGATGCAATGCCGTATCGCAAAAAATGGTCTGGTCGGGAAGGGGGCAAATCCTTCCGGGGCTGGAGTGGTTAAGGACCTTAAAAACAAATCAGGTTGTCTAAATAAAAATATTACTTGAAAGGAAACAAAGCAGATAGTATACTAGACAAGAACCTATGGCAACTGGAAATGTCCTATAAACCCATAAAACTTAAATCGCCTGATGGCTCTTTAGTAATCCACTTAAAATTATAGAAATCTTCCAACAACATGTGTTCATTATCTACTCTACCCAGCCACCTTTTAATCACTTTAACCACTTGACCTCCGGAAGATGTTACCCCCTTCATGACCAGTCATTTTTTAGTAATCAGCACTGTGATACTTTAACTGGTAATTGCCTGGTCAAGTAAAGCTGTACCCAAACAAAATGTATGTATTTTTTTTCACACAAACAGAGCTTTTTTTTTTGGTGGTATTTAATCATCGCTGGGTTTTTCATTTTATATTATATATATAGTATCTCACAAAAGTGAGTACAACCCTCACATTTTTGAAATATCTGTTCATGTGACAACACTGAGGAAATGACACTTTGCTACAATGTAAAGTAGTGAGTGTACAGCTTGTATAACAGTGTAAATTTAACTCAAAATAACTCAACACACAGCCATTAATGTCTAAACCGCTGGCAACAAAAGTGAGTACACCCCTAAGTGAAAATGTCCAAATTGGGCCCAAAGTGTCAATATTTTGTTTGGCCACCGTTATTTTTAAGGACTGCCTTAACCCTCTTGGGCATAGAGTTCACCAGAGCGTCACAGGTTGCCACTGGAGTCCTCTTCCACTCCTCCATGACGACATCACAGAGCTGGTGGATGTTAAAGACCTTGCGCTCCTCCACCTTCCATTTGAGAAAGCCCCACAGATGCTCAATAGGGTTTAGGTCTGGAGACATGATGGCCTGGTTAGTCCATCACCTTTACCCTCAGCTTCTTTAGGCAGTGGTCATCTTGGAGGTGTGTTTGGAGTCGTTATCATGTTGTAATACTGCCCTGCAGCCCAGTCTCCGAAGGGAGGGGGATCATGCTCTGCTTCAGTATGTCACAGTACATGTTGGCATTCATGGTTCCCTCAATGAACTGTAGCTCCCCAGTTCCGGGAGCACTCATGCAGCCTCAGGCCAAGACACTCCCACCACCATGCTTGACTGTAGGCAAGACACATTTGTCTTTGTACTCCTCACCTGGTTGCCGCCACACACGCTTGACACCATCTGAACCAAATAAGTTGATCTTTGTCTTATCAGACCACAGAACATGGTTCCAGAAATCCATGTCCTTAGTCTGCTTGTCTTCAGCAAACTTTTTGCGGTCTTTCTCATGCATCATCTTTAGAATAGGCTTCCTTCTTGGATGACAGCCATGCAGACCAATTTGATGCAGTGTGCGGCATATGGTCTGAGCACTGACAGGCTGACCCCCCACCCCCTTCAACCTCTGTGGCAATGCTGGCAGCACTCATACATCTATTTCCCAAAGACAACCTCTGGATATGACGCTGAGCACATGCACTTAACCTCTTTGGGCAACCATGGTGAGGCCTGTTCTGAGTGGAACCTGTCCTGTTAAACCGCTCTATGGTCTTGGCCACCGTTCTGCAGCTCAGTTTCAGGGTCTTGGCAATCTTCTTCCAGCCTAGGCCAGGCCAGTGATGGCAAACCTTGGCACCCCAGATGTTTTGAAACTACATTTCCCACTTCCAGGACCCAGCCACGGCGCCCTGTACATATCCCCCCCTGTGCCCCAACGCCAAGGAGGTGAAGGCAACAGTGGAGCTAAAACAATGGACTCAGGAGAGGGCATCTGCATTTTGATGCAGTCTCCCGGGCCTATGCTCCACTACAAATTTAAATTCCTGGAGTGCCAGGAACCAATGAGTAATCCTGGCATTAGTCCCTTTACCTTATCTCATCCATGTTAAAGGGGCATGGTCAGAAATCAGCCTAATTTTCCTCCCCAAGAGGTAATATCTGAGGGATTCCAGAGCCCACTTAATGGCCAGACACCCTCGTTCAACTATAGCGTAGCGTACTGCTGTGAACTTCCTACCAAGGAAGACTACCGGTTGCTCCTCGCCATGAACAACCTGTGACAACACCGCTCCCAATTCTACATCGGAAGCATCAGTCTGGACAACAAACTCTTTTGAAAAATTGGGTGCTATCAGGACAGGATGTTGGCACAGTGCCGACTTGAGCTCCAAAAAAGCCTTCTCAGCGTCTGCATTCCACTCCACCATGACTGATTTCGGACACCTAGTCAGATCAGTCAATGGAGCCGCCAATGTGGCAAAGTTGGGTACAAACCTCCTGTAGTATCCCACCATACCCAGGAATGCATGTACCTGCTTTTTTGTGAGGAGGCGGGGCCAGTTCTGTATAGCCTCTACCTTGCTGACCTGAGGTTTCTCCACCACTCAACCCACAATATATCCCAGGTATTTCACCTCCTCCATTCCCAAAGCACATTTTTCAGGGTTTATTGTAAACCCCTCCTTGCAGAGGGAGTCCAGCACTGCCTGGATTTTTTGCAATTGTGATTCCCAGTCTCTGCTAAAAATGACGATGTCGTCGAAGTACACTGAGGCATACTCCCGGTGAGGTCGTAAAATCCTATCCATTGCTTGCTGGAACGTGGCTGGAGCAGTTTGTGGTCCAAAAGGCATTCTTTTGTACTGAAAACTCCCCTCTGGGGTAGAAAAAGCAGTTTTCTCTCTAGCAGCCTTGGTCAACCGGATTTGCCAATACTGCTTGGTAAGGTCTAATGTAGTGATATACCTTGCTGGACCTAGTCTCTCAATCAGCTCATCTACCTGGGGCATGGGGTAGGCATAAAACCTTAAAACTTCATTAAGTTTCCGGAAATCATTGCAGAATCGCAGAGTCCCATTGGGCTTCAGTCCCAACACATTCGGGCTCGACTTTGCGATTCTTCAATAGTCTCCAGGTCTAACATCTTCTTCACTTCCTCTGAAACGGCCTTCCTTTGAGCCTCTGGGATGCGGTAGGGCTGAACAAAAACTTTGACTCCTGGCTCCGTGATAATATCATGCTCTATGACACTAGTTAGCCCTGGCAAGTCTGAAAATGTTTCTTTATTTCTCTGCAAGAACTCCTTGGCCTGCTGACTTTGGATTTTAGACAGGGTATTTGCTACTTGGACACTCTCCACCCCAACCTGAGGCTCAAGTTTTGCAGCAGCCAGGGAGGTCACCGGTTCCCTGTCGTCCAGGGCTTTAACAAGTTTACATGGTATATCTGATACGGTTTCCTCTTGCGTGGTTGGTTATAATTTACCACCCCCATTTTTCCACAACAACAAAAGGGACCTTGCCATCTGGCCAAGAATGTACTTTCCACAGTGGGAATCAACACCACTACTCGATCCCCCACTTGGAAGTGCCTTATTTTAGCGGCCCTATTATAAACCTAGCATTGGGCCTCTTGGGCTTTTTGCACATGTTCCTTGACCAGTGGTATCACTGTTAGGCTCCTATCCTGCATTTGGTAACTTTACCTGCTAGTAGATTTCCAGGCAGGACACTGCCGTGCGCTTTCACAGCTATTCACAGCTATTCACCGTCCACCGTCCACCATCCACAGTCTCCACTATACTCCTCCACACCCACCTACAACTTCCTGTCTTGTTTTAAACCCACTTCCTCTGACAGGTGAGTTAACCCTTTTGTAAAGGGGCCACAGTCCAAACAGAGGGGAAATATAGCGTCCTTCCAGGACCCAGCCACGGAGTCCTGTACAGTATATTTGTGTGTGTGTGTGTGTGGTGTGTGGTTCATATGGTTCCCTCAATAAACTGTAGCTCCCCAGTGCCGGCAGCACTCATGCAGCCCCAGACCTTGGCACTCTCACCACCATGCTTGACTAGGCAGGACACACTTGTCTTTGTACTCCTCACCTAGTGCCATTACACACGCTTGACACCATCTGAACCAAATAAGTTTATCTTGGTCTCATCAGACCAAAGGACATGGTTCCAGTCATCCATGTCCTTAGTCTGCTTGTCTTCAGCAAACTGTTTGTGGGCTCTCTTGTGCATCATCTTAAAAAAGGCTTCCCTCTGTGATGACAGCCATGCAGACCAATTTGTTGCAGTGTGCGGCATATGGTCTGAACACTGACAGGCTGACCCCCCACCCCTTTAACCTCTGCAGCAATGCTGGCAGCACTCATACGTCTATTTCCCAAAGACAACCTCTGGATATGATGCTGAGCACGTGAACTCAACCTCTTTGGTCGACCATGACGAGGCCTGTTCTGAGTGGAACCTGTCCTATTACACAGATGTATGGTCTTGGCCACTTGGTCACATTACACCTGGGAGGGAAAGTAGCTAATTTGGCCCAATTTGTAAATTTTCACTTAGGGGTGTACTCACTTTTGTTGCCAGCAGTTTAGACATTAACCACTTGACAACTGGGCACTTAAACCCCCTTCTTAGCCAGACCAATTTTCAGCTTTCAGTGCTCTCACATTTTAAATGACAATTACTCAGTCATGCAACACTGTACCCATATGAAATTTTTGTCATTTTTTCATACAAATAGAGCTTTCTTTTGGTGGTATTTAATCACTGCTGTTTTTTTAATTTTTTGCGCTATAAATCAAAAAAGACTGAAAATTCGGTAAAATTTATTGCAGAGTATTGGCAGAGTATTGGCAGAGTATTGGCGAGTATTGGCAAGTATTGGCAGAGTCTCACAAGTGCCATCAATGCAGCCTTATCAGTCCACATCAATGCAGCCTCACCATTGCCATCAGTGCAGCCTGATCGATGCCCATCTGCAGCCCAGAGGGGACAGGGAGGGGGGCAGGACGAGCGCCGACAGATTACATACAGTGAGAATCTCCTATGATAGACAGAACAGTGGTCCAATGGCGGCCCAGGAGACGGGACTTCCTATTACAGAGGCCGCCAAGTAAACAGGAGAATCTCACTGTATGTAATCTGACAACGCTCGTCCCGCCCCCCCTCCATGTCCCCTCTGAGGCAGTGAAAATTGAAGTATTGGCATATAACACGCACGCACTATTTGCACCGGATTTTCATGGTGAAAAAGTGAGTGTTATACGCTAATAAATACAGTACTTCACATTATTGCAGAGTATTGCACATTATTGCAGAGTACTGCAGACTATGGACACTGAGCAGTGCTGTGGGCAGATCCAGCCCACAGCGCTGCTAAAAACGATCTCTCCCCCTCGCCCCCTCTCCCCTCGCACTGTACAGAGAGGGGAGGAACCGGCGTCATGAGATGACGACGGTTTGTTTACAAGTGATTGCTCTGTCATTTGACGGAGCGATCACGTGGTAAATGGTCGCTACAAGCGGGCATTTACCGCGATCCGTGATGGACCGGCGGTCACGGATATTTGCGGGAGCGCGCCCCAGGGGTGCTGTCCATTTCTTCTGATCATCCTTGAGATGGTTCTACACCTTCATTTGAGTCCAGCTGTGTTTGATTACACTGATTGGACTTGATTAGGAAAGCCACACACCTGTCTATATAAGACCTTACAGCTCACAGTGCATGTCAGAGCAAATGAGAATCATGAGGTCAAAGCAACTGCCTGAAGAGCTCAGAGACAGAATTGTGGCAAGGCATAGATCTGGCCAAGGTTACAAAAAAAATTCTGCTGCACTTAAGGTTCCTAAGAGCACAGTGGCCTCCATAATCCTTAAATAGATGACGTTTGGGACGACCAGAACCCTTCCTAGAGCTGGCCGTCCGGCCAAACTGAGCTATCGGGGGAGAAGAGCCTTGGTGAGAGAGGTAAAGAAGAACCCAAAGATCACTGTGGCTGAGCTCCAGAGATGCAGTCGGGAGATGGGAGAAAGTTGTAGAAAGTCAACCATCACTGCAGCCCTCCACCAGTCGGGGCTTTATGGCAGAGTGGCCCGACGGAAGCCTCTCCTCAGTGCAAGAGACATGAAAGCCCGCATGGAATTTGCTAAAAAACACCTGAAAGACTCCAAGATGGTGAGAAATAAGATTATCTGGTGTGATGAGACCAAGATAGAACTTTTTGACCTTAATTCTAAGTGGTATGTGTGGAGAAAACCAGGCACTGCTCAGCTGCAGGGACAGGACGACTGGTTGCAATCGAGGGAAAGATGAATGCGGCCAAGTACAGGGATATCTTGGATGAAAACCTTCTCCAGAGTGCTCAGGACCTCAGACTGGGCCGAAGGTTTACCTTCCAACAAGACAATGACCCTAAGCACACAGCTAAAATAATGAAGGATTGGCTTCACAACAACTCCGTGACTGTTCTTGAATGGCCCAGCCAGAGCCCTGACTTAAACCCAATTGAGCATCTCTGGAGAGACCCAAAAATGGCTGTCCACCAACATTTACCATCCAACCTAACAGAACTGGAGAGGATCTGCAAGGAGGAATGGCAGAGGATCCCCAAATCCAGGTGTGAAAAACTTGTTGCATCTTTCCCAAAAAGACTCATGGCTGTATTAGATCAAAAGGGTGCTTCTACTAAATACTGAGCAAAGGGTCTGAATACTTAGGACCATGTGATATTTCACTTTTTCTTTTTTAATAAATCTGCAAAAATGTCAACAATTCTGTGTTTTCCTGTCAATATGGGGTGCTGTGTGTACATTAATGAGGAAAAAAAATGAACATCCCAGGAGGCTTCGGGATGGGATGAAGGGCTTTTTCAGCTAAGCACATCATCCTGCTGTCATGCCTGAGCTAAGGGAAGATGGATTCCAGGAAGTAAATGCTACATGAATTATCTGCCCTTACTTAAGATGGCCACAACCAGAAATGTCAAAGAGGTGTTTTTCAAAGTGATTTCTGAACATAATAAAACGTGACATCATGAATGGATGGGTGAGTTTGCTTTAAATGGGATGAGTTTCTGCTTTAAGTGAGGATACTTCTGTAAAATAATTAAGCCTAACTGTGTTGTAAAGGCTAAGTCTGTAATTTCACAGCAAAATCAAGTTGAACAGAATCAGCTCTCTCCAACATTTTGAACACGGTTTTGCTGGGGTTGAAATTGAGGTCAGTTGTATTTTTATGGTGCAGTACTTACTGCTTTTTGTGATATTTGTTTAATGCCTGGTGTTTGTTCTCTATATTAAAAAAATATATATATCTTTCTGTTGCATTTTCAACAATTAGTAAAAACACCACCGAAGGCCTACTATATTTATTTCAAAAATTATACCCAGCTTTTTTTTTTCTCCATTATTTGCTTCCTTAAGAACAAGAAGCTATGTAGTAAGGCTGAGGTTAGTTTGGTCTTTTAAATCAATGTAGCAGAGCTTGGTAATCAGCGTAGCCAGCCAGCCACATGTCTTTCATGCTCAGTGATGATTCATCTGTCTTATATGAGCAGAACACTGAGACCTCTTTACTGAGATTCCAGGGAATTTTGTTTGCAAAACATATTCTTGCTTGAAAGCAAGTTTGTTGGAGAGGCCTAGATTTCAGTGTGGTTATGTAAAACCAATAACCCAAGTGCACAGTCATTTAGTCATTTGCACTTTTTTAAATTTCATGTTTTGGGTCACTCTTCTGCTGGAATACTAATTTGTCCTCCTTTTGGATCACTTTTGTGACTTGAGTATATGCTGACCCGAATTTAAGCCGAGGCACCTAATTTTACCACAAAACACTGGAAAAACTTATTGACTTGAGTATAAGCCTAGGGTGGGAAATGCAGCAGCTACCGGTAAATAAAATAAATAAATAAAATAAATAAAAATAAATAAATAAAAATAGATACCAATAATGTTTTTGAATATTATATAATATGGATTATGCCTTAAAATTAATAAAAAATACAAATAGAATATAAGATAATAAAGTATACAAAATGGTAGTATAAAAGTGGTACACACATACCAGCAAATACAGCAAAAACAAACATAAAATAAAATAATTAAAACAATGGAAGCAACCAAATTGTAAAGGTGCACAAAATATATAAGCACCCCACATAGAACATGGCACGTATACAATAGGGACCAGTGCTAATACAAAAAAAGGTCTGAAACAGGAGCATAGCACAGGTGCTGTAATTTGGGCTGTAGGCAGGAACACACAGGGTGTTACTGAGGATCGCAGGAGCAGGAGGAACACTTGAGAGAAGAGCGACACAGAGGAACACGGGGAATCAGTGAGATTGTTTGGAGGCACTGGGGAGGTCAAGCTACTAGCATGTAGACATTGTTGCTTGGAGCAATACAGACACCAGCCCTTTGAAACTGTGCATGCCAGAGAATTGGCTGCAACACAGGTGGCCACTGATTGTCTACAAGCCATCAGCTCAAGTAGCAGGAGAGAGGATCACACAGGCATTGGGGAATATGACAGCAATATTTTATAACGTGGGTAATATAAACTTTCTTTTCATCAAAATGGTTTTGCATAATTTCACATTTAAGCATTTATGGATTTCATTGTATTTAGTCTTTTGGGTATACATTTTACTTCATACTAAAATAAGTCATCATTTAATAATCTGGAGCCTCTAGCTTTTGGGGAACTTAAGGAAATTGTGTTTACTGCTTTTTACATGAACCACGGACTGCAAAAAATTTGCTATGATCATGTATTTAAATATTTCATTTAATTCTCCACAATATAATTCTAATAATTGGAATGGCAAGGTTTTCAGATGCGTCAGACGCTTGTCATTTTTAAGAAAGGGTAGGCAACCATGGCACTCTGGCTATGGTGAAAATACAACTTGTGTATTTGCCTCTGGGAGTCGTGTCAGAGGCTTGCAATGCCCAATGAGACTCATAGTTCCAAAATGGTTTCCGTCACCTGTCCTAGAAGTAAATTTTTGGTCATTTCTGTTGTTTGATTTGGTGCCCGTTTTTTTTTTTTTTTTTTTTCTTTTAATTGAGTGGAACAAAAGTCTTTGTCTTTGAAACTTGGAGTAAATAGATATTGGAGCATGGAAGCTGGGAGCAAAATAGAGGTGTCTTGAAGCACATTAGCAGCAGTCCATGAATAAAAGACATTTGATTGGTTGCTACTGGCAACTTTTCAGTTCTTTTCCTCTGGGTTTTATACATGGGACCCAGTGTATGAACTGACTTATACTTCTACTGTGTTTACCAGACTGGGTCTTTTGAGGACACGCTGGGTAATTTGTCGTACCTTAGAAAGTAATAATAACCATTGCAGATTATTGTTATGAGATGTAATTAGGGTTTTTTGTATATTTTACTCTGGTACAAACAATATCCTCACTAACATGTTTTATCTGATGGGAAACAATAAAGGAAATGACAACATTCCTTGGAAGTGGAGAAATGTATTAAACATCTTTCATAATTTATGTCATTCTGCATACGAATATCTGGGAAACTGCTTTGTTAGTAACATGGCACTTAATTTATCACCCTCCACCAATAGTCTCCTTGGACAACAAACAAAATGGAAGTTTTTCTTGTATCAGAGTAAACTGGCAACACTACTGCTAAGAGGATGGCAGATTTATCATAAGCCTAAAAGAAAACAGATTTCAGACAAATCTGTTTTCTTTGGTAGCCTAAAGAATTATTTTTTTAATTTTGTGGCTTTGTGAAGTTGGTGACTGAATTTGTTCTATTACAATAAACCACATTATTCAGAGAACTGTATAGCTTAATTTTTACTATGAGATACTTTATGTATTTTTTGCTTTGTGTTTTTTATTTTCTTGCATAGTTCATGGGGAAAACCAGACTGATTTGAGAGTTATGAGCTTACGATGTTATACTTTATATCGTAAAAATTATTTTTTGTTATATTAATAAATAAGATGTATGATTATGTGCATGAAAGTGCTGATGAATATACCCGCTCCTGCATTCACTGGAATCCAGTCTCCCTTCTAGCACCAGGTCACATGACCAATACCATAGCAGAGCTTGATTATTAGTGGCTGTGCCTGAAAACTGGACCTCTTGATTGGTAGAACCCATCTAATCGATGCCACAGTCTGGAGGGAGAAGGTTCTAGTATTTACAGGATCTGGAATGTTTTTTTTTAAATTTGCCCTAATGTACATACATCTTACCTACCCTTGTAATAGTACCACAATTAATGTTTTATTAGGTATAGCTGCCCTTTGAGAATGTTTTTTTTCTGTTTTTGGAAATACTAGAAAATAATATCAATGATCACATACAATGTAAGTTTTATCTGTTATCACACGACCACATAATAGATCAATCAGTTAAGCAGTGGAATTAATAATGTTTTCTGTATTGTTTCCAAAGAAGCAAGCCTGTGCGTGTCTTGGTTTTAAAGGATCAATCTGACCAAAACTGATATATTCATTTTTGATGATTACCAAAGACTAAGTCACTTCCCAGCTCATTATATATTTTAGGGACTATGATGGTGAGACCTCTGCCACTGATTTCCTGTTACCACCCTCATGCTGAAATCAGTACTAGAGGGTCTTACTTTGCTTGGATCTTTAGTGATTTTATATATTGGTTGAACTAGATGGACTTGTGTCTTTTTTTCAGCCAGACAAACTATGCAACTATATTAGAATGCAACATGAAAGCAAAAACATTGGCTATACAGGCAGGTAAGAATAAATTGGTTCTGTTGCAGTATAATTTTGGCATTGTAGTCAATGAAAGATTTAAAGTAGAACTATAGGCTTTTTTTTGTAGTTCAGATAGAGTAAGGAAGCGTTGCAACCCTTGTGATTTTTTTTGCCATCTGTGTCCAATTGGGGAAACTTACCCTCCCTTCCTGTCCCATAGCCAAAAAAGGAAGTGAGGGGAAATCCCTGCGAATTAAGGACATTTCTTGAGGCCCCCCAGGTCCCCACTGGACTATTTCCAAATAGAGAGGGTGAATCTCCTTAACAGGGGCACAGAAAGTGATAAAAACCTACTAGGTGTTCTAATTCCTCTCCATTCTGCCCAAAACTAAAAAAAAAAGTTGTGCCTTTAGTTACACTTTCAGAAACCACAAAGTGATTCAACCGATAAGCATGTACCCATTGCATAATATGAAATGGGAGGTGATGTAATTTCAGATTGTTAGATAAATATGGCATCTGTAAGACTTGCTGAAAAAGACACGTACGCATTGCTTACAGTTATCTTATATGTGTATACCCCATAGTGTAAGCCAACCATTTTATTATTACATAGGAAACATATTTGCATACTCCCACTGGCCTCCGGTATAGGAGTGTTTGGTAAACCAGATTGCTGTTCATGTTTCTAGGGCATGAAATGGAGAACAGTCTATGGGTAACTAAAATTGTTTTCAAGTGGACCTAACATCAGATATACTTTTCAGAATAAAAGGACAATTCTAGCCTAATTTGAAGGAGATCTGTAGTCACAGAATACATTTTCGTTTTATAGCATCAGCATTGCAAAGGCAATGCAAACAATTTGTTATTTTTGACAATTCAATATAAACTTACTTGAAGAGGGTAGTAAGGCATGGTACAGCCAGGCTTCAACTATCATTTAGGTACATGCAGGGCCGCTGATGGAGGGGGGGGGGCACAAGTCCTCCTGTAGGGGGCCCGTCACACAGAGGGGCCCGAAGAGGGAGGGGGATCAATTTGGCGGCAGAACCATGCCCTGTGCAGCTCTTTGCACCAACTGAAAGCCTGTTTCTCCCCCTCCCACCTGCCTTCAGCTGCTAGAGGGAGAGAAACACAAGGTATTGTTCTGTAATTAACCCCCAGGGTCGGCATTCATACGTAAATCACCCACTATGTATATGTAAATTGTGCGGGCATTTATATGTAAATTAGTTCGGCAACCCGCTGCGGTTTATATGCAAATCACACCCCTTCCTCTGCATACCGCCCACCTAGAGAATGTAAACAGCCACTTCTGCGCCCACTGAGCCTCCCACCAGATACTGTACTTGTAGAGTGGGTTCATACCTGCAGCAGAGGTGAGTAGAGTCAAGGGGTTATTGCTTAGGAAGCAAGAGAGAACAGGTAGGGTGAAGCAGTACACAGTGAAGGAATCACCATGGGCAGTGGCGTCGGGAGGGGGGCTGAGGGGGGCTGGAGCCCCGAGTGGGTCCCCAAAAAGCCCCAGGTCTCGGGCATGCACAATTCTATTATTAGCTCCGAGCCCAAATGGGGACCGATCTGACCCAAGCACGGCCGAGTGACATAGCAGGTCCCATCTTCTGGAGCCTGCAGCGCCTATGATGGATGTCCCACTGGTCCAATGCTTGGTCCGTGTGATGTGAGACATCCATCATAGGCACTGCAGGCTCCAGAAGGTGTCACTGTGAGAGGATCCCCACTCAGCACTCGGGCGGGTGGCTCTCCTCTCCTGTCCTGTCATGGCTCTGACTCTGGCTGCCTGGAGTGCCTGGAGTGCCTGCTGTCCACTGTCTACTCTACTGTGATGGGCACACTGCACATTAACGCTGAGCTGCAGGAGAGGTCACGTCACCTGAAGTCTGGTCAGGTAGGTCAATGCGTGCCAGTGTGGGCCAGTGTATGTCAGGTAGTTCAGTATGCGCCAGGTAGGTCAGTGTATGTCAGGTAGGTCAGTGCATGTCAGGTAGGTCAATGCATGTCAGGTAGGTCAGGGCGCATCAGGTAGGTCAGTGTGCATCAGGTAGGTAGCACCCCCCTTGGCTGAGATGCAGAGTAGGTGTTTGAGGTGCAGAGGTGTGCAGAGGAGGTGTGTAGAGGTGCAGAGATGAGCAGCGGAGGTATTTGAGGTGCAGAGGAGGTGTTTGAGGTGCAAAGGTGAGCAGATGAGGTGTTTGAGGTGCAGAGGTGAACAGAGGAGGTGTTTAAGGTGCAGAGGTGAGCAGTGGAAGTATTTGAGGTGCAGAGGAGGTGTTTGCGGTGCAGAGGTGAGCAGAGGAGGTGTTTGAGGTGCAGAGGTGAGCAGAGGAGCTGTCTGAGGTGCAGAGGTGAGCAGAGGAGGTGTTTGAGGTGCAGAGGTGAGCAGAGGAGGTGTCTGGGGTGCAGAGGTGAGCAGGGGAGGTGTTTGAGGTGCAGAGGTGAGCAGTGGAGGTATTTGAGGTGCAGAGGAGGTGTTTGCGGTGCAGAGGTGAGCAGAGGAGGTGTTTGAGGTGCAGAGGTGAGCAGAGGAGGTGTTTGAGATGCAGAGGTGAGCAGTGGAGGTATTTGAGGTGCAGAGGAGATGTTTGCAGTGCAGAGGAGGTGTTTGAGGTGCAGAGGTGAGCAGAGGAGGTGTTTGAGGTGCAGAGGTGAGCAGAGGAGGTGTTTGGGGGACAGAGGTTAGTAGAGGAGGGATTTGGGGTGCAAAGGTTAGTAGAGGAGGAATTTGAGGGGCAGTGTTGTACTGAGAGGGAGATAAGAATACAGAGATTAGCAGAGAGATGGGGGGGGGTACTTTAAATACACCTGTTACATTGCTGTTCAGTGTGGTTGATGTACAGTGGGGCAAAAAAAGTATTTAGTCAGCCACCAATTGTGCAAGTTCTCCCACTTAAAAAGATGAAAGAGGCCTGTAATTGTCATCATAGGTATACCTCAACTATGAGAGACAAAATGTGGAAACAAATCCAAACAATCACATTGCCTGATTTTTGAAAGAATTTATTTACAAATTATGGTGGAAAATAAGTATTTTGTCAATATCAAAAGTTCATCTCAATACTTTGTTATATATCCTTTGTTGGCAATGACAGAGGTCAAACGTTTTCTGTAAGTCTTCACAAGGTTGTTACACACTGTTGCTGGTATGTTGGTCCATTCCTCCATGCAGATCTCCTCTATAGCAGTGATGTTTTGGGGCTGTCGCTGGACAACACGGACTTTCAACTCCCTCCAAAGGTTTTCTATGGGGTTGAGAACTGGGGACTGGCTAGGCCACTCCAGGACCTTGAAATGCTTCTTACGAAGCCACTCCTTCATTGCCCAGGCATCGTGTTTGGGATCATTGTCATGCTGAAAGACCCAGCCACGTTTCATCTTCAATGCCCTTGCTGATGGGAGGAGGTTTGCACTCAAAAACTCACGATACATGGCCCCATTCATTCTTTCATGTACACGGATCAGTCGTCCTGTTCCCTTTGCAAAGAAACAGCCCCAAAGCATGATGTTGCCACCCCATGCTTCACAGTCGGTATGGTGTTCTTTGGTTGCAACTCGGCATTCTCTCTCCTCCAAACACGACGAGTTGTGTTTCTACCAAACATTTCTACTTTGGTTTCATCTGACCATATGACATTCTCCCTATCCTCTTCTGGATCATCCAAATGCTCTCTAGCAAACCTCAGACGGGCCCGGACATATACTGGCTTAAGCAGGGGGACACATCTGGCCCTGCAGGATCTGAGTTCCTGGCGGAGTAGTGTATGTCAGGTAGGTCAGTGCGCATCAGGTAGGTCAGTGTGCATCAGGTAGGTAGCACCCCCCTTGGCTGAGATGCAGAGGAGGTGTTTGAGGTGCAGAGGTGTGCAGAGGAGGTGTGCAGAGGTGCAGAGATGAGCAGTGGAGGTATTTGAGGTGCAGAGGAGGTGTTTGAGGTGCAAAGGTGAGCAGATGAGGTGTTTGAGGTGCAGAGGTGAGCAGAGGAGGTGTTTAAGGTGCAGAGGTGAGCAGTGGAAGTATTTGAGGTGCAGAGGAGGTGTTTGCGGTGCAGAGGTGAGCAGAGGAGGTGTTTGAGGTGCAGAGGTGAGCAGAAGCCTGATTCATTCTTTCATGTACACGGATCAGTCGTCTTGTTCCCTTTGCAAAGAAACAGCCCCAAAGGATGATGTTGCCACCCCCATGCTTCACAGTCGGTATGGTGTTCTTTGGTTGCAACTCGGCATTCTCTCTCCTCCAAATACGACAAGTTGTGTTTCTACCAAACATTTCCACTTTGGTTTCATCTGACCATATGACATTCTCCCTATCCTCTTCTGGATCATCCAAATGCTCTCTAGCAAACCTCAGACGGGCCCGGACATATACTGGCTTAAGCAGGGGGACACATCTGGCACTGCAGGATCTGAGTTCCTGGCGGTGTAGTGTGTTACTGATGGTAGCCTTTGTTACGTTGGTCCCAGCTCTCTGCAGGTCATTCACTAGGTCCCCCCGTGTGGTTCTGGGATTTTTGCTCACTGTTCTTGTGATCATTTTGACCCCACGGGGTGAGATCTTGCGTGGAGCCCCAGATCGAGGGAGATTATCAGTGGTCTTGTATGTCTTCCATTTTCTAATTATTGCTCCCACAGTTGATTTCTTCACACCAAGCTGCTTGCCTATTGCAGATTCAGTCTTCCCAGCCTGGTGCAGGTCTACAATTTTGTTTCTGGTGTCCTTCAACAGCTCTTTGGTCTTCACCATAGTGGAGTTTGGAGTGTGACTGTTTGAGGTTGTGGACAGGTGTCTTTTATACTGATAACAAGTTCAAACAGGTGCCATTAATACAGGTAATGGGTGGAGGACAGAGGAGCCTCTTAAAGAAGAAGATACAGGTCTGTGAGAGACAGAAATCTTGCTTGTTTGTAGGTGACCAAATACTTATTTTCCACCATAATTTGCAAATAAATTCTTTCAAAAATCAGACAGTGTGGTTGTCTGGATTTGTTTCCACATTTTGTCTCTCATAGTTGAGGTATACCTATGATGACAATTACAGGCCTCTCTCATCTTTTTAAGTGGGAGAACTTGCACAATTGGTGGCTGACTTTTTTGCCCCACTGTAAATACTCCTGTTGAGTTGAGGTCAGTGTAAATGTCCCGTTATATTCAGGATCAGTGCAGGGTGCACCCTTACATTGGTTGTTAGTGTAGAAATCCCTCTTTATATTGGTGATTGGGGGTACAATCTCCTGTTACATGGTGGTCAATGTACATTTGTGTAAATCCTCAGTTAGATCAGTGTATATTTCCCATTACATTGGTGGGCAGTGTAGAATCCCCCACCACCCACATGCAAAAAAATTCCAGCTTTGCTCTACATGATTCAGAATTTTCCACAGAGTAATGCCTACTAACTAGTTGTATTATCCAGGATTTTTACTACCTTTAAAAACCTACAGACCATCAGCAACACAACAGATTTTACAGTATTCAGCAGAATGGTCAGTGTCAAATGATGTTTTCTAAATATTTTATTCCAAATGTGTCTGCAGTGTAAATGTTTTTTATCACTGTATTCTCTGCAAGAACTGTTGGGTTGCCAGACTTTAGATTAGATTGTACAGACTAAGGCTAGCCATACACATGAACATTTTTCTTCTTTAATCCCAAAAGAGGGAAATCACTCAACTCCTCCATCCACACAAAACAGATGATGGAATCTCCTCTGGTGGCTATTGTATGTGGACAGCGGTAGCCGTGGCTGTCTGAATACCCAGACAGTGACTGCATCTGATTAGATACGGTTTGGCTGATAATTTTCCACCCACCTCCTTTGATTTTGAAGCCGGATTTGTTGAGCCGTTTGACTGATTTGGCAGGAATATTGTAAGTTATGTGTGTGCCTGCTAATAGTGATTCTAGTGCATTTTTAGTTAAAACATTGTTTTGATATATTTGGGGGGGGGGGGGGGGGGGTTTGTCAGGCTGTGCATGCAGTGCCTTAAAAAATATTCATATCCCTTGAAAGTTTCCACATATTACATACCAAAAATGGTCATATTACAACCAAAGATGTAAGTGTATTTTATTTTATGTTATTGGAATTTTATGTGATAGACCAACACAAAGTGGCACATAATTGTGAAGTGGAAGGAGAATGATAAATGTTTTTCAAAATTCGTCACAAATAAATATCTGAAGTGTGGCATGCATTTGTATTCAGCCCCCTTTACTCTGATACCCCTAACTAAAATCTAGTGGAACCAATTGCCTTCAGAAGTCACCTAATTTGTAAATAGAGTCCACCTGTGTGTAATTTAATCTCAGTATAAATGCAGCTGTTCTGTGAAGCCCTCAGGGGTTTGTTGGAAAACCTTAGTGAACAAACAGCATTATGAAGGCCAAGGAACACACCACACAGGTCAGGGATAAGGTTGTGGAGAAGTTTAACCACTTCAGCTCCGGAAAGATTTACCCCCTTCCTGACCAAGCCATTTTTTGCGATACGGCACTGTGTCGATTTAACTGACAGTTGCGCGGTCGTGCGACATTGTACCAAAACAAAATGTATGCCTTTTTTTACCCACAGATAGAGCTTTCTTTTGGTGGTATTTGATCACCTCTGCGGTTTTTATTTTTTGCACTATAAACAAAAGAAGAGCGACAATTTTGAAAAAAACAATATTTTTTACTTTTTGTTATAATAAATATCCCAAAATAAAAAATAAAACAAAAAATAAATTTCTTTATCAGTTTAGGCATTAATTCTTCTACATATTTTTGGTAAAAAAAAATTGCAAGCGTATATTGATTGGTTTGCACAAAAGTTATAGCGTCTAAAAAATGGGCAATAGATGTATGGCATTTTTATTATTTAAATAACAGTAGGGAGGAGTAAGGGATTTTAACGGTGCAAGGTATTCCACAGAAAAGAAAAGTAATAAGTAAAAAAATATAATTTTTAATTTACATTCAAAGTTAAAAAAACATATAGATAGCACATATTTTACACATATTGCAGTATTTATACAGTTACGGTGGTCACACAGGACACAAATATGTTTTTGAGATGATATGGCCGCATACTAGCCCGACATGTTTCGCTGAATTGCTTTCTCAAGGGATATGCAGGCCGAAGATTAATATCATCCAACACTTTACAATTCTGAAGATAGAAACACAGAAATATAAGCGACAAAAATAGAGATACATGTGTGATCATGTTTTTCAAAGTACAAAATTATACAGAAAAATGCACAGTGTCCGCTGGACATAGCACAAAGGGTGCTTACCCCACAGTGACCCCAGCTCAGGTCAGTCACCGCACAACCATCAACTAGCACTGAAACCCTGACATGGCCATATTGGTGCAGTCACAGGGGACAGAAAGCTAAAACTGAAAATAAAGCAAAGTACATATATATGTGAGAGACTACACATATACTTGAAGTTAATATGTGTAGCTATTTATAGGGGGAAACTGACAAGATTAAATACTAGCTCAATCAAAAAAGGACAGTAGCCCAGAAATTCAATTAGTACTTACTTTTAAACTGTTATTTAACAGAACATATTGATGGGAGGAACACTTCAGAACACCTGCTGATGATGATTGCAGGGGAATATTCTGGTGGCTAATAAATAAAAAATATGTATAGAGATAGGGAGTAATTAACAAATATAAATGTAGGGGAATTGATTGTTCAGATAATAAAAAATGGGATATAAAGCCATATGGTGGATATACAGTACAATAGATAGGAAATAAAGATAGAGGTTATCTAAACTCAATGGATAATACCAGGGACTTAGTCTCATCAATTTATATATAGAGATAAAAAAGAGGGGATAATTGAAAACAGATAATGAATCCAGCAAGCTTTACTTTTAAAAGATAAAAGACCAACTTATCAGTGAATACTGAAGGGATTGGCTAAGAGTAGTAAAAACAGAAGAGTAATGCAGTGTTTGGTAAACCTTACCAGTCACGGACACTGCAAATGTTGAGTCCTACCCTTCGGCTCTGGCAGCTATACTGACAGATGAGCCAGCTTTAGCTGTCCCCCATCGTGTTGGCGTGTGACGTCACCAACACGATGCGGACGTGTGGACGCCTATGCGCATGCCCAAGAAGCCGAGGACCTGATCGACTACAAGCCCCAGGATGCAGCGCGGCTGCAAGAGAGCTGCGGCCGACACGCAGACTGGGACTGGGTGAACGGGACCGCCCACACAGTCCGTAGTGAGAACCCAGGGCTGTAGGAGATGGTGAAGGGACGCTGAGTAGCGTAACCAAGATCGGGCCCCGGTCCTCCAGGTGGCAGGGCGTAAATAGGGCACAAAGTAAAGATGTGCCCCAGGCGTCCGTGTGACTGCCATGGACCTGACCAGGGAATGTGGAAGAAGGGAAGAGCTGAGACAGACCTAGAGGGGAGAGAAACTGACGAGGCAGATGATGGGCTTGTTCAAGGACCACCCACAGACCAAGCCCATTAGTATATCGAGAGAACACTGTGCTTGTATAAATGTTGTATCCACATTTTCAACAGAATATAAAAAAGTTACAGTAAATTCATTACATACATGAAAAAAAACTTTTGGAAAGAAAGAAGAAGCAAAAAGTATATAAACATAACAATGAAAAAATAATAGTGATATATACATTATATATACACGTGAAAAGATAAAAAGGGGAAACAAAAACAGGAGCAAAAAATAATAATAAATGAAAGAAAAGTAAGGAAAAGGGGAAGGGAAAGAGAGAGGGAAGAAGGAGGCAGACAGAATGAAGGGAGGTGGGAGGAAGAGGAAATTTCCAAACAGGATTCACAAAAAGGGCCTGAAACTCAAACTTTCATTGAAACCTGGAAAGGTAGTTGCTCTAAGATCATATATCCAGCGGGCTTCAAGCTGGAGCAGCGTTCGATCAACGCTGCCCCCTCTTTCATCCAGCGGGATAAGCTCTAATGCCAAAAATGTAATAGTATAAGGATTAAAGTCATGTTGAGTGTCAACATGTCTGCCTATGGCAGTATCCATTTTCTTTTTCATTATAAGTTTGATATGGTCCCATATACGTTTGAGAAATTGTCGCTTTGTTTTCCCGATATAAAAACCACCGCAGAGGCATTGGGCTAGATAGATGACACCTTGTGTTTGGCAGGTAACTCTGGATTTAGTGGAATGCCATTTCCCATTGGGAAGTAAAAATCGGGATTTATTATCCACGAACTCGCAGATATCATAATGTCCACAGGGAGAGGTACCTATATTTGTTGGATTGTTAATGGAAGAGGCTTTGCTGAAATGGCTATGGACCAAATGGACTTTATTATTATTTTTTTTTACTAGTAATGGCAGCGATATGCGATTTTTATCTGGACTACGACATTGCAGCGGACAGATCTGACACTTTTGACACATTTTTGGGACCATTGACATTTATATAGCGATCAGTGCTATAAAAATGCACTGATTACTGTATAAATGTCACTGGCAGGGAAGTGGTTAACACTATGGGGAGATCACGGGCTTAAATGTGTTCCCTCACTGTGTGTTCTAATTGTGGGGAGATGGGACTGACTTGGGGAGGAGACCAATCATTGTTCCTATATACTAGGAACACACGATCTGTCTCCTCTCCCCTGACAGGACGTGGATTTGTGCATTTACACACACAAATCCCCGTTCTTGCTCTGTCAGGAGCGATTGGAGGTGCCTGACGCGCATCGGCTCCTATACTCCTTAAAGCGCCTGCTGTACAGCCACTGTGATTTGCTCAGGAGTGCCGTTCTGCCGCCGTCAATCGATGGTGGACAGTCAGCAAGTGGTTAAAGCAGGGTTGGGTTATAAAAAATATCCCAAGCTTTGATCATCTCACAGAGCACTGTTCAATCCATCATCCGAAAATGGAAAGATTATGGCACAACTGCAAACCTACCAAGACATGGTCGTCCACCTAAGCTGACTAAGCAGCCAAGAGGCCCATGGTAACTCTGGAGGAGCTGCAGAGATTCACAGCTCAGGTGGGAGAATCTGTCCACAGGACAACTATTAGTCATGCACTCCACAAATCTGGTCTTTATGGAATAGTGGCAAGAAGAAAGCCATTGGTAAAAGAAAGCCATAAGAAGTCCCGTTTGCAGTTTGCGAGAAGCCATGTGGGGGACACAGCAAACATGTGGAAGAAGGTGCTCTGGTCAGATGAGACCAAAATTGAACTTTTTGGCCTAAAAGCAAAACTGTGTGATGGAAAACTAACACTGCACATCACTCTGAACACATCATCCACACCGTGAAACATGGTGGTGGCAGCATCATGTTGTGGGGATGCTTTTTGTTCAGCAGGGACAGGGAAGCTGGTCAGAGTTGATGGGAAGATAGACCGAGCCAAATACAGGGCAATCTTAGAAGAAAACCTGTTAGAGTCTGTTAGAGACTTGACTGGGGTGGAGGTTCACCTTCCAGCAGGACAACTTCCCTAAACATACAGCCAGAGCTACAATGAAATGGTTTATGTCAAAGCATATTTATGTGTTAGAATGTCACAGTCAAAGTCAAGACCTAGACAGACAATGAGAGATGTGAGAAGGGTTGAGGTAGTGTCTCAGTTTCAAATTGGTATGTACAACACAGAAAAAAACATTTTGCCCACGGGTCTTTTAAAGAGTCACACCTCAGACAGTAGATGTAAAAATATGAAAAATATGAAAAATGTATTATCATACATTTAAAAACGTGTACCACAATAATAAAGAAGACATAAATGATGAACATGAATGCTGCTGCATAGAGTTCATATGAAAATATTAGCTATGCAGGACCTGAAGGCACCATACAGATACCCCAATCGATCTAGAGCTGCTGCGCGACTGATCTCTTTGCGTTTCGCGAGGTAATTCTCGCTTCTTCAGGAGAGGCGCAGGTAGGTATCTGGAGATAAAATGGATCAATGAATGATAATAATAACAAAAAAACAAAAACAAAAAAAATGAAAAATGAAAAGGGAGGAAGGGGTGGTAGGGGGAAGGGAAAAGGGCAGGAGGAGAGCCATATATGTATGAGTATATCTCAATATCTGTAACTTACAAGTAGTGCCAAATGCTGGTCAACTCTCACCAGAAAAGTAATCCGGTTGGTTAAAGAAAGCAAGCTTATGTATAGCAGTATATATGGTAACATACAAAGGGTCTCCCCTGGGCGTGTCCAGAAGTCAACTCCTTTTCCTCATGGGAGCTGTGAAGGGGCAGGGAGATGGTAACAACATGGTGTGTTCACAGATCTGACATCCTGGTGGTCAATGTAAATACAACCAAAGGAAGGAAAAAACGCCACACACCTGGAAAAAAAATGGTATTGTTTAAAATATGGGTAAAAAATGCGCTGACAGAAAAATTGGTGAGGTGATAAAAAAAGTGTATGTGTTACCAATAAGGATAGAAAAATCCCAATATGTGATGAAATAAACACAACAATGATGGGGATACCTTGATAATAAGGAGGTAATCAATCAGGCATGTATAGGATAGTAGTAATGGGGCATAATAAGTTTTGCAAACACTATATACCTATTAAACCAATACCCGGTCCGCAGTTGCTGAAAGTTGTACGTATAAATATTTGTGGTAGTAGTATTCCATTAATCTACAATACTAGTTAATTCATAAAAGTGCAAAGCGTGGTTGAATATATATGTTCGTGACAATACGCGTCGGAATAGACAGGCACCGGAAGTGACGTTAGGCCACGAGCTCGCTGCTCTTTTTGTTTTTTTTTCGTTTGTAGACATGTTTGTTTTGCGAGTACTATTATTGGCTGCAACTTAATAAAACACCCAGTTTTTATATACTTCACTATCTGGGTCCCCTGTTCTTTTTTCTCCATGCTATTGATGCATCTAGCTAAAAACAAAAGGGAAGGGGAAGTTGGAACAAGAAACACCTGTAAATGGTCAGATAATTAAATGACCAATTATAATGTTAAATTATACAAACTGTTGCTGTAACCATAATCAACATATAGAAAAAAAGGAGGAGGGAGCACCCGGTTCTAGTGGCCGGGTAAGGGGTTACTGTAGAAACAAATAATGGTGTGCGTATCAAATGATTGCTGTCTGTATTTCCAAAAAAGTATAAATTTCTTTATTGTTAATTAAGATACTGTTATCATCATGGTATTACAACCTGGATTTAAAATTGAAATAGATAAGATATAATTAAGTCCAATAGGACCCAATTGCTGTATGCACGTTAGAATGACAGGCCAGACAAAAAAACAAAAAACAGTACATGGACAAGAAACAAAAAAACACACACAACGGAGACCTACATCCGGACGCATAAGGGTTTTGCCAGTTGCCAGCTGGTAGTAAATCAATGGGTAGTTTGATACACTTGATTGGTGGGATGTAAATATCCCATATAATCCAAAATAACCGGTCGGCAACTGGGAAAATCCTTGGGATTGGATGGAGATGGATGGAGGGAGGGAGGATCGTGGTAACTAATCCACTGCTGATGATTTTTCTAATTTGGTGACAGGGGGGATCTAAATGATACGATTAAATGAAAGCAGTGGAAGTCCGCTAGAAAGGTGACCTGTCCCACAAGGAGATATCCGGTGGTTTGAAGAAATTGGCTAAGTTCAATTATTGGTGATAGTCAACATAGATGGATTCAATTGAAGAGTCGTTTACCATGAAATGATGGATATAAGTGATCACTTAATTTTGACAAGAGTGGGGAACTTTACCATCTGTTGCTCTATTTGAATAGAGATTGATCGTCTGGATCTCCGATATCCTCCTCATGAGAAGTGGACCGGTGTGGACAATTAGTGTAGCTCCGTGTTATTGCGTCAATGGCTGGAGGGATAGCGGGAGGAACAAATAACTCACCGCTGGCTCGACCTCGTTCACAGTCCGATACAGTGACGCCCGCCCGCCGAACATGAGCCGACCGGCCCAAAAGGTTCCCGTATGGGGCACGGATCCACAGCAAGAGGAATGGAAGCGTTCCTTCAATGTCGGGTCCGGCGGATGGATCGGGCTGGCTCGGTTTCCTTTACACTAGCAGCCGCCTCCTAGTGTTTCCTCACTTCCAAAGCGCTGCGCCCGTGACAAGTCGGCGTTGATGACGTCAACGCGTTTCGCTATTGCATGTAGCATAGCTTCATCTCGGACGATAGCAGGGCTGGTGAAGACGCTCCTTTTTATCTTAACGGCTGCATTCAATCACCGTCCTGATGTGTTTGAATTGTGTTGTGTATAGGTCTTGAATAAAGTGGTCATACTTTTGTTGTTCTGTCATGGTATATCCATTGGTCATTTCTGAGGAATTGTTGGGCAATAATGAAATGCCATAAGAGATCGAATCTTTGTTTAATTACAGCATTGTCTTATGTTGTCATTGTATTTACTGAGGGATATTTTAGTTACCTGGCCTAACATATTAAGTAAAGCTGGGCAAGGAAAAAATGAGAGGAGAAGAAGTGGGACATAATCATAAACAAATACGGAAACACTGAACACCCAGCACAATGTGCAATTATATAGGAGCGGTTAGTGAGTTTAAAAAGCAGGGAAATAGTACCAGCCACCGATATACAGACAATATTTATATATGTACAGGAATGGAACTGAAAACAATCATCTAAGTCGGTAAGAAAGACTGCAGATTTAATTCAGTATTTAATCCAACGGGAGTAAGCGACTTCAAGCGATAGACCCACCACTTTTCTTTTTGTAAGAGTATACGATCGAAATCGCAACATCTAGTGTGCAATTTTAAGGCATAGATGCCTTTAACCCTCATACCAAGGGAACTACCCCCGTGAAATTGGAAGAAGTGTTTTGCTAGTGGTTTTTCTGGAATTTTGGTTTTGTCATTAATCTCCCGCAGATGTTCGCCTATACGAATCCTTAGCTGTCTTTTTGTTTTTCCGATATAGATCTTAGGGCATGGACATGTTATCATGTAAATGAATCGAGATGTGGAGCAGTTGATTAAGTCACAAATTTCAAATGCCTCCTTACCATGTGCATTGGTGAAAGTAGAGGTTCTGTGCACGTGGGGACAGATTTGACACTTGTTACACGGGTACATGCCTAGAGTTCATGGATAGTCAGATAGCCAGGAATTGTCTTGTTTCCGGGTAAATTCTGACTGAATCAACATGTCTCCCAAGTTCCTGGCACGTTGAGCCACCAACTGGGGTGACGTACCTACAAACCTGCCTAGACCTGGTGAATTGGCTAATAAGCCCCAATGTCTTTCTAGAATTGAGTGAATATCATTCCACTGGGATCCAAAAGTGGTTATTATTCTGACTGGGTCATTTGTTTTTTGATTAATCGAGGTAGGGGTACTTGTTAGTTCAGTTGATAACAAGCTCTGGCGATTCCGAATCGCTGCTTTTCTCCTAGCTCGCTTAATTTGCCGGTGTGAGTAGCCTCGCTCTCTAAATCGGATGTAGAGATCAAGGCTCTCCCATCGATAGTCACTAGCTTTTGAGCAATTTCTTTTCAGGCGTAAAAATTGGCCCACCGGAATGCCATTTTTGATCCAGTGAGGATGATAACTGGTAGCGCTCAAAAAAGTGTTTGCCGCTGTTTCCTTGCGGAAGGTGGAGATATGTAGTTGCCCATTCTCCAGGCTTATTTGCAGGTCAAGAAAGGATAGTTTGGTTTGACTGAAGGTATATGTCAAATGAATATTGAATGTATTGACATTGAGTTCATGAATGAACTGCAACAAATTGGTCTGGGTGCCCCGCCAAATCAGAAAAATATCATCGATGTATCGTAACCATGTGTGGATGTGGTCACGATACATCGATGAAGGGAACACCTTCTCTTCCTCCCAGTGGCTCAAATGTAGGCATGCATAAGATGGTGCCCATGCTGCCCCCATAGACGTGCCACGAATTTGCTGGTAATATACCATTAAAAATTGAAAATAATTATTTCCCAGCATAAATTTCAAAAGATCTATCAGAAATTCATTTTGTGGTCCTAAATCAGGGTAAGTGGTGTTCAGAAGAATCTCGACTGCTTCGATACCACGTACGTGGGGTATTGAGGTATAAAGTGACTCGACGTCAATGCCGACGAGCCAGATTTCACCTAATTGGTCGAGATTTTGAAATTCAGCTAGTTTGGCTAGGACATGACGAGTGTCTTGTACAAAGGATTTTTGACCCGTGACCATGTCCTTTAGTAGGAGGTCAACATATCTACCAATTCGTTCGAACGGACCTTGACAGGCAAATACAATCGGTCTTCCCGGAGGATCTTTTAAGTTCTTGTGCAATTTAGGAACTATGTAAAAGGTAGGTATGTTGAACTCCTGAACTGAAAGGTACTGAAATTCACGCATGGTCAGTAGCCCCTCATCCCTAGCAAAAGTGAGTTTCCGGTTTAATTCCTGGATTACTGCAGGAAAGGGGTTGTGGTCTAATTTGCGATAGGTAGTCACATCGGAAAGTAGTTTTTTTGCTATTTTTTCATAATGTGTGTCATTTAAAACGACAACATTGCCCCCCTTGTCACTATTTTTTTATTACAATGTCTTTTCTTTTTTTGAGATCATCGAGGGCTTTTCTCTCGCCCTTGGTTAAATTATCAATACTTTGTTTATGCCAATTTACCTTCTCGAGGTCGTGCTGGACCATCTCAAGAAAGAGACTTAGCCATCTATTTTTGGACAGGGGGGGGCATTTTTTGTGATTTAATTTTTAAATCAACCGGTCGTTTGATTGGTGTATGGGACTCCTCACTAGGTTCTGAGTTTTCGTCCAGTAGTGAATTTAATATGTCCAAAGCTTTTTGGTCACCTGGATCAATGAGGGTACTAGGTATTGGTGTCTCACCTTTCCCTTCATATAAGGAACGTAAAAAGACTTTTCTCAGAAATAGAGCAATGTCCTTGTACACAGTGAATTCGTCCATTGCGGATGTCGGTGAAAAAGACATACCTTTGGCGAGGAGACTGATGTGATCTGAACTCAAACTATGGCTTGATAAGTTAACTACCTTCAAGTCATTAAGTTCATGTTGTCTATTCTGAGAGGGTAAACTAGTCAGTGTTTTTTTTGGCTTCTTGTGTATGTTCGGTCGCCTGGTGTCTTGGTCTGTTTCCGAGATCCTGTCTTGCTCTTTTGCGATGGAGGCGGGGTTTGTGAAGTCTTTTGCTCCGCCCCCCCTTGCTCTAAAAAAGTAACTGACCTTGTTATTTCGTCGTCAGAGTTACTATGTGATTTATCTCAACGTTGCTTTGATTGTTGATGTTGTCCCCTCCCACGTGATCGACTTCGGCCACGTCGGATGGTCAAGTCAAATACCTCATCCTTCTCAGAATCTGCAATATCTCGTTTAAATTTCCCTTGTTTGGTTATTTTGAGATTTAATTGTGTCTTTTCTATTTCTTTTTTAATTATGTAATTTTGTTTAGTGAATTCCTCTAAATGTTTGAATGCCTCTAAGCCTCGAGCGCTTTCTTCTATCTGAGTTTGTATATCAATCAACTGGGCTTTTTCCTCCTCAACTATAAGTCCCATCACGGCTAAGCCGTGATTTATACACAGTTCCTTCCATTTGGGTAGGAAGCTTTCAGTATGTAGATGTTCGACTGGTATGGTTCGATCACGTAATCCTCTTGGGACAATTTTGTGTGCTATGTATGTTTCTAATGAAGTTACATCCTATTTTCTATTGAGGTGCTTTATTAGTAATTTTTTGTGTTCCTTAAATTTATTTCTAATCTCGTCCTCTTGTTTGGTAACCTAAGGGGTATCACTCTGAAATGCTGTTTTGATCTCAAGATCTATGTCCTCGCCTAACATGAATGCCATTACCTATAAGGGTTGTTAAACTGAATTAATTGGAAATACAGATTTCAAATAGCAAAAAAGATTTGAAAAAGTTGGTGTTTCTTGCTAGAAGTGACCATAAGCGGGGTCACAATCAGATTCAGCTAAAAACAAAAGGGAAGGGGAAGTTGGAACAAGAAACACCTGTAAATGGTCAGATAATTAAATGACCAATTATAATGTTAAATTATACAAACTGTTGCTGTAACCATAATCAACATATAGAAAAAAAAGAGGGGGGAGCACCCGGTTCTAGTGGCCGGGTAAGGGGTTACTGTAGCAACAAATAATGGTGTGCATATCAAATGATTGCTGTCTGTATTTCCAAAAAAGTATACATTTCTTTATTGTTAATTAAGATACTGTTATCATCATGGTATTACAACCTGGATTTAAAATTGAAATAGATAAGATATAATTAAGTCCAATAGGACCCAATTGCTGCATGCACGTTAGAATGACAGGCCAGACAAAAAAACAAAAAAACAGTACATGGACAAGAAACAAAAAAACAAAAACAAAACAAAAAGCAAAAAAACAAACAAATTAAGCGAGCTAGGAGAAAAGCAGCGAATCGGAATCGCCAGAGCTTGTTATCAACTGAACTAACAAGTACCCCTACCTCGATTAATCAAAAAACAAATGACCCAGTCAGAATAATAACCACTTTTGGATCCCAGTGGAATGATATTCGCTCAATTCTAGAAAGACATTGGGGCTTATTAGCCAATTCACCAGGTCTACAGTAACCCCTTACCCGGCCACTAGAACCGGGTACTCCCCCCTCCTTTTTTTCTATATTGATGCATCTATCTGGGAGATTTTCCATCGTTACTGACTAACACAGAGGCGATACAGCACTATAAATGAGGATCATCCACCAGGATACCAAGCCTTACCAAGCGTTACCAGGATATCAAGCTCCATTGATGCCCCCCTGATTATTACTATAAAAGAGGAACACTGGGGTGATCTACTGCAGGATCCCGGATTCCCTCATCACCACTAATCATTATTACGCTTGTACCTTACAGCATAAGGTAAGGAGCCATTGCACACTGAGGTGTCTCTACACCGAAGACGATTACCACTTATTCACAAAAGATTACACTTGCACAGAGTGTCGCTTGGAGCACAGCACATTATTCATTGCACCTTATGTAATAGTATTCGTTTGAAGATTTTTGTGCAGTTTTGGGCTTTGTCCTTGTTCTTTGTCAGCACTAGCACTTTCATTCTACTATCTATCTGGATGCTATACTTCTGGAATAATTTTGTCTTTTTTTGCACTGTGAAGTATATTTGAGATTATTTAATTTTGAGCACCTAGCACTTTATACTGTGTATTATGATTTTTTGCACATTTGATGTACACCATAAATATATAGCACTTTATATTTTTAGAGATTTGATACTTACTAGAGCGCAACACCACTCATTGATTTTACATATACTTTTCTCTTGGTACAGATTGACCAATCCAGTATCTGCTGCAACTAGTGCTTTACTTGCTCTGATTAAGGTAGCGCAGGAATATTCATTTTATCTATGAATAAACATTAATTCATTTTTTTTACAATTTAGAAAGGGTGCCTAAAGATTGTGCATAATTTTAAAGGGTGCCTTGATTGAAAAAGGTTGAGAAACACTGCTCTAAAGAATACTAACTGGTTTTGTCAATCTGACTGCTACAGGAAAAGATTCTAGTCCATCTGTTGATACTTATAATAATTATGCCAGTTTTTAGTTAGATAAAGGAACTGCTGACCAGCAGTTTTCACTGAAGGTTGCAGGTGGCTGAGACAATTCCTCTGTTTTATCAGAGCCTTTCAATGCACCAGTTGTAAGCAATGACTCAAAAGGCCTGAGGCCACTTGTGGTTTTACTGTCATGGTTTAGCAGTAAGAAGTGAATAGTCAACAAGAAAAACAGGTGTGTTTTGCACAAAGTAAATGTGCAATAGTAAAGAAAGTAAAATATATAGTAAAATAATAAAAGGAAAGCACAACTAAGGGCTAAGGCATTTCAGATGTTTATGTAGCAGCTACAGAACCATTCAATTAACCACTTCAATACAGGGCACTTATACACCTTCCTGCCCAGACCAACTTTCAGCTTTCAGCGCTGTCGCGCTTTGAATGACAATTGCGCGGTCATACAACACTGTACCCAAACCCACATTTTTATCATTTTGTTCACACAAATAGAGCTTAATTTTGGTGGTATTTGATCACTTCTGGGATTTTTATTTTCTGCTAAACAAATAAAAAAAAGACCGAAAATTTTGAAAAAAATATGTTTTTTTTTTGTTTCAGTTACAAAACTTTGTAAATAAGTAAGTTTTCTCCTTCACTGATGGGCACTGATGGGGCTGCACTGATGGGCACTGATGAGGTGGCACTGATGAGGTGGCATTGATGGGCACTGATGATGGGCACTAATATGTGGCATTGATGGTGCACTGATAGGTGGCACTGATAGGCGGCACAGATGGGCACTGATAGGCGGCACAGATGGCCACTGATAGGCGGCACGGATGGGCATGGATGGGCACTGATAGGTGGCACTGATGTACTGTAATGTATGGTACTGATGGATGCCAATCAGTGCCAAACAATGCCTGCCAATCAGTGATGCCCATTGTGTGCACTGATTGGAATCCATTGTGGGCACTGATTGGCATCCATTGTGGGCACTGATTGGCATCCCTGGTGGTCTAGGGTGGCATACCTGATTTTGACATCCCTGGTGGTCCTAGTGGTGTCCCTGGTGGTCCAGTGTGGGCATCCTCAGGGGGGGCTGCGCTGATAATTGATCAGCACAGACCCCCCCATCAGAGGAGCAGCCGATTGGCTCTCCTCTACTCGCGTCTGATAGACGCGAGTGAGGAAAAGCCGATCACCGGTTCTTCCTGTTCACACTGTGATCAGCCGTGATTGGACACGGCTGATCACGTGGTAAAGCGTCTCCGTCAGAGACTCTTCACCTAGATCGGAGTTGCGGTGACTGACACACCGCAACAACGATCGTCTGCGATGTGTGCCCCCGGGGGCGTGCAGCGGCTTAATATCCTGACGTATGACGTCTGGTCAGGGTATTGAAACCACTTTGCCGCCGTCACTTTGCTATATGTCGGGTGGCAAGTGGTTAAGTGCAGTGGGTAAAGGGCCTATGTTGCAGTGTTTCTAGTGATTTTATGCTTAGCATTTTCCAGCATTTGAAGATAGCTACTTAATCCATAGCTGCTCATGTTATTCAGTGCAGTTGCCAATGACCATGACACAGAACTAGTTTTAATCAGCTAGAGGTAACCAAGGGACTTGACTGCTTCTAATCTTTTCCCCAGAATTTCTGGTGTGGCATGTAACTACATAAACGTAAACTTCAGGTTGCTTAAAAAAATTATTTGTTACATTACCGAACAGTCTGAGGTTTAACATAAACTAGATTTTTATGTACAGAACAAAACGTACCTGTTCAAGTCCTTCCCAATTAGGATGTTTGTTTTTTTCTAGATTAGGAAAACTTTAATCTGTATGTATTGTGCACTGTATGTGACTAAATGTAGCATTGCACAATATATGGCCAAAAGGGGGCGGGATAGTGATATGCATGTTCTTGTATTTTAAATGCAAACACCTTAGCTTGGTTTGAATTGTTATAGTGCAGTGTGATTTGGAATAAACCGTTATCTCATTACATTGATGCACACAGTTGACAAGTAGAGTATGAGTAAAGTTCTATGCCACATTTTTTTCAAGTAGTCCACAGTGGCAGGTCATAGGTATAGGATGTGTAGTCATGATCTACATAAACATACATGATAACATATAAATGGAACACCCGCTGAAAAATCTAAACTCTTAGTGATGATCATTGCCTGATTCTGCTGAAATGTTTTATTATCATTTAAATCAACTCTGTCCTTTGCCGATGTTTACAGAAACCACTGTGAATAATTAAATTTTTCTTTATAAATGGCTCATTAGTGCATAATGAGTGCGTAAAAAGTCTGCTTTAGTCTGCCCAGAAGAGCCAGTTACTCCCTCACTGGGATCTCCATCTCCTCCCTCACACATCATAAAGAAGGTGAGGCTATGCTATCAATCACAGCTGGAACATCTCTTCTCCTCCCTATGAGACTCACTTTTCAGTCTTCTCTGTCAGAATCCTGGAGGGGTTGGATAGAGATGGAGAAAAGGGTTGGCTCCTGACATTTGATAATATTTGCATATCAGTAAAAGTACTGCTTACTCTGCCTAGAGTGTGTATTTAAGAAAGAAAAAGTATGGTTGAACATGCAAAAAGTGTGTCATGAAAGTTCTACTACATTTACATGCTTGGGAAATCTTTTAATTGTTTTTTAGGTACCCCAGACTTTCTCAAACTCTTTTAGCCCAAATAAAACTTGCAATAATTTTCAGGTTTCCAGGAGCCACTGCTAAAAATGATTATACTCATAGTTTGCTGTAGAATGATGTGAACTCCCGCGCTTATGGTCAAAAAAGTGCAAAACATAAAGAACTGCAGCCTCTATCAATAAATCCACCCTATGGGGAAAATAGAATAATATGGGAAGAGGAGGATAGAAATGGCGCTGTTCTTGCTTTAATGATCCAGACCCTCAAAAAATGCGTGAGGGATTCCCAATATTGGTATGTGCTGAAGTGTTTGGAAAAGTGCAAATGTACAAAACCTAGCTGTGTTAATGTCTAAATAAGACAAAAAGTGTAAAAAACATAAAAAAACAAAAAACACTGTCCAGCGTCCACACTGTGATATGCTGCTATGTAATAGTATAGTGGGAGCCTCCTATTCAGAGGATCACCATTTAACAATAATGTTAGTAAACAAACTTTAACATCAAAAAACATATGTGCATATAAAAATATATATATATTTTCCTGTGCAAAAATCACAAAATTATAATGATGGTAGTACTATAGTGCTAAGCCCAGCGTACATATAAAGTCCTTAAATACTGGTGTATTACAAAGTCCAAAATAAAGTGACAAAGTGCTCCTGCAAATTGCAATCCTGCAATCAGGAATCTGTTAGCCCCGCCCTATGCATTTCGTCACTGGGACGTCATCTGGCTGCTCCAGATGATGTCCCAGTGACGAAACGTGTAGGGCGGGGCTAACAGCGTCATTGCATCACGTCTGGTTTTCAGGCCGTGGAACGCAGATCGTTCCGGCTTCCTGATTTTAAACCTTTACGCTTTGTATCTATTTACCAATTGTGAGTACCCACTGAGAATGTGAATAAACGTTTTAATGTTTTACGGTAATACACTATGGAGCTTTGTTCTTCTCTATGTGTGGGCAACATAAGTGGCTAGCCACAAGGTGATCACTTATACCGCAGACAAGGAAGCAATTTGCAGATACAGGACAACAGGCTTTCCTATCCTATATGCTATACAGTGGCTCATACTGTGAAAGTGGAATACCTCCTTGTGGGGTGAATAATAGCAGTGAGAGCGTTTCCTATGGGGCACCTTTTAAGAAGCATTGAATAACAATTTGCAGGAGCACTTTGTCACTTTATTTTGGACTTTGTAATACACCAGTATTTAAGGACTTTATATGTACGCTGGGCTTAGCACTATAGTACTACCATCATTATAATTTTGTGATTTTTGCACAGGAAAATATATATATATTTATATGCACATATGTTTTTTGATGTTAAAGTTTGTTTACTAACATTATTGCTAAATGGTGATCCTCTGAATAGGAGGCTCCCACTATACTATTACATAGCATCATATCACAGTGTTTTTTGTTTTTTTTATGTTTTTTACACTTTTTGTCTTATTTAGACATTAACACTGCTAGGTTTTGCACAATTTCACTTTTCGAAACACTTCAGCACATACCAAATTGGAAATCCCTCACGCATTTTTGAGGGTCTGGATCATTTAAAGTAAGAACAGGGACATTTCCATCCTCCTCTTCCAATATCATAGTTTGCAGTACATTAGTAAGATCAGTGAATTCTAGAAAGTTTTAAATAAGACAATAAACACTGTGCTATACGTTAAGTATCTGACACCCAGGGTGGATCATTTTTGTAACACCACCTGCTGTATACTAAAAAATTATTTCCAGTAATAATGTTGAAATAATGATATTATGAAAAGAAAGGGACACAGTGAAAATTGTGCTCTTCTTTAACATTAGTGGTTAGTGTAAAAATTAACCCTTAAATTAGTTGTCAGTGTAAAATTGTCCCCTTGTGTTGGTGGTCTGTGTAGGCATGGGATTCACCACGGCATGCTGCTCAAATAACACCTAGCAAATTTAGAAGGCATTATAGGGTCCCACAGATCCCTGGTTGAGAAAGGCTGTGGTAGATCGTTTTCATTTGTTTAGGCATTGTTGCTTAATTATTGTTGAATAATGTGATTTTGTATACAACTTTTTTTGTTTGTTTTTGCTTTAAGTTGTGTATAATGGGTGTTATCATGAGCCTTTATTAATCCTGTAGTTAATCTAGAAACTGATTTTGCATTTATTAACTTTCCAAACCTGCACCTCATTTCCCCTATTTTCCAGATGTCTTGTATACAACTTTTTTTGTTTGTTTTTGCTTTAAGTTGTGTATAATGGGTGTTATCATGAGCCTTTATTAATCCTGTAGTTAATCTAGAAACTGATTTTGCATTTATTAACTTTCCAAACCTGCACCTCATTTCCCCTATTTTCCAGATGTCTTGGAGTACAATTGTCATGGAATATTGATGTAGGCTTCCATTGCTGCTCTTTTTCAGAAATTCTAGTTGCCAGGCTATTATGCCGCTGCTTTGGCTTCAGTTGTCCCTGGACTGAATCTAAAGGTAGGAAACGTTGACTTTGTTTCTTTCATCTACTTCATGCATGTTCCAGGTTTATGACTTGCATTTTTAGAAAGTAGCCAGCAGTGTCAGTTTTTATGTTTTTCTCATGACGTCTGTACCTTAATACCTAGACTGTCATAGTTATACATTCAGCATTTCTAATTCAGTTTCTTTTTCTCAAAACTGATGAAAAGTAAAGCCTTGTATTGTGATCCCACTACATTCCTGATACCCCCTACACTGTGGCCTCTCTACATTCCTGAAACCTCTAGCACTATAGCCACTCAAGCTACCCCAAGCATTGCTACCCCCTATACACCCCAGATCCTCCCTCAGCATTGTTTTTCCCCATACACCCTTTATATCCCCCAGCACCATTATTCCATCCATGTAGTACCCCCTTTTCCAGTGGAGATACAGTGTATGCCCACCTCCAGCACTGGACTCACCTATACCAATCAAGCAGGCAGAAGGAGGGGCGGAGGAGGGAGCATCCCTCCGGGCATTCCAAGCCCTTCGGTGCAAACAGTGCTCGATAGCTGGGCTCACCATAACATCATCCACAATGCTACTTCCGCAGGTGGGCTCTCAGTGCTGCCGACTCAGCAGCTCCCACTCCGGCTCCTACCCCGCAGCCTTCGAGTCCCAAACATTCAATCACTGGCGCTCTGGCCCTGCCCTTCCCTGCTGGATGTGAAATAATAGGTATTGTTCCGCACAGCACGGCACACTGCTGCCAGCCTGCCTCCCCTGTGTATCCATCACTCTCAGTGCCATCCTGGGGCCCCCCAATTTTGGGGCAGCATGGGCTCAAGGACCAGCTGCTTTGGGGAAAGTGCAGGGGACCCCCATGCAGCTGGGGCCCCTGGGCAGTGCCCAGGTGTGCCCACTCATTAAGACAGCATTGCTTGTAGGTCTCTACAGGTTGCTGCAGATTATTGCTCTTTGGTTCTGTAAAAAGGCAATGCCTTACTGGTCTTAAATCAGTCAATCAGCTTTATTTATCCATCTAAAATCTATGGTTAGCAGTATATCACTTTTGTCATCTTTGCAACTGACACCATGTACTTTTGGACCTACATTTTAGAGCCACAAGATTAGTATTCTCCAAAGACTACATTCACACCTCTGCATTTTTACCTGGTTGCATACTTGGAAGTTTTTGAGCTTTCAGTGGAGTGGTGGGAATTAGAACTGCTGTTTTTATTGTTGTCTGAGTCTCCACTGGGGAGAGTTTTTTTTTTTTACCTCCTGTCCTTGTTACACATATCAAAAAGTGATGGAGGAATGTTTCCTTCTTACTTTACTGTAACTATTTTTTTAGATTTGCATTGCTACAATCTCTTCCACGTTGCACTGTAATGTCTATATGTGACTGAAAAATGAAGAAACACTTTAATTAAGTTTTGGATGTCAAAACTTTATCAAAAGTCAGTTTATCCCAGTGTTTTTCCAAGGAGCTGTGCATGTATATATGTTCAGAAATGTACCAAATGGTTTCTAATACATGTGCAATAAATTGTGCAGAATAAATTGCTTTAATTTGGAATTTGTTAGGGCATATCAAAGAGCTTCACTATCTTAAGTGCTTTAATGTAATCTTAAATGACAGGAAATGGGGCAAATTTCGAGACCCTATGTATACATCATGGGCCTAGGATCCATAGAGTGATTTGAAGACTATCACGCTACATTTCTGTATTGCTTTGTCCCTATAAAAAATTGGATGTAAAAGGGACACATAGTTTGCATATCTGCAGATTGCAAGACTACAGAGGGTAGATTTGAAATGGAGAAAACTGCTCTGGCAGTTTTCTCCAGATTTTGCTATTGCCGGATGGGACTCTGTAGTTTGGAGATCCCTAAGAGTCTTGGGTGGGACGGGATCTCCAACCCTGTGTCTGGGTCTTGTGGACAGCCAGCAGGGTGTGTGCCCAGGTGCACACAGCCCATATAACGAGAGGCTGGTGAGAGCAGAAGGAGGAGGAAGGTGGAGTTGGAGCAGTGGCTGCTAGTGGGAGAGGCTCTGTGATAAGAAAGATGCTGTGTGCTTTAAGAAGCTCAAAGCTGTGTGCATTGGAGGGCTTGAAGTTGTGTGCATTAAGAAGCCCAGAAGCTGTATGCATTGAAGGGCTTAAAGTTCTGTTCGCTTAAGGTGCCCAAAGCTGTGTGCATCCAAGACTGTGGGCCTGGAAGAGCTGGTGGTTTGAGGGACCAGTATCTATAGCAGCAGTGCTGCTGAAGAGTAGCCAGGTGGGCTAGCATTTTCAGTTATGTCTGAATGACGTTTAAACACCTGCATGGGATTCCTGAGTGGACTTTTGTTCTGTTTTTCTGTTTAATAACTGTGGGCTACCAGGCCCTTAACTATAAATGCCTGTCTGATGTGGACTCACTGCACAAAAATCTATCACTGAGCTAAACGATCCCCCATGTCACACTACCTTGGAAGCATTTGGTCCAGGTCATTGTAATTTCATCATGTTAATGGGTAACTGTACTTTTAATATTAGGTTGGTTTTTACCTTTGCCACACTGTTACATGAAACCTACCAAATGTCACACAGCCCACAGATGGCTTGGCAGTGTTTAATTCCAATTCAGCTGAGGTAACCTGAAAAAAAGACCTGCTCGCATCAGGCAGGTCCTTAGGGGAGAATAGTACTCTAGATTCTAGTTTGGAGCATTCTCAAAGCTGGCCAGTATTGCCTATGGCTCATATACATCTACCTCTTTCTACTGCAGCCAGAGGAAAAGTAAATGCTGCCCATCTACACAGATCAGGGCAGTGAGAGTATGCTATATCTGAATTTGACTTTCATGTAACATTTAGAAACTTCCTCAGACGGAAATGAGTAAGGCCATTTATAATGATTATAATGTAATCATTTCAGATGTTACCTAAAGCTGAACTACAGGTAGAAAAAACTCCCATTTTAAATATATTCCTCAGTAGCCGCAAAGTATACAAATCCACTTTGTGAGCACCAAATACTTTTGCAATCCCAAATATTATCTTGTAAAAGTAGCAGTGACATCATCACTATGCTGTGTATAGTCTGTGGAGAGAGCATAGCTGTGGAAGGGTCCCAGCAAGCTCCACCCCCTACAGGCTGCCTACAGAAAACTACAGGAGGGGGTGGAGACAAGACCAGTCATCCTGCATAAGGAGAAAGAACAGCAGTGACATCATTATTACAGCAGAGGCAATGTTTCATGTTTTACACTAGATTACTACACAGATCTGTAAGAAATACACAATGTACATAAAAAATCAGGGATCCTGGAGTTCAGCTTTAAGTGTTTATTCCATACAATTCTCTATTAGAGTGTAAGTCCACCCTAACACTAAAATCCCTGTATCTACAGACATCCATGCTCTAACACTAACCTATCTAGCCCTGTAAAGAAGAAATCAATATACATACCATTTTTGAAGCTGATCCAATCCAGTCTCTAGCGGTGGAAGCTCTGCAGAGGACACAGCTGACAACAGCTGTGAAATCAATTGGGAGTGATGTCACCCATAGACTTACTATTGGGCTTCCATTGTCCAATGTGTCCTCTGCAACCGTCTCCACAGCGAAACCACGGCTGACAGCTCAGCTTGGGATCGGGTCAGATCGACTTCAAAAAAGGTATGTATACTGATTTCTTCTTTACAGGGCTAGATAGGTTAGTGTTAGATCGTAGTTGTCTGTAGATGCAGGGATTTTAGTGTTAGGTTGAACTTAAGCCCCATACACACTATCAGATTTTCTGCTGATTTTTGTCTTCAGATTTACCAAAACCATGTAGTGCAAGGGCCTGCCTGATTGCATACAAATTGAAGCTCCTAAGGTTTGACCTCATATTATATGGTTTTGGTAAATCTGAAGGAAAAAAACAGCAGAAAATCTGATAATGTGTATGGGGCTTTACACTTTAGCCTGTAAACTTTAATTATTTTAAAAGAACTTGCAAAATAATTACTCCCAATCCACCTAACATTGGGCCGATGAACTAATATATATTGTAGTATATTGCAGTATATCTTGAAAGCACCAGAAACTAAAAGCAGAAGGGGGGAAAAAATAAAGTGCAAGTCATTATGCAAAGTCCACAGGATGCACAACTTCAATGTGGGAGATGATTGAATGGCCTCCAGGTTGCGTTTTTCTTATGGAGCTCAGATTTCATAGTGCGCTTTGTACTTAGCTTGCTCTGTTTCAACAGCTTGTAAAAATCAAGCTATCATACGCATGAGTGAACACGGTTGTGTTTTTTTTTAGCTTGTGAAGTCATGGAAGTTGCTAAGGTCATCACACATACATATTCCCTTAATGGATGAGAGTTTTTAGGACATATATTTCTAATTTTTCATCCTTTGGAAGGTGACACCTTGGGCTTTACAAATTGCTAAATAAGACAGTTTGTTAAAGTTAAAAGAGAACATTTTCATCACAAAGCCTTGATATGTTTTTCCTTCAAGCCACATACTGTATGCTCAGTTCAGCATGTCTCTAGCATTTTTAAAGCAATGCTTTTACATATGGCTCTACTACATGGTTCTGGTGCATCTCTGAGATTGTAAGCTCTAACAAGCAGGACCCTCTGATTCCTACTGTATTAAAGTGTATTGTATTTGTACTGTCTACCCTCAAGTTGTAAAGCGATGCATAAACTGTTTTTGCTATATAAATCCTGTATAGTAATAATAATTTGCAAACATCTTCTGCAAACACTGAAGTAGTCAGTGTAATGTTTAAAGTGTACCTAGTGGTTTGATGCAGTTACACTTATATGTACTGCCCCCTAACAGGAAAGGTAAAAGGTATGGAAGGAGTAGGGTTAGATGATTAATAGGGGATAAATTGTACTGCCATGCTCTCTGCAAGACTTATACTTACCTATCCTCGATTTAACAAGCTGTTGCCTATTCTGACCCCAGTTGTTTGTAATACAGACATATCCTTCCTGAGACCTCTGTGCTTGACCTCAATGTAGCAGAGAAAATCACGGCAGAAAATCTTCATCAGATAGCTGAACTCATCAAACACTCGGCAACATATCTGCATTATCTCATGCAGAGGAGTTGAGGAAAACACAGTGATGTGGTAGATCTTGGCATTTACAGTGTGTGATGGTCAAATGGAATTTTTCTTTCCTAGCCTTAATGTGCATGTCCTGCAGGAAAAATAGGAGAAAGTTACATTGAAAAAAGAAGAAATGACATTACACTAAGAGCCCTTTCACACTGGGGCGGGGGCGGCGTCGGCGGTAAAACGCCGCTATTATTAGCGGCGTTTTACCGTCTGTATGCGGCCGCTAGCGGGGCGGTTTTACCCCCCGCTAGCAGCCAAGAAAGGGTTAAATACCACCGCAAAGCGCCTCTGCAGAGGCGCTTTGCCGGCGGTATAGCCGCGCCGTCCCATTGATTTCAATGGGCAGGAGCGGTGAAGGAGCGGTATACATTCCGCTCCTTCACCGCTCCGAAGATGCTGCTGGCAGGACTTTTTTTCCCGTCCTGCCAGCGCATCGCTCCAGTGTAAAAACCCTCGGGGCTTTCACACTGGAATGAAAGCAGCGGCACTTTCAGGTCGGTTTGCAGGCGCTATTATTAGCGCAATAGCGCCTGCAAACCACCCCAGTGTGAAAGGGCTCAAAAGGCAGGATATACATGAATGAATGCAATAACCACAGTGCCCTCAAAGTTGCAGCATACAAATGAATAATTAACTAAGTACAAAGACATAGGAAGTAAACATAAAGGCATTTGCATTATCCATGTATTTTCAGGAGGCAGCATATTGCCTACAAAGCTACTGAGCCTCTTGTCAAAGTCTCCTGAGCGGCGCTCCTTTATGCATAGTACATGCTCTGTTTAACCCTAAAGAGAGTTTTACTCTGTACTCTAGCAGAGCATGAACTCTCTAAAGGTTTGGATAGTGTGCGGCACATGCGTGCCCTTGGTTCAGAAGATTTTGACAAATGGCTTAGTGTCTTAGTGGGCCATATCTCACTGGATTTGGGATAGGTGAGTATAATGTGATGTGTTTTATTCTGCGCCTGTGGATATACTAATTTATCCTATGTCAATCAAATTGTATGCAATGAGGTTGATTTACTATCAAGGCAAATATACTGTGCACTGCAAGTGCAGTTGCTCTAGATCTGAGGGGAAGCTCTGAAATGAGGAAAGCTCTGCTGATTTGTATCATCCAATCATGTGCAAGTAAAAATGCATTTTTTTTAATTTTTCTTGGCTGTTCCCCTCAGATCTAGAGCAACTGCACTTGAATGTGATACTGCAAAAAAGGAAATTTGCAATAGTCCACATAGTCCACAATACAATGCAGTGAAATAGTCCACATATATAATTAGTGAGTCCCGCTGTATCCACTCTGTGAATAAACAAATGGCTGCGAGAAACATCCATGCTCGTGTTCTTTAGACCAACTTAGATTACAATATTCTCATAGGTGACCCCACATGGACTTGCACTCACAGTTCTTTGACCCTCTATTCCTAGAAAGGTCAAATTTGGCCTTTGGGACCAGCCCTGTAGTGTATACTCCAACTACCAAATCCAAATGTTTGAGAATTCAGAATCCCTCGACCACTATGCCCTGCCACTCAGAAGAGATAATATCACAGTAGAACTTTCATTGCTGCTACTTTATTAAACACACGCTAAAATGTATATCATACACTCACTTGTATTAGTGCCTGCCTTGCACTAGGCGTATGCAGCACTGCTATCGAGGGATGACCGGTGGTGTCACTCTGAACCCGGAAACGGCGTGCGTGTCAGACAAGATGTGATGTCACCGAAAGTGATGCAACACCCAGGAATTCTTAACCTCAACGTGTTTAATCTGGATTGGACATCCTCAGGAAGATAGGACTTAGAATTTTCGGACATTTGGATTTGGCGGTTGAGGTATACACTTTAGAGCTGGCCCCAAATTGACCTTTCTAAAAATAGAGTGTCAAAGAATTGTGGTGAGTGCAGGTCCATGTGGGGGTCACCTATGAGCACAGTGTGATCTAAGTTGGTCCAAAGACCACGAGCACAGGTTTTTCTCACAGCCGTTTGTTTATTCGTTGAGTGGATACAGCAGGGCTCACTAAATAATATATGTGGACGATTTCACTGCATTGTGTTGTGGACTATTGAAAATTGTCTTTTTTTGCAGTGTCACATTGCTTAAAATTTGACACAGAATAACACTAGTAGACAAGTGATTTTATTTTATTTTTTATATATATATATATATATATATATATATATATATATATATATATATATATATATATATATATATATATATATATATATATATATATATATATATATATTTATTCATTCAGCAGCACAGTTTATATTATTCATTTCATAAGACCTGCGGGGGGGCAAGGACAATACGCATTAACTTAATCTTCTAATCTTTCTTTCTCGATTACCTTTTACCTTTTTTATACTATTCTTATGTTTGCTGTGTTGAAATTCTATGCCAATACCATCCAGCATTTTAAAGAGAAAAAGGTCCACCTGCCCCTGCCCCATCATCAAACTATCACTAGCAACTCTCTTTTTCCAAAATAAGTACCCCAAAAAAATCATCCTTTTCCAACCTGCTGTGAATATGTATAATAAGCTCCTGAAACTGAAATGGCAAGGTCTTTAGTAAAAAAAAACTCCCATACATGAATTTTACCTATAGGTAAGCCTATTTGCTGTAAATATCTCCTAAAGGTGCACCGTTTAGGAGATATTTACTGTACATGAGGCTGGTGACATCACTAGTGCATGTTTTCTGAAGGAACGGCCACCGTGGCTGTTCCTTCAGAGTCCTGTGCCATAAACTGCCGCTCCCGCGTGCATGCGGCTCCAGCCACTCACACAGCCGGAGCCTGTGAACCCAGAAGGAAGACCGAGTGAAGATGGAAGCCCTGTCAGTGGTGAAGGGCTTTGTTCTAAGGGAAATTTCACATAGTGTGCTAGTAAGCGATGCATACTAGTTCATTATAACTTTGCTTTGCAGATTAAAAAAAAATTAAAAATCACCGGCGGCTTACTACTGCTTTAAAACACGTCTCTGTTTTTCGTAAGAAGAATAGTGCAGCTTTTAATACCCAGAGCTTGAAAAAATACTAGTCAGCTAATGAGGCTAAGGGCAGCATTTCCACATTTAAGGATGGGTAAGCTGCAATATATTCAATTTTTGCTTATGGGTTTCGATGCACTTTAAACGACATGTTTATCTTACTACAAAAAAAGCAGGGACTCTGACTTGCACAAAATCAATTTACCTATACCAAAATGGCAGCAGTTTAGAAAAATGATTCAGTGTACAAAGATAAAGAGTAGGGTAGTCATTATTTTTAGCATGAATAATCAGCAGAGTTTCAATTTGTCCTGAACAGAATACCACTAAGGGCTTTACCCTTCTACAAATGTGATTGGAAGATGAGAGCAATAATAGCATCTTATTTAATGCTTTATCAGAGTTAAAACTACATCGGCGTAAAATGTCTCTTACTGTTTACACATTTTGGCAAATGTTTCCGAACTACTGGACTCAAAAACAATTTTTTTTTACGCGCTGACTTTTATCCAAACACAGAAGATGCCAGAATAATCAAGATCTCAGCAGATGATAGGATGCAGCTGGATGGTGTTGATATTTCTTAACCTAAGATATTTTTAGGATTGGTGGTTTATACAGAATTATATACTTTATTAATTCTGGCATAAAAAAGTCTACTATGCTTTAATGGTCATCACTACTATTATCAAGCCAACAGATACATTTCTGTGCCTTAGCATTGTTTAAACCTTTTGGAGACTACAGTACACATCATTTACATAATAAAAGATTTTACATGCAACAATTATTCCATTAACGACTTCAGCCCCGAGGCTCTTTTTTACACTTGTTGTTTACAAGTTAAAATAATTTTTTTTTGCTAGAAAATTACTTAGAACCCCCAAACATTATATATATATATTTACAACACCCTAGAGAATAAAATGGCGGTCCTTACAATACTTTCTGTCACGCTGTATTTGCGCAGCGGTCTTACAAGCGCACTTTTTTTGGAAAAAATACATTTTTTTTAATAAAAAAAATAAGACAACAGTAAAGTTACCCAATTTGTTTATATTGTGAAAGATAATGTTATGCCGAGTAAATTGATACCCAACATGTCACACTTCAAAATTGCACCTGCTCGTGGAATGGCAACAAACTTTTGCCCTTAAAAATCTCCATAGGCAATGTTTAAAAATTTCTACAGGTTACCAGTTTTGCGTTACAGAGGAAGTCTAGGGCTAGAATTATTGCTCTCACTCTAACGCTCGTGGCAATACCTCACATGTGTGGTTTGAACACCGTTTTCATATGCGGGCGCTACTCACATATGCATTTGCCTCTGCATGTGAGCTCGCCGGCACGGGGCGCTTTAAAACATTTTTTTTTTTTATATATTTTACTTTAAATTTTTTATTTTGACACAGTTTAAAAAAAAAAAAAAAATTGGGCCACTTTTATTCCTATTACAAGGAATGTAAACATCCCTTGTAATAGAAAAAAAACATGACAGGACCTCTTAAATATGAGATCTGGGGTCAAAAAGATTTACACTAAAATGCAATAAAAAAAAATTGTCCTTGGGTGAAAGTTACGTTTGATGTTGCTTCCATCTTCCCATGCCATGGAGCCGAGCAGGGGCCATCTTCCCCTCAGTCGGCAGCCAGGCATCCACGGGAGAGAACGCAATCGGGGCTGGTAAGTGGCGGAGACGACCGGAGCGTGGTGGGAGGGGGGTGGCCACCTCTCCCAGCGCCGATAAAAGAGAAACGCACGTTCCCGAAAATCCCGGGGTTATGCCATCTAGCGTCAAAGTACTGACCTACGGATACGTTGTTTCTCTTAAAGACGTACGGATACGTTGTTTTGCGTGAAGTGGTTAAACTGGCTTTTCACTGCAAATTGCTGTATGTCAGCTACACACCACCACAATTTTTCCCTTGTCGTATCAATGATTACTCTATATTATCAAAAGTATTGGGACATCTGCCCTTACATACACATGAACTTTAATGGCATCCAAGTCTTATTTCATAGGGTTCAATATTGTGTTGGCCCATTCTGTGCAGCTATAACAGCTTCATCTCTTCTGGGAAGGCTCTCCACAAGGTTTAGGAGTATAGTGTGTATCTGTGTGCAAGATTTCTAATCAAAGCTGAACCCTAGGAAAAAAAATGACCATTACAGTGAGGCTTCCAGAGCGCTACAAGGGTTAAATTCTCTTTTTTTTTTCTTTTAGGAAAAACATAAATAGCAGGTATACATACCTTATTCCTTGCTCCACAGGCCTACTCTCAGCTGCATGTCCCCCGAAGCTGCCTCTTTTTGCTGCTCCGTTGATCACAGGGACTCTGATGTCACTATGTACAATGTGGGACTTGCAGTTCTGAATTGTAACTAAGGATGCTAATGGCCCGCCCACAACCTGGAGTGTTGGAGAGCTCTGAAGTGCGCCCAATGCCAGGGGAGTGAGTAATAAGGCATGTTTAATTGCTTTTTATATTCTCCCTAGACAAAAACAAACATTTCATTATTGTATTGTTAATATCCATTGTAGCCAAAGTTCAACTTTAAAAGGGACTTGTTCTAAAACAGTGGTTCTCAACTCCTGTCCTCAGAACCCACTAACCGGCCAGGTTTTTAAGATAACTGAAATACATTACCTGTTAAGCCTCGTACACACAATCTGATTTTTCGCCAGGAAATGTGTGATGACAGATTGTTGGCATAAAATCTGACTGTTTGTACGCTCCATTGGACAATTGTTTTCAGATTTTCCGCAGACAAATGTTGGATGACAGGCTTATAAATTTTCCATGGACAACGTTCTGTTGTCAGATTTTCCGATCATGTGTACACAAGTCTGTCAGACAAAAGTACAAAGTACAAACACGCATGCTCGGAATCAATGCTCGCCAAACACAACATTAGCAGAAGGTGCCCAAAGGGTGGCGCTAAACAGCCGAACTACGTTCACGTTCGTTGGCAGACAATTGCGTGCCGTTTGTTCGCAAGACAAGTTCATGGCCAACACCCTTCAGACAAAAGTCTGACGTTTTGTCTGCGGAAAATGTGATCGTGTGTGCGAGGCTTAAGTGGGTCTTGAGGACAGGAGTTGAAAACCACTGTTCTAAAAGAATAGGCAGGCTAACCTTTCCTGCAGAAAAAGCTAGTAGCCAGGTCTTCTTACTGGTCAGAGTGCTTCCCTCTGTTTCACAGAACTGGTATAAGTATACAGTACAGGAATTTTGATTTCAATCTGACTTTTCCTGTTGCAAACTTGTTCTTGATTAGTGATTAATCAAAAAGGTTCCTATGCTAAATACAAGTCAGTACCACTAGGACCTGTGTGGAGTTATTTTTTTGGTCAGCTGATAGATTTTTTTTTACAAATGTGCTATGGATTACTAGCTCCCTTAGCTCTGTAGAAAAGAGTAGTCAGAGATGCTAATTATCAACCTGTAGTGAAGCCTTATATGCCCATGCATGGCTATACATGGCTATATAGCTGACAGAAGCCTATCTATGCAACCACTTCAGTACTGGGCACTTTCACCCCCTTCCTGCCCAGGCCAATTTTCAGCTTTCAGCTCTGTCGCACTTTGAATGACAATTGCTTGGTTATGCAACACTATACCCATATGAAATTTTTACATTTTTCTAGACACAAATAGAGCTTTCTTTTGGTGGTATCCAATCACTACTAGGTTTTTTTATTTTTTGCTAAATAAACAAAAAAAATAAAAATTTTGAAAAACAAATTGTGTTTTTCTTTCTTTCTGTAATAACATTTTGAAAATAAATAATCTTTCTTCATACATTTAGGCCAAAATGTATACAGCTACATTTCTTTGGTGAAAATAACCCAAATCAGTGTTTAATATTAAGTCTGTAGGAAAGTTTTAGAGTCCACAAACTATGGTATATACTGTATATCTGAACATTGATCAATCCTGATTTACTGACAGCCTCATCTCATTCCTTGAGGTCTGACAGTGCCAGGATAGTACAATCCCCCATATCCCCCAAATGACCCCTTTTTAGAAAGTAGACAGTCCAAGGTATTTGGTAAGAATCACAGTGAATTTTTTGAAGTTGTAATTTTTTTGTAACAATTTTTTGGAAAATTAAGAAATTAAAAACATTTTTTTTAATATACTGTCACCAGTATTGTACAGCGTCAACATATAACTGGTGTGGTGGTGAACAGGGACACTGGTGACAATAGGAAAGCGCAGGTAGGTGTCTGTGGTGGTCAGAATTGAGTCTGTACCTATCATTGGCACGTTACAATGGCTTCTTGACCTGTACCCAAGTGGAACGAAGACCACAGAGATGCTCCTCCAGTGCAGGAATGCTCTGAGTAACAAATGAGTCAGGCAACATGGATTGTTGGAAACCATAATTTGCCAAGAATGGAGACAATCAGGAAGCGGTATTGACAGCAGTATTGTGAGCAAACTCCGCCCAAGGTAAGAGGTCAGACCAGTTGTTATGGTAGTCAGAAATGTAGCAACGTAAAACTGTTCCAAGGACTGGTTGGCTCGTTCTGCAGCCCTAATGTACCGCGGGTGATACACAGAGGAAAAGAAAAGCTGCATTCCCAACTGTGCACAAAAGGCTCGCAAGAACCTGGACACAATCTCGCTACCCCTGTCCGAGAAGATTACCTTGGGTAGCCCATGTAAGCGAAAAATCTCCTGAGAAAAAATGGAAGCCAGTTCTTTAGATGTGGGCAACTTCTTAAGTGGAATACAATTTGACATCTTCGAGAACCGGTCAACCACCATAAGGATAACTGTGTTGCCCTGAGAGTTGGGTAACTCCATAATGAAATCCATTAACAAGTGGGTCCAAGGCCTCTCTCCATTGGGTATGGGTTGTAGGAGGCCCACTGGAAGGTGTTGTGGTGTCTTACTCTGAGCACAAGCAAGCAGCTAGGAAGCCGGCTACATCAGCACGTAAACTAGGCCACCAGAATTGTTGGGAAAAGAGTTGATTCTTCCCTGGGTGGCCAGCAGCCTTGGGAAAATGGTAAGTCTGGAGCACGGCAGTACGATGACTCTCAAGAACAAAGTAGCGGTCACAAGGTTCGGGAGGAATCACAGGGACAGGAACCGACTCCATCGTGGAAGTGGAGGAAAACTGTCATGACAAAGCATAAGCCTTTACATTCTTAGTACCAGATAAAAATAAGACTATGTAATTGTAACTTGACAAGAAAAGAGACTAGCGCCCTTCTGGGAGAGAGGCGTTTAGCCTCAGACAAGAATGTGAGATTCTTATGGTCAGTCAGAATAAGAACCAGCACAGTGGTACCTTCAAAGAGATGCCTCCATTCTTTAAGGGCTAAAATGATCGCTAACAACTCCATGTCCCCAATCTCATAATTGCACTCCACAGGAGATAATTTCTTGGAAAAGTAGCCACAAGGATGCATAGCGCTCTCAGAGGTAGGACGTTGAGACAGTAGGGCACCAACTCCAGTCTCGGATGCATCAACCTCAAGGATGAAAGGTATGTACGTAGTATCAAGATGTACCAACACAGGAGCAGAAGCAAAAACAGCCTAGAGACTATCAAAGGCATTAATGGACTCTGGAGACCAATTCTGTGGGTTACCGTCCTTTCTGGTCATATCAGTCAGGGGTTTGACCAGAGACAAGAAGTTACGAATAAATTTCCGATAATAATTGGCAAAGCCAAGAAAACGCTGCAATGGTCATAAACCCTTGGGTCGGGGCCACTAAAGTACTGCCGAAAGTTTCTCTGGGTCCATCGAAAAACCAGCAATGGAAATTACATGACCCAGGAATTTAACCTGTTCACAATGAAACTTGCACATATGAGGATATCGTGGAGATAAACCACCACACATAGCTGCAACAAATCTCAGAGGACATCGTTGATAAATTCCTGGAAAACTGCTGGAGCGTTGCAAAGACCAAACAGCATAACTAGGTATTCATAATGACCAGTCAGAAGAAAGGGTCACTGGAACCAGGGGCTTATCCTTTTGAATAACTAGGGATGAAACAATACCACCTGTCCCCTAGAGGACCTCAGGTGCAAGCGTTCTCCCGGACGGGTAGGACAAGACTTCAGGAAGTGACCTGCCTGGCCACAATAAAGGCACAATCTCTCCCTCCTCCTAAAGGCCCTTTCATCTGCAGAGAGACGAGTGAAGCCCAATTGCATGGGTTCTACCTCACTGGCAGACTCAGTCCCAGGAGGTATGGGAGGTGAGAGAGGCACGGGTCGGACTGCAAAGCTCGGAGCAAAACGTACAGGAGTCTTCTGCAAGCACTCCTTAAAGAAATGTCTCTCTAGGAGTATGGAGTCAATGAGAACGGCAAACGTGATCAATCTCTCCAGCTCAGTGGGTATGTCTCGGGCTACTATCTCATCTTTTTTTTTTTTTAACAGAAAATTTTATTAGACAAATCAGCATTACAGTACAAAATAATGTAGTACGTTCAGTGAAATAAGAATATAGACAGGAAAAATCACCTTCATCCAGTATTCATAAATTTAGCAGATATTCCAGCAGCACAGGTGTCATAAATATTGCGTATCAATGCACATTAGTGCACTATTAGCATTAGAAAAACCTCACAAACATTATGTAAATATTTAATATTTAAGTGGGCCGAGGTGAAAAAGGAGGGGGGGAGGGGAAGAAAAGGGGGGGATGCAGCAAAGCAAGGAGAAATCAGGGCAAGTAGAGGAAGAAGGGGGGGAGGGGATGTAGGGAGAGGGGGGGGACAAGGTACGAGGGAAAAAGGGTAAGAGATAGAGAATACCCACTAGTGTCATTCAAGTCATAGTTAGGGGAAGGGGGTTCAGGGTCATCAGAGGCATCTATCCAAGAGGACCAGATTTTATCAAATTTCCCTGGGCATTGTCTACTTTCATAGGTCATTCTATACAGAGGAAGTACCGAGGTCACCGACTTCCTCCACGAGGCCAGAGTAGGAGGTTTCCATCTCAGTAAGATTTCACATCTAGCATAGTATAGTGAAAAGGTAAGACACAATTAACTATACCTGTCTCCCTCAACATCTTCCAAATGGCTGAGTAGTAGTATTTGAGGATCAAGCTATATATTTAATCCTGTAACATCACTAAGTGTAGAGGCCACTGCCGTCTAAAAAGGTCGGAGTTTGGAACAGGACCAGACCATGTGCCAGAAGGTACCCACCTCCTTCCTGCATCTCTGACAGTTGGGGTCTCTTTGATGGTAAATGCACGCCAGTCTCTGTGGGGTAAAGTACGCCCTATGTAAGAACTTAAATTGTATAAACCTATCTTTTGCAGCAATCATGGAAGGAATGTATGAAATCAAACACTCCTTCCACTCTTCCTCATCAAGAGATGGAATATCCATCCTCCATTTTTCCAAGGCTTTGGTTAGTTTAGTGTCATATTCTACTGTGAGATATAAATATAATGTCGAGAGAGGCTTCTCCATCACACTGGAGATCAAGACCCGCTCAATGTAGTCCAACTCCAAAGTGAGGGGGAGAGGGAACTGGGCTTCAAAGGCGTGCTTCAACTGCCAGTATCTGAACTGGAAAGATAACGGAAGTGCATACGTTTGCCTCAGGACCTGTAAAGTCATAATCCTACCATCTTGAACTATGTGCTTTAAGGTAATGATTTCCTTTTTCGCCCACAAAGAAGGATCCGGAATACTATATAGGTGAGAGAGCATGGGGTTACCCCATAAGGGCATGTGTGGTGAAATGTGATTTGGTTTCCCGTAGATCTTCCTAGCCTCCTGCCAGACCCTCACTGTGGTTCGCATCAGAGTTGTCATAGACGAACTGGCCCTAAGTCCACGAAATGGCAGGTTGCTCAGGGTTGCAAAGGAGCCCAAAATGGCTGCTTCTAGAATGACCGCTGGATTCTGTACGGGCTGGGAGAACCACCAGCAAACCGTGACCAAGACAGCCGCCCAATAGTAAAGTAAAAAGTTCGGGAGTGCCAATCCCCCCCCCGAAAGTGGGAGATATAATATCTGTTTGGCCACCCTGGGGGGTCTCCCAGCCCAGACAAAGGATATCAGCAGACTCTCCAACCTCTGGAAAAAAGTCCTGGGAATGTGTGTGGGGGTATTACGGAAGAAGTACAAGTATTTGGGAAGAAAATCATTTTTAGCAGATTAACTCTGCCCACCGGGGTCAACGGGAGGGAACGCCATGCAGCACATCTAGCCACCAGTTGTGTCATGAGTGGTCGCAAATTATTTTCCAAATAGTCCTGTACTTTACAACTGATTTTAATCCCCAGGTATTTGAAATCGTCCACCCATTTGAGCTGCGGGTGTGGCACTCTAGGGGTCGAAGGGTGGAGCAGGAAAAGAACCGATTTGTCCCAATTAATACGAATCCCTGAGTATCGACCGAATCTGTTGATTAGTTCCAATGCAGTCTGTAAAGAGGATGATGCGTCCGCCAGATAAAGCAGAGCATCATCCGCCTACAGCGACAGCTTTTCCTCAATTGGGCCTACCTGAAGTCCCCGTACACAAGGATCCGCTCTCAGCACTATAGCCAGGGGCTCTATTGCTAGGGAAAATAGGCTCGGAGAGAGAGGACAACCCTGTCTCATGCCCCTAGTTAATTGAAACTTCCCCGATAGGCAACCATTAGTACGGATTCTAGCCGAAGGACCACGGTATAACATGCGAAGCCTGTTTGTGAAACCTGGACCAAACCCGAATTGCGAGAGTACTTCCCATAAGTAACCCCACTCGACGGAATCAAAAGCTTTCTCTGTGTCGAGTGAGGCCACCATTCCCATTGTTGTCTCATCTGCTCTATCTAAGTGAGTAAGAAGGCGTCTGATATTAATATCAGTGCCTCTTCCAGGCATGAAACCCGTTTGGTCCCTGTGGACAAGGGCAGTAATAACCAAATTAAGCCTATTAGCCAAAACTTTCGCCAATATTTTCACGTCAACATTAAGCAGGGAAATGGGGCGATACAAGGAACGTAATGTGGGGTCTTTTCCTGGCTTGGGGATCACGACTATGATCGCTTCATTCATTGTGCCAGGAAGTTTCTCGAGACGCATCGATGCAGAGAAGAGACTATGGAGTTTATCAACTAGTTCTGTAGCATATTGTTTATAAAACTCCACTGGGATGCCATCTGGTCCCGGAGTTTTTCCTGCCTGCATCGATTTAAGCGCCTGGATTATCTCCAAAGTCATAATAGGGGTGTCAAGTTTATTACGACATGTTTTGGTAAGGGTCGGAACGTCAATATCTGCTAAATATGCCGTCAGGTGCTCCTTACTGTAATCTGCCCTAGAGGTGTAAAGGGATTTGTAAAATTCTGCAAAACAGCAATTAATCCCGTCTGGGGTATGAATCAACTGTCCCGAGGGCTCCCTGATATGTGGGATGCTCATCCCTCCTGCCTGTTCCCTGGAGAGCCAGGCCAACAGCCTCCCCGATCTCTCCCCCTGCTCAAAGATCCGTTGGGACTGTGCTAACATTTTCTTCTGGGTTAGAGAAATACGGAGGCGAACAACCTCCTTAGTCATAAGTTGTAAATGTGAGTAGTGGTGGGGGTCTCGAGTGCGAACAAAAAGAACCTCAGCGCTAATTGCTTCCCTCTCAGCCTCTATCAAGTCTGCCCTGCGTCCCCTGCGAACTCTGGCAATGATGGTCTGGTAATGTCCCCTCGTCGTGGCCTTGAAGGCATCCCACACAACTCTGGGCTCTGCCGCACCACCGTTGACCGCCCAGTAGCCATTCAATTCAGTTCTAAATTGAGCGTCCATAGCAGTGTCAGAAATCCAAAATCTAGATAGCCTCCATAACCTTTAAACTGAGCCCAGGGAGAGGTCTAACGACAAGAACAAGGGTGCAATTCCCCTAGGTAGTACTTGTATGTCCGTGACCCTTGGAAGGACCGGGCTCCCCGCATAGACCAGATCTATGCGGGAGAATGTTCTATGGGAGGCCGAATGGCATGTAAACGTCCGAGCCTGGGGATGTCTCCACCTCCAAACATCCGTCAGACCATAGGTATCTGCCCATTCAGCCAACCCAGGACAGTGATGTCCCGCAGTCGTCAGTCTGTCCAGATCCGGGTCAGGGACTAGATTAAAATCACCCAGGATGATAGTGTTATCAGAGGCAAACTCGGTCGTCTTACCGGTGATTTGATTTAGCACCAGCAAAGAAGCCGGAGGGGGTAAATATAAGCCCACAACAGTCCACGTCAGAGAATGAATTTTAGCGTGAATAATGACATACCTGCCGTCCGGGTCCAGGGCCAAATCCAAGAGCCGGAAAGGAAGAGACTTCGATACCAGAATACTAACACCTCTGGAGAAACTGGAGTGTGTGGAGTGGTAATGGTAGCCCACTCATGATTTTTTAAGGGCGAGTACCCTGCTCCCTATGAGGTGCGCTTCCTGTAAGACACATATGTGTGGGTTATAAGCTTTAATGAATTGGAACACCAGGGAACGTTTGATTGGGGAGTTTAACCCCCTGGTATTCCATGAAAGGATGTTAAGGGTGGACATGGGCTCTAGGAGTGATAAAAATAACAGGATCAGTAGAAATCTCGGCTCCGGAACTGGACCACCGGACCCAAAACGGACACATCTGAAAACAATGCAGTGCTGATAAATCAATTATTTTAGTGCATTTATAGAACAAAAACAAAACCAAACTAAAAACATTTATATAGACCCAATAACTGAAGCAAGTTAAACTGACCCCGTTAGGGGAACTTTCCCCTAAACTGAGGCGGGTATCCATCCCAAACTGATTCAGCTCGCCGGCTGCAACAGGGGGTCCGTGAAAGAGGCGAGCTTAGCCCCCTGAAACTTCTTGGGGGGGGGGGGCAAGCAGCAGTTCAAGCAGCTTTCCAAATGTGAGATAACCGCTGATTAAATATAACAAGCTGTAAGGGACTAAGAGTCAAAAAGGAGAAATGAAAGCCGTACTGCGACCCCACAGTGAAATCGATCCAGCAATAGGTGGGCATACATAGTATGAACTCTAGTGCTCCAAAAGGGGGAGCAAACAAGTATAAAGAAACGACATGTCACAACAGTCTCCTGACCATGTCCTTTGCAGGGGCGCTAACTTAAATGTCACCGGCAGGGGTGGTTAACAGGCGCTATCAAATCCACACACGCCATGAATGTAAAGAGGGCACAACAGATGCAACAGAGTTAGTTCATCCATGGGGTACTTTGTGTGACAACCCAGGCCTGGACCCAGATCAATTTGAGTAAAAATTGAAGGGTGTCATGCGGCACATACCGTTTAGTCGATCAGCGGATCTGAGGTAACGAGTCCAGCCAGATAGATGCCTCTCTAGGTGTGCTGAAGTTGTCTCACCGTCCTGGACTCTTAGACGGGCAGGGAAGAGTACGCTGTACCGGATGTTGCGCGTTCTCAAAGCTGCTTTGACTTGGTCAAAGGAATTTCTGAGCTTCTGAGTCTCCACCAAATAGTCAGGGAAAATCATCAATTTAACATTTTGGTATCGGATGTCCCCAACAATTCTAGAGGCACGGAGAACTTCATCTCTGTCTATAAAATTAAGGAGACGAAGAATGAAGGTGCGGGGAGGGGATCCAGGAGGCCCAGGTTTAGGCGGTACAAGGTGAGCCCTTTCCACCGTGTAGTGAGGCGACCAATGGGCATCAGGTAGGAGGTCCTGTAACATACCCTCTATGAAGGAGGTAGGGTTGTTTTCTTCTGCTACCTCAGGTAGGCCGACAATACGGAGGTTGTTGCGTCAGTTCCTATTTTCGGCATCTTCGGCTCTGTACTCCAGGGCCTTTACTTTGGTTTGAAGGGAGCGGAGTGCCACTCCATGTTCTGCGGTTGTGTTCTCATTGTTACTCACTCTTTGCTCCGTCTCAGTGACTCTCGACCTAAGTTTGTCTATGTCTTGGCGGATTAGGCCCATGTCCAACTGAACAGCCTCAATTTTTGTTGTCAGCGTAGATTGGCAAGTAGCAATGGCCGCCATGACGTCCACCAGCCAGGGGGGCCAGGACTCATCCGGGTCCATGGGACTGGTCTGTGAGGCTCTGTGGGCACTGCGGGTGGTGCGAACCTTCGCACAGGGGTCAGTGGGCGTTTGAGGGGAGTCTGGCTGTGGTGGAAAAGTCAATTTTTTTCCCCCTTTGCTATACTTTGCACTGGAGTGCCTGTGCCTCATTCAGATGTCTGGAGCCCCCTACCTGGTTATGTACTATAGACAGCTTGGGGAGTTTGTCAGTAGGGCCAGGAAATAAATGGGAAAATGGCCTGCACAGGATATGGCCCTCAAGCAGTCCCCCCCTCACCTGCAAACTGTGGAGTGCTGCAGCTGTCCACTTCAGGCGTCCGGGGCCTTTCAGGGATGGTCGCTCCCACTGCATCCTATCTCAGGTAGAATGTCTGAGATAGGGGTGCTCCAATTTGTCTCCCTGTCCTCAGCCAGTGTGTTTTTAGCTGCCCAGAGCACCCGCTTCCAAGCGGGAGTCACTCAGTGCTTCCAGGCCAGTCCGGACCCTCCGGGCCGTCAGGAAAGGCAGCGGCTGCGGTGTAATAGCTTGTCAGAAGGATTCGTCCCAAATTCGGCCTATACCGTCCCAAGGCCTGGCCTCTCTACTTCATCCTCGGCTTGTGCTGGGCTGGGACCCTCTTCCTCCAAGACCGAGCGCACCGGGTGCTTCCGTCCCGCTCTGAGGCCCGCCAGGAAAGGCCGCAGCTGCGGCCCAGCTGCACGAGGTATGGCGGGAGACGTCCGGCGGACCGCCGATCATGGCCTCAGGGTTAAAATTACTCTCCCCCCTCAGTAGCCTGTAAGCCCGGTCACCCTACTGGGCTGTAGGGGTGAAATTAAATCTTTTTTATCCGCCCTGAATCCGGATATTGAAGAAAGGAAAGCGGAGCTCACTAAAAAGGAACCGCTCACAGAGCCATCTTGGCCACGCCCCTACTACCTCATCTTTGATGGTATCCGAGAGACCATGAGAAAAAGCAGCCACGAGGGCCTCATTTTTCCAAGCACCCTGTGCTGCCAGAGTGTGGAATTCAATGGTGTAATCGGCAACAGTTCTTGTACTCTGATGGACATGAGGCACTTGGCAGCAGAAATGGAGCACGCGGGAACATCAAATACCCTTTTAACCACTTAGACACCAGGCACTTAGGCCCCTTTCACACTGGGGCGGTTTGCAGGCGTTATCGCGCTGTACGAGTGGTTTTAACCCTTTTTCGGCCGCCAACGGGGGTTAAAACCGCACCGCCAGCGGCCGAATACCGCGGTAAAACAGCGCTAAAAATAGCGCTGTTTTACCGCCGACGCCCCCTACTGCCCCAGTGTGAAAGGGGCCTAAGACACCTTCCCGCCCAGACCAATTTTCAGCGCTGTCGCAATTTGAATGACAATTGCGCGGTCATGCTACACTGTACTCAAAAAATGTTTTTATAATTTTGTTCCCACAAATAGAGCTTTCTTTTGGTGGTATTTGATCACCTCTGCATTTTTTATTTTTTGCGCAACAAATAAATAAAGACCGAAAATTTTGAAAAAAAAAACAAGTTTAAATTATTGTAAATAAGTACGTTTTCTTCTTCAATGATGGCACTGATATGGCTGCGCTGACGGGCACTGATACGGCGGCACTGATGGGACCGATGAGGTGGCACTGATGAGGTGGCACTGACGGGCACTGATGATGGGCACTGATAGGCGGCACTGATGGGCACTGATAGGTGGCACTGATGGTCACTGATAGGTGGCACTGGTATGCGGCACTGATGGGCACTCATAGGTGGCACCGATGGGCACTCGTAGGTGGCACTGATGGGCACTCGTAGGTGGCATTGATGGTTACTTATGGGTGGCACTGATGGGTACTTATGGGTGGCACTGATAGGTGGCACGGATGGGCACTGATGGACACTGATAGGTGGGCACTGATGGGCACAGATGGGCACTGACAGGCGGCACAGATGGACACTGATTGGTGGCACCAATGCCTCTAAGGGTGGCATTGCTGGACATCACTGCAATATACTGGTGCCAATCTGTGCCCATTTGTGGGCACTGATTGGCACGGATTGGGCACTGACTGGGCACATTGGGCACATGTGGATGGCCATGGGGTACATACCTGGCCATCCACATGTTGTCCCTCTACCTGGTGGTCATCTGAGGGGGGGCTGTGCTGATAAACAATCAGCGCAAACCCCTCCCTGTCAGGAGAGCCGCCGATCGGCTCTCCTCTACTTGCGTCTGTCAGATGCGAGTGAGGAAAAGCCGATCAACAGCTCTTCCTATTGACATCATGATCAGCCATCATTGGACACGGCTGATCACATGGTAAAGAGCCTCCGTCGGAGGCTCTTTACCAAGATTGGTGGAGCGGTGTGTCAGACTGACACACTGCTCCACCGATCGCCACGATGCGCGCCCCCGCGGTTGCGCGGCAGCATGTTATCCTGCTGGACGTCATATGACGCCCAGTCAGGATAACTGAACCACCACCCGGCCGTCATCTGCTATGGGCCGGGCAGGAAGTGGTTAAAGGAAGTCGAAACTCAAGGTAACACAGGGCGACAGGGTTTTGCGTCTCCCATAGAGGGTTTGCCCAGGCCAAGGCTCTCTCAGAAAGCAAAGAAATCATGAAGTCAACTTTGCTTCTATCCATGGGAAAGTTTATCCCAACCTAGTTGAGAAACCCTCTGCATTGAACTGGATCATCCCCAAATCGCTGGGGAAGCAAAGCGGAACCAGACTTACCTCTTATAGAGGTAATATTTGAGGTGGGTGCCTGCACAGAGACTGGAGCATCAGCCTGCAACACAGGTTGTACCGGAACAACCTCAGTGGGAGGATCTAGGTGAGCAGTGCGACTCAGGAGCGTCCATAACGCTATAGCAAACTGATCCATGCAGTGATCCTGCTCATCCAATCTGGAAAAAAATATTACCAACAAGTGGATTGCCTGCATCTTCTGAATTCATGGCCTTCGCCTACTGTCAGGAATCAGACTGAGACAGAAGTGCAGTAAAAATCACACTATTTAATAAAATGGTAAAATGGTATAATTGGAGCAAACGTAGTCAAAACATAGCCAGAGTTCGGTAACCAGGAAGAGTAATAAGAACAAACCAGAGAAACAGGAGTCCAGAGATCAGCGAAGTCGGGTGCAGCAAACAGGATTAGGAACCAGAAGGGAAGTCAGCCAAACAAAAGTCTTTCACAGGAAAACACAGCAGAGAGAGTCCGGATATGTTGACCAAGGCGAAGGCACTGAAGATCTGATCCAAGGAGTTTATATAACCAGCAGCTCTAGCTGACGAGCAGGAAATTAAGACCAGGTGAGTCACTGTGGAAGGAAGAGACTTTGACAATTAACCGACAGCTGAGCACAGAGCTCTGAGAAGGAAGGACTGAGCCCAGCCCTGACAGATAGGCAAGAGAGATGAGGTATTAATGTTTTTACCTTAAGAGCAGTTGACAAAATTCTACTTGTTCCTCCACAGACTATGGGATAATTTCAACTCAAGTTACCTATTCCGCTAGTGTAATGAATTTCCTTCACATTTTAGTGCTTAGACCTCTAATCTCATGCAAATAAATTGTAATTTAAAATTATTGTTTTGAAGTTGGATTGCAGCTGCAGAATCATAATGCTTGTGCTGTAAAAATATGTGTGTGAATTCTGTAAGAACCAGTAGCACACACAAAAAAAGATTTGTTTAGCTTTGAGTGATCATTGTGGTTACAGATACAGTCATCTGCACATCAATCATAATCCATCAGGAAGCCCTATAACCTTCTATATGACCTTCTGCTATATGCCTTGTATATGCTATTCACATCTCAAATTTCCCATTAGAGGGATCCTTTTATACACAGTTAAATAAGGTACTTTAGCATATTTATTTTGTAAGGTTGGTTAATGAGGACCAGGCCTTCTCCTGGCACTTTTTGTTTACAATTAAAAATCTGTATTTTTTGCTAGAAAATTACTTAGAACCCCCAAGCATTATATATTTTTTTAGCAGAGGCACTAGAGAATAAAATGTTGGTTTTGGCAATGTTTGTTGTCACGTGGTAAATAGTTTTTTCTAATGCACATTTTGTGGAAAAAATTGTGCACGTTCGTGGAATGGCGACAAACTACTGTATTTAAAAATTTCCAGAAGCGGTACTTTAACCACTTCAGCCCCGGAAGGATTTACCCCCTTCCTGACCAGAGCACTTTTTACAAATTGGCACTGCGTCGCTTTAACTGCTAATTGCGCGGTCATGCAATGCTGTAACCAAACAAAATTTGCGTCCTTTTCTTCCCACAAATAGAGCTTTCTTTTGATGGTATTTGATCACCTCTGCCGTTTTTATTTTTTGCGCTATACACGGAAAAAGACCGAAAATTTTGAAAAAAAATGATATTTTCTACTTTTTGTTCTAAAAAAAATCCAATAAACTCAATTTTAGTCATACATTTAGGCCAAAATGTATTTGGCCACATGTCTTTGGTAAAAAAAATGTCAATAAGTGTATATTTATTGGTTTGCGCAAAAGTTATAGCGCCTACAATCTAGGGTACATTTTCTGGAATTTACACAGCCTTTAATTTATGACTGCCTATGTCGTTTCTTGAGGTGCTAAAATGGCAGGGCAGTACAAAACCCCCACAAATGACCCCATTTTGGAAAGTAGACACCCCAAGGAAATTGCTGAGAGGCATGTTGAGCCCATTGAATATTCATTTTTTTTGTCCCAAGTGATTGAATAATGACAAAAAAAAAAAAAAAAAAAAAAAATTACAAAAAGTTGTCACTAAATGATATATTGCTCACACAGGCCATGGGCATATGTGGAATTGCACCCCAAAATACATTTAGCTGCTTCTCCTGAGTATGGGGATACCACATGTGTGGGACTTTTTGGGAGCCTAGCCGCATACGGGGCCCCGAAAACCAATCACTGCCTTCAGGATTTCTAAGGGCGTACATTTTTGATTTTACTCCTCACTACCTATCACAGTTTTGAAGGCCATAAAATGCCCAGATGGCACAAACCCCCCCCAAATGACCCCATTTTGGAAAGTAGACACCCCAAGCTATTTGCTGAGAGGCATGTTGAGTCCATGGAATATTTTATATTTTGACACAAGTTGCGGGAATGTGACAATTTATTTTTTTTTTTTTTTTTTTTTTGCACAAAGTTGTCACTAAATGATATATTGCTCACACAGGTCATGGGCATATGTGGAATTGCACCCCAAAATACATTCTGCTGCTTCTCCTGAGTATGGGGATACCACATGTGTGGGACTTTTTAGGAGCCTAGCCGCGTACGGGACCCCGAAAACCAATCACCGCCTTCAGGATTTCTAAGGGTGTACATTTTTGATTTCACTCTTCACTGCCTATCACAGTTTCGGAGGTCATGGAATGCCCAGGTGGCACAAACCCCCCCCAAATGACCCCATTTTGGAAAGTAGACACCCCAAGCTATTTGCTGAGAGGCATGGTGAGTATTTTGCAGCTCTCATTTGTTTTTGAAAATGAAGAAAGACAAAAAAAAAAATTTTTTTTTTCTTTTTTTAATTTTCAAAACTTTGTGACAAAAAGTGAGGTCTGCAAAATACTCACTATACCTCTCATCAAATAGCTTGGGGTGTCTACTTTCCAAAATGGGGTCATTTGGGGGGGGTTTGTGCCACCTGGGCATTCCATGGCCTCCGAGACTGTGATAGGCAGTGAAGAGTGAAATCAAAAATTTACGCCCTTAGAAAGCCTGAAGGCGGTGCTTGGTTTTCGGGGTCCCATACGCGGCTAGGCTCCCAAAAAGTCCCACACATGTGGTATCCCCGTACTCAGGAGAAGCAACAGAATGTATTTTGGGGTGTAATTTCACATATTCCCATGGCATGTTTGAGCAATATATCATTTAGTGACAACTTTGTGCAAAAAAAAAAAAAAAAAAAAAAAAATTTGTCTCTTTCCCGCAACTTGTGTCACAATATAAAATATTCCATGGACTCGACATGCCTCTCAGCAAATAGCTTGGGGTGTCTACTTTCCAAAATGGGGTCATTTGGGGGGGGGTTTGAACTGTCCTGGCATTTTATGCACAACATTTAGAAGCTTATGTCACACATCACCCACTCTTCTAACCACTTGAAGACAAAGCCCTTTCTGACACTTTTTGATTACATGAAAAAATTATTTTTTTTTGCAAGAAAATTACTTTGAACCCCCACACATTATATATTTTTTTAAAGCAAATGCCCTACAGATTAAAATGGTGGGTGTTTAATTTTTTTTTTTCACACAGTATTTGCGCAGCGATTTTTCAAACGCATTTTTTGGGGAAAAAACACACTTTTTTACATTTTAATGCACTAAAACACACTATATTGCCCAAATGTTTGATGAAATAAAAAAGATGATCTTAGGCCGAGTACATGGATACCAAACATGACATGCTTTACAATTGCGCACAAACGTGCAGTGGCAACAAAATAAATACATTTTTAAAAGCCTTTAAAAGCCTTTACAGGTTACCACTTTAGATTTACAGAGGAGGTCTACTGCTAAAATTACTGCCCTCGATCTGACCGTCGCGGTGATACCTCACATGCATGGTGCAATTGCTGTTTACATTTGACGCCAGACCGACGCTTGCGTTCGCCTTAGCGCGAGAGCAGGGGGGACAGGGGTGCTTTTTTTTTTTTTTTTTTTTTTTTTTTATTATTTTTTTGCTTTTTTATCTTATTTTAAAACTGTTTCTTTCATTTTTTTTTTTTTTTAATCATTTTTACTGTTATCTCAGGGAATGTAAATATCCCCTATGATAGCAATAGGTAGTGACAGGTACTCTTTTTTGAAAAAATTGGGGTCTATTAGACCCTAGATTTCTCCTCTGCCCTCAAAGCATCTGACCACACCAAGATCGGTGTGATAAAATGCTTCCCCAATTTCCCAATGGCGCTATTTACATCCGGCGAAATCTAAGTCATAAAATGCTCGTAGCTTCCGGTTTCTTAGGCCATAGAGATGTTTGGAGCCACTCTCGTCTCTGATCAGCTCTATGGTCAGCTGGCTGAATCACCGGCTGCATTCTCAGGTTCCCTGTTGAGACAGGAGAGCCAGAGAAAAACACGGAAGACGATGGGGGGGGGGGGCATTCTCTCTGCTTGTAAAAGCAGTCTAGAGGCTAATTAGCCGCTAGGATTGCTTTTACATGAAAGCCGACCGCTGGCTGAAAAGAATGATACCAAGATGATACCTAAACCTGCAAGCATCATTCTGGTATAACCACTCAAAGTCGTGAATGCTGTACCTGAAGACAAAAATATGGCTAACAATAAAGCACAGTAAACGGTAAAGTATAAAAAATTGCATACCTGAAAAGCAAACATGATAAAACATAATAACAATAAAACATTGCAGAATAGAATACAGTAAAAAAGAGCAGAACAATAGAGAGAATAGAGAGAGAGAGAATAGAGAGAGAACAATAAAACGACAACTATTATTTTTTATTTTATATTTTTGTTTGTGTTTTTTTTTTTTACACTTTTTTTGTAACTGTACCTTTTGTAACTGTAACCGGTTCCAGGTTCGGGTCTCTCAAAATGCGATGGCATCTTGGGAGACCCTGTGAAAGTGTGTCCTAGTCTGTGCAATGCTGTACCCTACGCTAATACTCAGCTAGTGAATGGTAGCGTTCAAAACATTCACCAATGCAAAGACCAGGATTGTCAGGACAGGAGGGACAATAATAGCGGGTGTCACGCCTATATCCGCGCTTACTGCAGACACGACATCTTTTTTGGGGGGTTCGCTGGGTAGGGGTACTCGGGAGGACATAAAAATGCCTCTCATGCAGCCGACTGCATTTCGTTGGGGGATGTGAATGGGGGAAGTATGGGCGCTGCAGAAGTGGTGGGTTCCCAATTAGGATTGGCGAATGCAGCAGGAAGGGCACTATGGGCACGACGGGCCTGTGTTTGTCTTCTTGGTGGCAGCGGGACACTACTTGTGCTTGCCACCTCACCAGCTTGAACTGCACTTATGGGACTCGCCACGTCACCAAGTGTTACTGCAGTGCTGGTTTGACTACGACCGGGGTGTACTAGGCCGCTGGCGCTTGCCAGTTCACCAAAACGCTACCAAAAAAACTGTTAACGATCGCAGGGATCAGGCCTGACTCTGCGAACGCTGCAGTTATGTGTTTAGTGTTTTGTAAGTGACAGTGATCGATCGATACTGCACTTGGGTGGGCTGGGCGGAGGGACAAAACGCAGGTGCTAGCAGGTATCTGGGCTGATCCCACTAACACTGCGTTTTTGGGAACCCTAAACTGCTGGGGATGCTAGTATAGATCTGATCGGATCAGATATTGATCAGTTCAGATACTATACCACTAAGGGAGGTGTATGCTGCGTGCGTGGGTGTTAGCGCTACTGGCACTAACCTGACGCTGCCTGGGGCTGGTGCTTGCCAGTTCACCAAAACGCTACCAAAAAAACTGTTAGCAATCACAGGGATCAGGCCTGACTCTGCGAACGCTGCAGTTATGCGTTTAGTGTTTTTTTAAGTGACAGTGATCGATCGATACTGCACTTGGGTGGGCTGGGCTGGGCCAGGCGGAGGGGCAAAACGCAGGTGCTAGCAGGTATCTGGGCTGATCCCGCTAACACTGCGTTTTTGGGAATCCTAAACTGCTGGGGACGCTAGTATAGATCTGATCGGATCAGATATTGATGCGTTCAGATACTATACCACTAAGGGAGGTGTACGGTGCGTGGGTGTTAGCGCTACTGGCACTAACCTGACGCTGCCTGGGGCTGGTGCTTGCCATTTCACCAAAACGCTACCAAAAAAACTGTTAGCGATCGCAGGGATCAGGCCTGACTCTGCGAACGCTGCAGTTATGCGTTTAGTGTTTTGTAAGTGACCGTGATCGATCGATACTGCACTTGGGTGGGCTGGGCCGAGCCGGGCGGAGGGGCAAAACGCAGGTGCTAGCAGGTATCTGGGCTGATCCCGCTAACACTGTGTTTTTGGGAACCCTAAACTGCTGGGGACGCTAGTATAGATCTGATCGGATCAGATATTGATCCGTACAGATACTATACCACTAAGGGAGGCGTATGCTGCGTGCGTGGGTGTTAGCAGTACTGGCGCTAATCTGACGCTGCCTGGGGCGACGCATATCACCGCCGGGCGATCAGGGGGCTAAATCTTTATTCGGTAATAAACGGCGGGTGCCCTGACACTATAAAAAATAAACAAACTAACCAGCGTCACCCGTAACGGTTATACAGTGATCAGTGGTGAAAGGGTTAACTAGGGGGCAATCAAGGGGTTAAAACATTTATTAGGTAGTATATGGGGGTCCCTGTCGCTATAAAACGCTGACGGCGAACCTAAATATTTACCTCACTAACTAGCGTCACCAGCGACACTAATACAGCGATCAGAAAAATGATCGCTTAGCGACACTGGTGACGGGGGGTGATCAAGGGGTTAAAACTTTATTAGGGGGGGTTAGGGGGGTACCCTAGACCTACAGGGGGCCTAACACTCACTGCCCTGACACTAACTGTCACAAACTGACACCAATACAGTAATCAGAAAAAAAAAAAAAAAAAAAAAAAACCTGCTGGTGTCAGTTTGTGACAGGGGGGGGGGGGGGTGATTGGGGGGGGATCGGGGGGCGATCGGGGGGGGGATCGGGGTGATTTGTGTGCCTGGCATGTTCTACTGTGTGTGTAGTGTTGGTGCACTCACATTTCAGTCTTCTCTCCTCGGCCCGGAACGGAAAATACCGAGCCGAGGAGAGATGACATCATTTCCTCTGCCTCTGTGTACAATACAGAGGCAGGGAAATGATCCCATTGGCTGGGAGCGATCGCGAGGGGGGGGCCACGAATGGATGGCCTCCCCCTCACCTCCGATCGCCGGGGGACATTTGCCGACCGCCGCAGGCACCGGGGGGGGGTCCGATCGGACCCCCCACCCGCGGGCAGGCAAGGACGTACATGTAAGTCCTTTTGCCTGCCCGTGCCATTCTGCCGACGTATATAGTCGTGCGGCGGTCGGCAAGTGGTTAAAAGTCTTTATAGATTACCAGTTTAGAGTTACAGAGGAGGTCTGGTGCTAGAATTATTACTCTCGTTCTGATGTTTGTGGCTCGCTGCAGGGACGGTAGAGCCTGGAGGGGCATCGGTGGGTGGCGAGAGGAGGGAGGGGTGACCCCTCCCGCCCCCTGTGAAAGCCATCCAGTGGCTCATTAGCCACAAGGATGGCTTGTACATAAAAGCCAGTTGCCTCCTGAAAAAATCAATACGTGGATGATGCTTGTAGCTGCAGGCATCATCCCAGTATAACCTCTTGAAGTCAAATGATTTGGCGGCAAGTGGTTAAAGCAACCAAGAGTATGCAAACTTTATTTAAATGTATAACTTAAACTTTTTTTCTAGCTGTGGAATAAAGTAAGAAAGGTTGACGTCCTACGACAATTCAAAATCAGACAAAGTTATTTGCCTGACACCAAAAAACATTTTAGTTTTAGTTGAATGAACTTTTGAGGTGCACACAGAACATGCACATACCATAAGGTAAAAAGGGAATGATCCCTGCAAAGATTATTGGCATCTTTCACAACAAAGAAAACTTTATTAACCACCTCAATACCAGACACCTTTCTGCCCAGGCCATTTTTAAGTTTTCAGCACTGTCACACTTTGAATGGACAACTACACTATCCAAATTTTTTTGAGACTGATAGAGCTTACTTTGGGTGGTATTTATGCAACACTGGATTTTTTCTTTTTTGCTATAAAAACACAGAAAATTTTGAATAAAAAACATGTTTATCTTAGTTTCTGTTATCAAATTTTGCAAATAAATAATCTTTCTTCAGAAATTTAGGCCAAATGTATTCTGCTACTGTACATTTATTTGCTTAAAATAACCCAAATCAGTGTATATTATTTAGTCTGTTGTGTATATATATTTTATTTATTTTTATTTATTTATTTATTTCAGGTACTTATATAGCGCTGTCAATTTACGCAGCGCTTTACATATACATTGTACATTCACATCAGTCCCTACCCTCAAGGAGCTTACAATCTAAGGTCCCTAACTCACATTCATACATAGTAGGGACAATTTAGACAGGATTCAATTAATATATGTGTTGTATACTGTATATTTGGAAATTGATCAGTTCTGATGTACTGACTGCTTATTTGATTTCTTGAGGCCACAAAATGCCAGGACAGTACAAGTGCCCCCCAGATGACCCCTTTTTGCAATGTAGACAGTCCAAGGTATTTAGTAAGAGGCATGGTTGAGTTTTTTAAAGTATTTTTTTTGTGAAAATTAAGAAATTAAATACATTTTTTTTCCCTCCAAATTTGTCATTTTAACAAGTTATGTCTCACACACAGCATAGACATACTTATAATTACACCCCAAAACACATTCTACTATGCCTTCTGAACAGGGCTGCTGATAGAAATAGCGGGGCCCCGTACGGACTACCCGACAGGCCCCACCCCCTCAAGAAGAAAGCTGTACTTCTAAAAATACAATAACATTATTAGCAGACACAAATGCAACATAACTCACAGAATTACTGCTAAATCTAAAAGATAAAACTGAGTTAATAAATAAAAATTAAGATGAGATGAAAAAAAATATACAGGCTTCGGGATCAGAGAGACAGAGGGAGAGAAACAAAGTTAGGCTCCATGCACACTGGGCTTAAAAAAAACTCCAGTTCATTTGGCAGAAAAAAAACGCTCATATAGAACATTTTTTGTACAAAGTTTAGATGAGTTTAGGAGAGTTTTACGTTTCTTCTGCCAGTAAGCTCCAATCAGAACCAGAAGTTTTTTTTTTCCTGCCTCTAAATGCATGGACACATAGAATAACATTAAGCTGCTTCTACAGGAAGAACACAAAACTCCTGTAGAAGCAGTGATTTTTAAGCCAGTGTGCATGGAATCTTACAGAGATGACAAACTCAGGAGCAGAGCTAACATTAGAGCCAGTGCTGAGAGGGAGGGGGCTCGCACAGGGAGGGGGATCAGTGAAGGACACTGTCTCTTTCTCAGCAGATAAAAGCTGGCAGCTGCTGGAGGAAGAGAGACACAATTGTCATCTGTCACTAATCCCCTTCCCTGTGTGGGCCCCCCTTTGTGCTCAGGCCCCCTACAAGAGGACCGGTGGTCCCCCCTAACAATGACCCTACTCCTGAATATGGGGATACCACATGTGTGAAACTTTCACAGAACAGATGCATAGAGGAGCCCAAAATCCAAGGAGCACCTTTGGGCTTTTAAGGAGCATAAATTACGCATTTAATTTAACTACTTATCACATTTGTGGAGGCTCCGGGAAGCAGGACAGTGGAAACACTCACAAAATGAATCCATTTTGGAAAACAAACACTGCAAGGTATTTTCTAAGAGTCATGATTAAACAGGCTGTTTCTGTGAGCTGGGAAGGATTGGAGTTGCTGGTGGCCGGCAGCTTCTCTGTATATCTTTGCAGACACATCTATATGCTTGATTTTAATCTTATACTTGAACAGCTTTTGTGAGTACCTTGATAACTTGCGTTTAATAAATTTGGATGTTTATGATACTACACTATGTGAGCCTGGTTTTTGTTTTTTTTATACTGGCTGAAATCTAAACACTAAATAGGAAGAGGACAGCACTGGAGGTGAATCCTTTAAGTAGATTACACCTGTTTTGGAAGATCTTTGGAATTAATACAAGCTGTGTTTGTCTAATCTTGTAGGAAGATAGGCATGCACCTCTAGTGAGTGAGTTTTCCTGCATTAGTGATGGTGGTGGTCACCATGGATCAAAGATTTTTCTACACTGAGAAGAATAGTATTGATGATGGGAATTTTGCACTGCCTTTGTCATTGTACCGTTGGATTACTTAATTTGAACTTATTTTGTTTGAAATACATTTTGGTTAAAAATATTTTTATGTATTGTTTGAAGGACTTTATTTGATCACGAAATTTATTGAATGATTTATTGTACATGGATTTTTACACTGATTAAAATTTTATATTATTGATTTAGCATTGCAATTATTAGTTTGTTAGATCACTTAGGGGTTTTATACAGCATTTACAGTCAGGTCCATAAATATTGGGACATCTACACAATTCTAATCTTTTTGGCTCTATACACCACCACAATGGATTTTTATTTATTTTTTTTTATTTCAGGTACTTATATAGCGCCATCAATTTACGCAGCGCTTTACATATACATTGTACATTCACATCAGTCCCTACCCTCAAGGAGCTTACAATCTAAGGTCTAACTCACATTCATACATACTAGGGACAATTTAGACAGGATCCAATTAACCTACCAGCATGTCTTTGGAGTGTGGGAGGAAACCGGAGTACCCGGAGGAAACCCACGCAGGCACAGGGAGAACATGCAAACTCCAAGCAGGTAGTGTCGTGGTTGGGATTTGAACCAGTGACCCTTCTTACTGCTAGGCGAGAGTGCTACCCACTACACCACTGTGCCGCCCCTAAGAAACAAGATGTGCTTTAACTGCAGACTTTCAGCTTTAATCTGAGGGTATTTACATCCAAATCAGGTGAATGGTGTAGGAATTACAACAGTTTGTATATGTGCCTCCCACTTTTTAAGGGACCAAAAGTAATGGGACAATTGGCTGCTCAGTTGTTCCATGGCCAGGTGTGTGTTCTTCCCTCATTATCCCATTTACAAGGAGCAGATAAAAGGTCCAGAGTTCATTTCAAGTGTGCTATTTGCATTTGCAATCTGTTGCTGTCAACTCTCAATATGAGATCCAAAGAGCTGTCACTATCAGTGAAGCAAGCCATCATTAGGCTGAAAAAACAAAACAAACCCATCAGAGAGATAGCAAAAACATTAGGTGTGGCCAAATCAACTGTTTGGAACATCCTTAAAAAGAAAGAACGCACCGGTGAGCTCAGCAACACCTAATGACCTGGAAGACCATGGAAAACAACTGTGGTGGATGACCAAAGAATTCTTTCCCTGGTGAAGAAAACACCCTTCACAACAGTTGGCCAGATCAAGAACACTCTCCAGGAGGTAGGTGTATGTGTGTCAAAGTCAACAATCAAGAGAAGACTTCACCAGAGTGAATACAGAGGGTTCACCACAAGATGTAAACCATTGGTGAGCCTCAAAAACAGGAAGGCCAGATTAGAGTTTGCCAAACAACATCTAAAAAAGCCTTCACAGTTCTGGAACAACATCCTATGGACAGATGAGACCAAGATCAACTTGTACCAGAGTGATGGTAAGAGAAGAGTATGGAGAAGGAAAGGAACTGCTCATAATCCAAATCATACCACCTCATCAGTGAAGCATGGTGGTGGTAGTGTCATGGCGTGGGCATGTATGGCTGCCAGTGGAACTGGTTCTCTTGTATTTATTGATGATGTGATTGCTGACAAAAGCAGCAGGATGAATTCTGAAATGTTTCGGGTAATATTATCTGCTCATATTCAGCAAAATGCTTCAGAACTCATTGGACGGCGCTTCACAGTGCAGGTGGACAATGACCCGAAGCATACTGCGAAAGCAACCAAAGAGTTTTTTAAGGGAAAGAAGTGGAATGTTATGCAATGGTCAAGTCAATCACCTGACCTGAATCCGATTGAGCATGCATTTCACTTGCTGAAGACCAAACTGAAGGGAAAATGCCCCAAGAACAAGCAGGAACTGAAGACAGTTGCAGTAGAGGCCTGGCAGAGCATCACTAGGGATGAAACCTAGCGTCTGGTGATGTCTATGCATTCCAGACTTCAGGCTGTAATTGACTGCAAAGGATTTGCAATCAAGTATTAAAAAGTGAAAGTTTGATGGATGATTGTTAATCTGTCCCATTACTTTTGGTCCCTTAAAAAGTGGGAGGCACATATACAAACTGTTGTAATTCCTACACTGTTCACCTGATTTGGATGTAAATACCCTTAAATTAAACCTGAAAGTCTGCAGTTAAAGAACATCTTGTTCGTTTCAATTCAAAACCATTGTGGTGGTGTATAGAGCCAAAAAGATTAGAATTGTGTCAATGTTCCAATATTTATGGACCTGACTGTATTTATAGCTACTGGCTATTGGTAAAGGAATAAGTTATTCTACAGTTTTGCAATATCATTTTCTCATAATTTATTATATCCGTAGGCACGGAAGGGTTTATACATTTTTGGGGATTTGATCACCCTCTGTGTTTATGATCTACTCTTGGCACTGCTTTGTTACAAAACAGAGGTAAGCTGGTTGAGAAAGTGGTATGCTGGCTGGTAATTTAAAAAAAAAATTTTTTGTTTGCCAGTATCCACATCCTAATGTAGGTAGCAATATAACCCACGTTTCCTTGTATTCAAGCCCACAATAGGTGCGCAGATAAAACTAAACACCAAGTGAACCAAAAAAGTATATGTGAAGCACAAACAAAAAGAGCACAGGGTGTGTCACTGGTCCCCTCCAAAAGAGGAAGGGCCCTTCCCTGACAGTGCCCTATTTGCAAAGCTACTGACAGGGACAAGGTTACTCAGGTCCACCTAGCCAAAAGGCCTGGCAGACCCCTCTCCTCATGGATAGCCAAGCCCGATTTACCGAGTGCTCATTTTAGTGTATTTTTAGAGGAGCAGTGCTATTACCCTATGATATGACATTCTTCTTCATAACATAATGGGAGGTGTGCTATAGTCCACAGGGAGAACTGAGAATGATGCTGATAGCACACATTTTCCTTCTATTTTGACCTTCTGTCTGAACCATTAACCTCTCAGAGTGCAACATATGGTTTGAAAAGTGTCATCTGTGTAAGACCTAATCAGAAAGGTCATCTTTAACAAGTACTCAATTAGGTAATCTGATTATTCAACACAAGCCAACTGATTTGCATTAGAATTGAGTAGTCTTTGGTGTTGAGGAGCTTGTTTATTTGCAAATTCTAGTAATATTTAATGTTCTAGTAAAGTTGGAGAATTCATGTACAGAATGTTTTTTGTTAAGACCAAACCTCACCCTGTTTTGGAAGGAGTACATTTGTAAGTCTGAGACTAGCTGGCTTTGGTTTTCCAGCACAGATCACTTAACTCATCTGGCTGTGATCTTCAGCACTTGGAAGCTGATTGTGCTCAAAAGCCAGCAGTATTAAACATGCCTTCTTCCAAGTGCACGTACTGTATTATTTTAAATGCAGAATGTGTTCTTTATCAGATAGTTCACATTTGTGGCTTTTATAAAGCTGATTTCTAATAAATGACATAAAATTACTCTGGAAGTAAAACTTTTAAATGAAATCTATCAGGTAAATGTATATATGACATATGAAATGTGTAGGTTGTTATTGCTGTACTCTTTGAAAATGCTAGTAACCTGGCTGTATCTGGTCTCAGTTTTTTTAAAGTAGAATTCCTTGTTCCAAATCTTTTCAACGCATGGTCACTTGAATTATAATTTATTTGCTGTACAGTGACTGTATCTACAAAAGTCAGTGACATACATTTTCAACATTCTAGTAAAGTGTCTCCTCAAAAGACAGATAACTATATTTGATTTGTATACCCTATAGTCTTGCACATTATAAATATTCATTTTTCTTAATATTTGACAGGAACAATAGGAGGTGATGGGGAGGAAGTATTAGGAAGGATGGTTGATCTTAAGATAGGGGTGAGTTCCCCTTCTAGCTCTATGAAGTGTTATCTAATTTTCTGGGGGGGGGGGGGATTTGGTACAAGGATAGTAGTTCCAGGAGGTGCGGAGCCTACACAAGTGGAGGAGGGTAAGGGGATGGGGTGAGATGGGGGAACTTTGACACTGCTAGAGCAAGTATGTAGAGTGTTACATAAGGGCGATCACAGCACATACTCTACTTAGATAGGATTGTAACATATTTCTGAGAGGACACAAATTATAACGTGTAGGACCATCTACACTATCTCACAAAAGTGAGTACACCCCTTACATTTTTGTAAATATTTTATTATATCTTTTCATGTAACAACACTGAAGAAATTAAACTTTGCTACAATGTAAAGTAGTGAATGTACAGCTTGTATAACAGTGTAAATTTGTTGCCCCCACAAAATAACTCAACACACAGCCATTAATGTCTAAACCGCTGGCTACAAAAGTGAATACACCCCTAAGTGAAAATGTCCTAAATTGGGCCCAATTAGCCATTTTCCCTCCCTGGTGTCATGTGACTCATTAGTGTTACAAGGTCTCAGATGTGAATGGGAAGCAGGTGTGTTAAATTTGGTGTTATTGCTCTCACTCTCTCATACTAGTCACTGGAAGTTCAACATGGTACCTCATGGCAAAGAACTCTCTGAGGATATGAAAAAAAGAATTGTTGCTCTACATAAAGATGGCCTAGGCTATAAGAAGATTGCCAAGTCCATGAAACTGAGCTGCTGCACTGTGGCCAAGACCATACAGCGGCTTAACAGGACAGGTTCCACTCAGAACAGGCCTCGCCATGGTCGACCAAAGAAGTTGAGTGCATGTGCTCAGCGTCATATCCAGAGGTTGTCTTTGGGAAATAGACATATGAGTGCTGCCAGCATTGCTGCAGAGGTTGAAGGGGTGGAGGGGTCAGCCTGTCAGTGCTCAGACCATACACCACACACTGCATCAAATTGGTCTGCACGGCTTTCGCCCCAGAAGGAAGCCTCTTCTAAAGATGATGCACAAAAAAGCCCGAAGGGACTTCCTGATGAAGCTATATTGCGAAATGCATAGAGGTCGGATCACTGTCGATATTCCCGTGGACCGCAGGTGATATCACATTCGTTCAAACAATGGAACGCACGCTGGAATTTGGTGAGACAGATGTCGCTTTTGTCTGCACCGTTCAGCGACAGCATTGTGATTATATACACATATATATGCTGGTTAAGCTGATGCTGGTCTGGGCACCATGACATGTAAGCGCATAAAATTGGGGGATTGGTTCTAAATCACATTTTTATAAAACTGTGTTGCACGATCACTTTGGTATTTTCTTTCTGGGTGATTTGGGGTCAGCAGGTTGTAGGGCAGTGTACGGAGGTCAGCAGGTTGTAGAGCAGTCTACGGAGGTCAGCAGGTTGTAGAGCAGTCTACGGACGTCAGCAGGTTGTAGAGCAGTCTACGGAGGTCAGCAGGTTGCGGGGCAGTGTACAGAGGTCAGCAGGTTGCAGGGCAGTGTACAGAGGTCAGCAGGTTCCAGGGCAGCATACATCAGCAGTGTTAACATGTGTGCCAGTACCACTGTTACCCTTGCTCTCTATTTATAGAGCAACACCACAACCAGGACAGGGTTTAGGAACAGTCTATGGGGGGAAGGCAGCACATACCTGGTCCTGCTGGCCAGCCGAGTTCACCATCCACAGGCTGTAAATACAGCCTTTTACTGCTCCCAGCAGCTCCTAACCCGCGGCGTCCCCAACATACAGGCAGCATGGCATAGGGTGGGATCAGAGCAGCAGTGACTCTTATGACCCCTCCCACTCCTTCCTCGCTGGAGAAGCACAGCGGCTCGCTGCCTATCTCCAAGTCCCATGGCGGCAGCTTGTTGCGTGTGCCGAGATGATCCGCCCATTAGCATAGCGTCACACTGTGTGTCATGACGCTATGCTAATGGGCGGATCATTTCGGCTGGCCATGCCCCCCACTGACCAATCCGCAGTGCTTCCTGGAGGAGGTGGGGGGGACAAAAGAGCGGCTTGGGAGCTGGGACAAAAGCCAATTTTCAAAACAAAGGTCGGATTTTCGGGATTGTCCTGGCAAATTGGCAAGTATGGCATTGTGGTCCAGCCGGCCTTAAGGCTCTGGTGAGTGCGCATTTGTATTATTGGTGGTGGAGCACGTTTACCCTGAAGTAGGGTTTAATAATTCTGCACTAAAGACACACAGTGGATGGGAGGGGTTTAATAGAGTGCAAGATAAGGATCTGGATGTGATTATAGTTCGACAAGGACTTTATATTTGCACATTTTTTCTTTTTATAGCACAAGCTGATATGATTTTTTATGCACAAATTTATCACGAATGGGACATTATTATATGAATTGTATGAATTTGATTTAATTCCTGCAGGTTTTTGTTTTGTTTTTTTGGCTAATCTAATTTCATTGCACAGTAATGTCCATTTTAACGTTTAAAGGTACAAATCACGTAGCACATATAAGTTAAGGATTTATTTAGTCAAATAGCAGCTACTTTATATTTTTTTGGTTTAAACTGTTCAGAGAGGTGTACTGTTTTCCTTAACTGTAAATCCCCCATTTAAGAAGGGCCCACAAGTTCTTAATAGTGTTTAGGTCTGGTGAGGAAGGGGGCCATCTCATTATTCTTTCATCTTTAAGGCCTTTACTGGCTAGTGGAGTAGTAGTGGAGTACTTCAGTGCATGTGATGGAGTATTGTCCTGCATAAATATCATGGTCTTCTTGAAAGATGCAGACTTTTTCCTGTACCACTGCTTGATGAAAGTGTCTTCTGAAAACTGGTAGTGGGTTTGGAAGTTGATTTTGAGTCCATCTTCAACCCAAAAAGGTCCAGCTAGCTCATCTTTAATAATACCAGCCCATACCAGTACCCCACCTCCACCTTGCTCATATCTGAATTGAAATGTAGCTCTGTGTCCGTTCTTGATCCAGCCACAGGCCCATCCATCTGGTCCATCAAGAGTCACACTCATCTCATCAGTCCATAAAACCTTTGAAAAATCTGTCTTCAGATTTTTTATTTGGCCCAGTCTTGACGTTTCAGCTTATGTGTCTTGTTCAGTAGTGATCGGGTTTCAGCCTTTCTTACCTTGGCTATGTCTCTGCGCACTGAACACCTTGTACTTTTGGGCACTCCAGGTAGGTTACAGTTCTGGAATATGACAGCACTGGAGGATAATGGGTTCCTGGTAGCTTCATGTTTGATTCTTCTCAAATCTTTGTCAGTCACAGTAATTTACGTCTTTTTTTTTCTCAACACATCTCTTGCAACCCTGTTGACTATATGCAACAAAACATTTGATGGTTCTATGAATGCCTCAATATCTTAGTAATTTAAAAAGTGCTGCATTCCTCTAAAATGCTTTTTAAAATGTTTGACTTTTCAGAGTCAATTAAATCTTTTTATTGGCCCATTTTACCTGAGGAAAAGAAGCTGCCTAAAAATTATGCACACCTTGATGCAGGGTGTGGATCTCCTCAGGCCACACCCTCCCTCATTACACAAATACACATCACCTGATATGCTTAAATCCAATAAGCATTCACGTTTATACAGCTTGGAGTTGGACAGTATGCATAAAAAATTGGATTTGGTCAAAATACTCACTTGCCTAATAATTGTGCACACAGTGTATAGTAATTTTTAGCAGGGGTTCCCTGAGCCCAGATAGTTTTTACAAGGGTTCCTCTGTGTTGAAAAGTTTGAGAAAGGCTGCTCTACACAGAAGTATGGATGGATTTTTCAGGGATAACATGGATGGCTAAGTATCCTTTTTCCTTATTTATTGAACATGGATTTGTGATCCTCATGTCATGGCTGGTACCTCCTTGTTTGGGCAACTATTATCTACACTATCAAGTTTGACTGATGCTTGCAAAGATCCCTGCCAGGAGGATCCAGATTGCCCACTGGGAAGAGACATAAAGTACTATTTTGCATCTGATATGTGATAAACTATGTTATGGTATACCCGGACAATTGTAATGCATGAGTCTTCCCTTTGAGTTTTCCAGCATTATCCACATGTATATAAATACCCCTTGGATTTACAAGAGATCCCAATGAGGCTACAGTTTGGGACTTAATTGCCATTCTTGTGATAATTCAAGCATATGCGGCTAATATTGGGATATCTACGATAATAGTCTGAGCTTATGCTTAATTCACACATGGTAACAAACTGGTTCCCTTTTTCTTTATGGTGCTCACACTTTCTTGGGGGAATAGTTTTTTTTTTTTGGGGGGGGGAGGGGGGGTTTCCTGAAGCTGCTGTTTTTTTTACAATTGGCCAATTATGTTTTTAGGTATGGTATTGTGGTGATTTATGTTTCGTGTAGTTTTGATGATTGAATACAAGCTTTTATATACAGTATTATGCCGAGCTGTTTCCCAGATCTCATGACAAAATATTTGATCTTGGACAGACTGTAGTTGGAATAGAGAGGTAAAGACTAATACAGACCAAACACTATATGAAAAATCGGCTGAAATTCAGTCATTTAGACAGTTCATTTGTTTTTCGGTCAGTTACTGGAAAATCGGTAATCGATTGGGATATTTTTGAGCCGAAAAGATGAAGGACAAGTTTGGAAATTTTCTGCTGAACTAACGATAAATTAAAAGGTTAATGTGTTTCCCGTCCAAACTGTTTGCACTAGGTATATGTCAAAAAATGAACATAAAACAAATTAATTTATGTCCATTGAACGATTTATCGGTCATTACATGATGGCACTATTGTTTGCTTTCACAGCCGAATTTTCGTTTTTTGAAAATGAGTTTTGAATGATTTTTCGTATAGTGTATGGCCAGCATTAGTCAGTTTTTTAACCCTTTTTGAATTATTTCTAGTACATGTACTGGCGGTATAATTATTAAACCATTTTTTCTCTTTTCTTTTTTAATGAATTTAATGTGAGTAAGTGGAAGTTGTATCGTTTAATAGAGCCAGTAACACACCCCCTGTATAAGAGTGCCTCCAGATTGGATGAAGGAGCACAGGGACACCTTTGGTCAGCAGCATTGTCATTCTGGGAGAAGGGCAATGTGAGATATACTAAAAGATTTAAGTACACTAACAGATTAAAACTATACTCCAGCTGATACTTTATAAGCAGTTACAGCAACATTTTTGGGATATAGGTTTTGCATAAATCTGATCATTGTAAGCACCCCTGTCAGTGGCAAATGGTTTGTTTCTTCCCTCTAACTGATATATCTGCAGGAGAGCTTTTGAAAAACAATAGACTTACTTATTGGATCACCAGAGGAAAATAAAGGAAATAAAGCCCAAATAAGAAAACAAATGTAGAGCCATCACATGTAAGAATCAGAAAGCTGTAATAAAATAAATGTTTGCTTTTGGATTTACTATTACTTTAATACCGCTTTAAACCAATCAGACCTATATTTTTTTAAATCTTAAGTTGTCATATTGTAGTTTAAAAATTGTTCTAGCTTTATCTAATAATAAGATTGAACATTTAAATAGTAACAGATGTTTGGCTGGGCTGTTTAGTCATACCAGTTTAAACTTCTTTGTGTCAGGGTTCTTTCTGAAGTACATAAAATGTGTAAAGTTTCTTGATATTCTATGTAAACTTTATTAGCCATGTGTTTAATATCAGTTACTGTATTTTTCCCAGTGTTTTGTTTTACTTTTTGCATTGATAAAATGCAAGTAAATCGTTTACTTGCATAATTCTTTAAAAATGTAAGATTTCTCTTTGTGTTTTTTTTTAATGTGATACAATTAAATTGTTTTGATCCACAGTGCCATTTAGTTTCTTTACATTTAAGTACTATATTAAAGCCAAGTGTATGTTACCTTCTCTTATGGGTTAGTAATGCATTTATATAAGATAAACATAACCTCCTTTTTGTCACTTAAACAAAAATAAAAATAAATGCACATTTTTTTTATGCAGGTAAAAAATGTGCATTTACTATTTTTTTTTTTTTTAGGAGCCTGGAAAGCATTGCACCAGCGATCAGCAGATTGCTGATGCCATGCAGATCTCCTGCAGACTGTCAGTGTGAGCTGTCTGCCCCTTACATCGTAGAGCCAGGCCGTTTCACACTGTCAGGAAGTCTCAATAAACTACCAAGGCGCTCAAGAGCGCTGTGGCAGTTCATTGAGAGCTACACGCCGACAGCTGCAAAAGAAAAATGTGATCGCTAGTACGGGGAACTTCTCCCTGTAGTGCTGTCATAGGGGGAGGTGGAAACGGCGAGCGGTTGCAGCAGTGGGAACATGTTACATGTTCCACCCTAAAAATGTAATATGTTCCCAAAGGTGAACTTATCCTTTAAATTGGTCTTTCTTCTATGTTCTGGATACCTGTACAATCCTAGTAAAGGCAGTCATATATTGATCGGAATTTGCCCAGTCCAGCAGTGACTGACATTAAATCATATATGAAATATAGTTGTCTAGTCAATCTGTATGACCAGATTAGGTAGTAAAATTTAGAGATGGCAATTTCACATTCACACATTTATACAAAATAATTGTTTTATTATGAGTAATAAAATATCCCTTTAGTAACCTATTTTTTGGTGCACCTGCAATACAAATGGCACATTTCCATACAATAAATACTTATTTTTTAACTGTATTTGAATGTCAGCTGCTAATTACATGGAATTGCACTTGCACACCAATTTACCCCATGCATGCATGATGTGAGAACATAGAGGTCCATTTATAAAGCAGTGGTAACCGCTAACCACAGCCATACTGCTACTTTTTGAAGAAAAGAAAAAAATCCTCCCACACGTTTATAAAGCAGCTGTGTGCTTTACAGATGTGCTTACAGCTTCTCTTGCTTCTGAGTCAGTGCCCAAAAAAGGACACCTGTCATGTATAGGTCATGTGACAGGACTGTCCTCCTATCTGGGAGTGCTCTCTGCAGAGTGGTAGTGCACAAAGTTCAAAGTAGTAGTGCACAAAGTGGCCAGGGTTTGGTTTGCAGGAAGATTTGTTCACCCAGCCTGAAATTCACAAACCCTGAATATATCGCCTGAATCCAGTTCATTCTGTTGAAGTCGAATGTATTTTTTTTTTATGGTCTTTTCAAAGGCCAGTTTGTCAGCTTTTGGTAAAAAAAATGGCATGGGTAGCTGGGCACTGCCCTGAGGGTCATGTGCCAATGCAAAAACAAATATTAAATGCCATTCAGCAGAGAATGTGTGGGTGGGGGGCTCTACTCACCCTGCATATGGGGGTACTTTTCACGCTGCGCTCACTCATCAATGCCTGGGACCAGGCAGAGGCTGCAGTCATGTGAAAAATTTAACATTAGGGCGGTTCCCCAACTTAGAGATGAGCTTTCACTGTGTGCCGTTTAGTAAATACAGAGTTCCTCTGAAAAGTGCAGTGCCACTATCACTGTCACTACACACTGTAAAGCCTAGTACACACAGGCTGAATGTCGGGCGGCATCAGCCGGTTCAGTAAAAAACGTCCAACATTCAGCCTGTGTGTACTGCAGCCGGTCGGCAGAAGTCGGCCTTTCGGCCAGTATCTGTCAATGGGGCATGACTAAAAAAGGCCAGGGAACTATACTCACATAACTTAACCCTTTCCCCCAGCCTGGGCCAGCCGCTAACTTACTAAGGTAAACATATTTACAACCTGCCTACAAATGGGTCTTTCAAAAAGGCCTAAAGGGCAAAATTAAAAATACACAATTCCTTTACATAACATGCTTTGGGGATGCTTTCAACCTCCACATAAAGTGGCACCCCTGTACAATGTATTCCTTCCCAAGGGACTTTTATAAAAAACAAAAAAAAAACAAAAAAAAAAAAACAATTTTCACCAGATGACAGGTCTGGAGGATCCCTATCAAAATCCACACCAGACTGTTGTTCACGGAATAAGAGTCTGGTAAAGATTTAGAGCTGGATCCCATGGAAAAAAGAGGTAAAAAAGTCATGGGTCCCCCTAAAAATCCATACCAGAACTTTATCCAGGCATGTGGCCTGGCTGGTCATGAAAGGGGGGAGGCAGCGAGGTATGGCTTCCTCCTCCTGAAATATATAGGGCCATATGCCCTTACGGTTACCTTACAGAGGAGGGGTGCAATGGGGACCAGATGCTTTTTTTGCTGTTATTTTTTTGTCGGGGCATGTTGCCTTGTAGGGTTAAGGGGGCTGCAGACCTAAGGGTTTGGTTTGGATTTTTAGGGGGACTCAACACAAAGAAAATGGCATTGAGTTTGTCCCACAATTTATACCAGACCCTTATCAAGTGTACAGCCTGGCTGGCCAGGAAAAGGAGGGGAAGCAAGCGTGTGCTCCTCCCCATATCAGGCCACATGTTTGGCAAGGCACCTTGTCCCTATGTTGATGGGGACAAAAACCTCATTCTCACATTCCTGACCCAATGTATGTGGGGGTCTGTGGGGGGACTTATCATAATCTCAAAGCCCTCTTTAAAATATGCAGACTTCCAGATATCTGTCCCTCCTCCCTAAGTGAAGGAGTTTGGGTACATAGTACCCCTTGTTACTCATTTGCTCAAAAAATACATTGTACAGCGGGAACAATATTTGAGGACGTGGAGTGAGTGAAAGCAAAGAGGAGTGCTGGCTGCTGAGGAGCAAAGAATGAGGTATTTCATTATATCTGCCTAGACTAAAGGAGCTTTGTACTCTTACTATATGGGCGCACACAGATGTGATTTTTATATAAGCTGAGTTGATTTCTGTGTTTTTTTTTACCCTAGGCAGAACACATGATATCTCTAACTATCCTAAGCTATGATGCATGACATCGAAAGCTTTTTTTCATACTAAATCCTTTTGTACGACTTTCTCCTCCCTTTTAGATTGTAAGCTTCCAATTAGACAGATGCACTGCCAAAAAATTTGGTCGTTTTTGTTTCATTCACTTTTTTTTTTCCTTTTTCGGGTAATTCGTTATGATTGAAATTTGTTATTTTGAATAAATTCGAAAATTCGAAAATTCGGCAATTCGAAATCCGAAAATTTGGAAATTCGAAAATCTTACAGAATAAAATTCTACACTTTTTTTATAGATTTAGTCAGAAGCTGCTGCAAGCACTTATGTGCACCCTCATCATTTATAGATAAATCATGTATTTATCTATTGTTATCAACTTTTTGCATATTAGCTTTTTATTATCTGCAATGTACAATGTTCTTTTATATGTACCTCTATGAATAAACGTATATGCCATTGTGCATCATTTTATCATCTGTGTATTACACGTCTCATTTAAAGTCCTAACCCCTTTCTTCTCTTTTCAATGTAAGCTCCTAATCCTCTTGTACCAAATTGTATTGTAACTGTTCTGTCTCCTTTTATTTTGTAAAGCACTGCACAAACTGTTGGCTCCATATATATCCTGAATAATAATAATCATTTTCAGCATTTTCCTTTTGTGATTTCCTGTTAATTGCAGGTATATCTCTCATCCAAACAAAGTGAGGGCAAACATGTTATAGGTTTTACAAAAATTCAGTTTCCTGGGTACTAGTCTATTATGAATGCTGCTGCTAGATTACACCTTACTAACAGATCCACGACTGCTGCCTTTCTCTGCTAATTCCTTCACTGGCTTCCACTGGCCCAATGTACAAAATTTAAAATACTAACCACAATGTACAAAGCCATCCATGACACTGCCCCCAGCTAAATCACCAACCTCATCTGTAGATATCACCCAAATTGTCCTCTCCAGCCCTCCCAGGACATTTTGCTCTCTAGTTCCCTTGTTACCTCCTCCCAGAACTTTTCCAGAACCTCGCACGTCCTCTAGAACTCCCTACTTCTGTAAGTCCGCTCAACTCCTACCCTGTCCTCCTTTAGGCAATTCTTGAAAGCTAATTTATTCAGAGAAGTCTACCCCACCTCCACCTAAAGAAACTGTACTTGAATCACCTCCATCAGATCATCCCTTGTCGACTACAATTCTTAATTCACTTGTAGCATGGCTGTGACAGACCCAACTGGGACAGGGGCTTTTGGATAGTATCGCAGGGTAGCCTCTTGCCTACTGACTATAGGCCCTGGCTTTTGAGGGGGATCTATTCATTGGGAGGTGTGTGCCTGGGGGAACTTTTGGAGTGGTTTGATGTCTCCCCGAAAACATACAGACTCTGGGAACCTAGGACCTTGATACAGATCTGGGGCCTCTGTGCCCAAACCAGCATTAATTGCTTCAACCCCCTCCTAGACTCAGAGACTCTAAGCAGAAGATTATAATCAGCTTAAAACAACCTAAAACTAGAGTTTCTCTTGCTGTTATGTGTAATCTGTTTATTAAGGTGTCTTTGTCTCATTGTATAATTCCCCATTGTGTGTCTCCTAGGTGTGAATCTCTATTGTTAATTGAGTCACCTATTGTTTCTGTCCGTCTGCTACCATTGTGTGCACTTCACCTTGTTACCAAACTATTGTGGGATGTTTATGTTTATGTTAACTGTTCATTAGCTGTACTGTTAGACGTACGACTGATATTACTGTTTAAAGTTTGCATTGTTTAGGCTAATGTGATCAAACTCTTATCTGATTTTGTGTGGTATAAATTCTGGTTGCACTTACAATAAACAGTTCCAGTTTGCACCTAAGCCAGTGTTGTCTATTTCTTGGCTGCAATGCTCAGCTATAATACCTGGTTTCAGAAGCTGTATCTTGGTGGAGACTCCAAGGCTGGGTGCCAGGCAGTCCGTCACAATGGCATTTTTGGGTATATATGACCTCTTCCTAAGACTCGCATACATTACATCGTACAAGACATATGCTGTTCTGTGTACAGTAGCTGCAGATTTATTAGGTGGATGGTTTGCTTCCACATCACATTTGACAATGTATGTTTCAGAGTTCAGAGAGTCAGCGAGAGTAAAGTGAGCAGCATGGGATTCATCTTTTAAATGTTCATACTCTTTGTACTGCTGGAATGGATTGAAGAACAACTGGCTGCCAAAACTTTTTTGGCAGCCAGCTCTAGTGCACCTGTGAATGTACTTATCCAGTTGGCAGCCTTCCATGTAATCATCCACATTAGGTCATGGCTTTAGAAAACCATCCACAGCAATAATGGCATAAATACAAACAGACTGTATCTTTAAAGTGGATGTTTTATTTCAGTGATTAAGTCCTAATGATGTTGATAATAGATAATCGGCCAGCGATACCCCAGTGAAACTCTAGCATTCTATAGTTAAAATGCATTTCCAGAGGATATACACATGTTTAAGTTAATCTATCAATCTAAAATAATCTCACCAGTTTTATTTTTTCAAATCTGCTAACAATTTGTTCAGCCCCATTTACCAACAGATTATGGACTTCACAGTAACTATATAATCAAAATAAAAAATGTATATACCACGTTCTGGGATGGCGTTACAGCTGTTAGCATTGGGAAATAAAGACATGCATGTTATGACAGGACAGCTTTGTAAAAAGCATTATCCTTCAACTTACAATTTTAAAGGACAAGATTGCAAATCCATGAAAAGTTCTTTTCTAAATAGTAGCCTGTCTATTTTTTGTCATTATATCTTTTCTAAGTGTTGTATTTAGAATTATGTAGTTATGACTTGTATGACATAAATATATTCTGTACTAAAATAGACTCTGTGGTTTGATTTCCTAAAGCAGTAGAGAATTTTCATTTTGAAAAGTAAATTTTAACGCTACAAGGGAGTTTTAACTGTGAACAGTGAATGCGGTTAGAAATGGGTTTTGCAGAATACAAAATCACAAAAAAAGGGAAATTTTAAAGAAAAACAGTATTTTTGCTTGCACATGATTGGATAATAGGAGTCAACAGAGTTTCACCTCTTTCACTAAGGGAAAATTCCCTTACAAAGTGAAAATTCACTTAGCTAAGTGAACAGCCTATTTGCCTTTAGTAAATCAATCTCAGTCACTTTGTTTATTAAGGACACCATAAGTATGTTAAAGACCACATCCAACCTTCCTTTACTCACCTTCTCCACACTCCCCAACACTCGTTGCTTGGCAGTCTTAATCTTGTAGAAGAACTTTTGAATTCTATTTGTTTTCTTCAGTGACAGGCCACACTGTTTTGCCATCATCTAATATAAGCACCTCCAATCATTTTTGTTTGTAGTTCTGTCCAACACTATACTCCCAATTCTGAACTTTGTCAGAGGATTCTTTTCTGCATTATTTTTTAGAAACTATGACCGACAGTTTCCACTGCTTTGGCCAGTGATCCCAAATAATTTTTCATGCTACAAACACCTCCAGGAATATCAACCCTAATGCACACCTTTGTGTAATCAATAAAAAGGCACACATTGCCCACCAAACCTTCAGTTACAAACAGACTAAATAGAAAAGGACCTAGCACATAGACTTACAGAACACCACAAGTAATGGCTCTCTGTTCAGAATGAACCCCATTCACAGCCACACTCTGTATTTTGGTCAACTACGTATCCACTGAACCACCCAGCTGTTAAAGTGATATTAAAGTCTCCAGATTTGTTTTATTTATTCATTTATTTATTTTTTCATAGATTTGTTTTATTTTTAAATAACATGTCATACTTACGTGCTCTGTACAATGGTTTTGCACAGAGCAACCCCAATCCTCCTCTTCTCTGGTCACCCGCTGGCACTCTTGTCCCCTCCCTCTTGTCAAGTGTCACCATAGCAAGCAGCTTACTATGGGGGCACCTGAGCATTCTTGCTCCTGAGCCGCTGCTCCGTGTGTCCATTCACACTTGGCCCAGCCAACGTTCTCTCCTTATTGGCCCACTGGCTGTGATTGACAGTAGCGGGAGTCAATGACCCTTACAACTATTTAAGTCCTAGCTTTACAAGTTCTGTGGGATTTGAGGACTGTCAGGTTGCTTTTCATTTGAAAGAGTATTCATTACTTTTTTATGTTAACTTTTTCGTTTTAAATAACTTAAATTCTGCGAACATGAGAGGAAGAAAGAATAGATTACACTCCACTTGTAATGTAATACTACCTAAAGTTCCTATATTTTGAAGGGTCTCTTAGCCACCTATATATCATTATTCATTTAGTGTAGCTAAGGCTGCTAAATGTTTTTGGCTGTTTTTGGTAAGCCAACTGCGACAGGGCAAACTAGATGTAATCTGGGTGTTACTTGCATATGACCTGACCCAACCAGTAAACACTGTGTAATACGTACTCCTGACCCCTTAACGCTGTGCATTTTTTAATTCTTTACCCCTAAGCTCTGTGCTTTACTTATTCCTGACCCCTGAACTGAACTGTGTGCGTTACTTAATTTGAACCCTAAACTTTGGCTGTGTTACTTAATCCTGACCCCAGAACTCTTTGTTTACTTAATCCGACCGCTAAACTTTGGCTGTGTTACTTAATCCTGACCTCGAACTTTGTGCATTAAATGACTCTGATCCCAGCACTATGTATGTTACTTACTCTTGAGCTCTGTGCGCTACTTAATCCTGCTCCCTGAACTGTCTCACATTGATCGGACATTCCGACAACAAAATCCATGGATTTTTTCCAACAGATGTTGGCTCAAACTTGTCTTGCATACACACGGTCACACAAAGTTGTCGGAAAATCCAATCATTCTAAACGCGGTGACGTAAAACACGTACGTCGGGACTATAAACGGGGCAGTAGCCGATAGCTTTCGTCTCTTATTTTATTCTGAGCATGCGTGGCACTTTGTGTGTCAGATTTGTGTACACACGATCGGAATTTCCGACAACGGATTTTGTTGTCGGAAAATTTTATAGCAAGCTCTCAAACTCTGTGTGTCGGAAATTCTGATGGAAAATGTGTGATGGAGCCCACACACGGTCGGAATTCCCGACAACAAGGTCCTATTACACATTTTCCATCGGAAAATCCGACCGTGTGTACAGGGCATATGTGTGTTACTTAATCCTGACCCCTGAACTCTGCACAATACCTTAATCCTGATCCAAACTCGCTCATCCACACTATATTGCCAAAAGTATTCGGCCACCCCTGCAGACCAGGGTTGTTTTTCAGGGGTTGGGTTGGCTCCTTAGTTCCAGTGAAGGGAACTCTTAAGGTGTCAGCATACCAAGACATTTTGAACCATTTCATGCTCCCAACTTTGTGGGAACAGTTTGGGGATGGCCCCTTCCTGTTCAAACATGACTGCGTACCAGTACACGAAGCAGGGTACATATAGATTTGGATGAGCAAGTTTGGAGTGGAGGAACTTGACTGGCCTACAGAGTCCTGACCTCAACCCGATATAACACATTTGGAGTGAATTGGAGCAGAGACTGTGAGGCCTTCTCATCCACATCAATAAAGGAGTAATATGAACAGTGCACCCCACTCAAAAACTAAACATATATATCATAAATACAATTAAATACAAAATTATAAAGCGTTTTCACTTCACCATGGGAAACTGTCTTCCTTCATTGATGCCTAGAGAATTGATGATGGTTTTATCGAATTTGCCATTGGAGATTCCTTTACCAACCATTGAGATGAATATCGGGAGTCTATCTATATCAACCTGCTGTATATGACTTCTGTAATGGGGTCATATAAATTCGGTGAGTAGGCTGTGTGACCGGTGTTGGTGGAGGAAGATTCAAGTCACTATATATTGGATATATGGAATCACATGCACTTTTGGATATTGTTTGATGAAAATTGATTGGACTTTGTTCACATTCATTAATATCCATTTTTTGGACATTGCACTATAAATCTATATAAGTTTATTGTCACATACTGAAGCTATCTGGTGATCATTATATGATTAATCGATTTGGCACTTATTATAAAATTTGCACTGTCACTTTATGGTAGCAACGTGCTAGGGACATCTAGTGGTTACCTTATAATTTTGTATTTATGATATATATGTTTAGTTTTTGAGTGGGGTGCGCCGTTCATATTACTCCTTTATACACAAGTTTATACTTCACAACGAACAGCCCCTACTATTATCACACATATACACTTTGCACAGGTAGGGGAATACATAGTATATTCCCCCAATTTAACACTCATCCACATCAGTGCCTGACCTCACAAATGCGGTTCTGGAAGAATGGTAAAACCTTCCCATAGACATACTCCTAAACATTGTGGACAGCTTTTCCAGAAGAGTTGAAGCTGTTAAGGTGGGCCAACTAAATGTTGAGCCCTATGGACTAAGAGTGGCATTTTCATAGCACTGATCGCTGTAAAATTGCCAATGGTCCCAAAAATGTGTCAGAATTGTCTGACGTGTCCGCCATAATGTCGCAGTCCCAATAAAAATCGCAGATCGCCTATTAAAAAAAAAAACAATAATAAAAATGCCATAAAACTATGCCCTATTTTGTAGATGCTATCACTTTTTGCGCAAACAAATCAATACCATATTTTTAGCAAAAATATGTAGAAGAATACATATCGGCCTAAACTGAGGAAAAATTTTTTTTTATATATATTTTTGGGGGATATTTATTATAACAAAAAAGTAAAAAATATTGTGTTTTTTTCAAAATTGTCGCTCTTTTTTTGTTTGTAGCGCAAAAAATAAAAACCGCAGAGGTGATCAAATACCACCAAAAGAAAGCTCTATTTGTGGGGAAAAAAGGACGTCAATTTTTATTTGGGTGCAACATCGCACGACCGCGCAATTGTCAGTTAAAACGACACAGTGCCGAATCGCAAAAAGTGCTCTGGTCAGGAAGGGGGTAAAATCTACTGGGGCTGAAGCCGTTAAAGTTCATGTGTGTGTAAAGGCAAGCATCCCAATACTTTTGGTAGTACAGTGTGTGTGTGTGTGTGTGTGTGTGTGTGTGTGTGTGTGTGTATATATATATATATATATATATATATATATACTATATTAACAATAAAGAAGCTAAGGATACAGAAGAAAACATGGAAAGGTGCCTAAAGGTCCACCCACTTGCTGTATAAAAGACTACATGCAATATTTTATATTCACCTGAAAAAATAATTTATATTGTTCAATCTTAACCATTATAACCATTAAGAATAAAGAAAGAAAATATGTACAAAACCTTTTTTTTAACATTCTCTTTAATAAGGACATTACCTTATTCTTGTGTTTCTTTGTTATGTTTTTTTTTTTTTTTTTTTTTTTTTACAAATGAAAAACAGAATTACTTTATAGTTCTCAGTAATAACTGATTTTTCAAAACTATGTAGTCAGCAATTGTGTACCAGTTTGCTTTGCCAGATCAAACTTTTTTTTTTATTTGTTAAGAGCAGCTTTTAGGAGTCTATCCAGATCCTAAGCATTGCTGCTCAGGATGGAGGGAAAACGGTGTATGCCAAAAGCAATAAAATCACTATAACCACAGATATTATATATCATATAAACTTTGTATGTGAACGACAGGTTGGTTCTCTGCTACATTTGATTTGTTGCAAGGTAATCTGCATCCAAGCTGCTGGTACTGTCTGTATCTTCATCTTGGCAGCTTTTGTTAATGTATTATTTTGTTTATTAATGTATATCCCAAGGATTTATTAATAGGCAGTCATCAAATTAACACATGTAATCAAAATACATGACTGTAAAAAACACATGCTAACAACTGAAGAAGACTTTCCTGGTGGTTTGCAGGTGTAGCTATGAAAATCCATTGTAATCTTTTGCTTTCAAGTTTTTTTTTTTATGGGAAAATCCAGTATTTTTGTATATTTTTTCTTTACCTTTCCTTTTGGACTAAAAATACAAATATAAACTTTTTTGATACGTAAACTATATAGACCAGGTATTATTTTTTTGTTTTGTTTGTAAAACAGAACTTTATAGTATATAAAGTATAAGTGGCAAAATATAAAGTAATGTAAAACTCTGTTAAATTGTAAAAAAGTATCATATTGACCCAAAAATCATTATAATTGCTATTTAAATGCAATCTCAGTTACATTTACAAGTTTTGACATGGGATTGAAAGTTGAGGTATATTTGAGTCTCTTAGACCCCTTTCACACTGGAGGCATTTTCAAGGGCTTTAGCCCTAAAAATAGTGCCTGTAAAGCGCCTGAAAATTGCCTCACCTGCAGTCCCAGTGTGAAAGCCCGAGTGCCTTCACACTGGTGCGCTACGCTGGCAGGACATCAAAAAAAGTCCTGCAAGCAGCATCTTTGGGGCGCTTTAGGAGTGGTGTACACACCGCTCCTAAAGCGCCCCTGCCCATTGAAATCAATGGGCAGCATCGCCGAAGCGCCTGCAAAGCGCCTCAGCAGCACTGCTTTGTGGGTGCTTTTAAACCTTTATTTGGCCACTAGCGGAGGTTAAAAGTGCCCCGCTAGCGGCCGAAAAGCGTCTAAAACGACGGTAAAGCGCTAAAACTAGCGGCGCTTTACCGCCAACGCCCCCCCGTGCTGTCAGTTTGAAAGTGCCTTTAGGGTCTTGTAAGGTTCCTCTTAGGCTGTTATATTCATTTCTTGCACTGGGAACCCAGCTCAAATTGCTTGATGTTGAGAAAAATAAAAATGACCAAATATCTTCAAATTTCCATCTCTCTTTATCTCCATAACAGCGGCATAGACCCTAACACTAACCCTCCCTTTAACTGAACCCTATACCAAAACCCTTTAAATAGGCTCTTAACACATATACACTAACTGAACCTTTTACACCTAAAACATATCTTTACCCAAAACATTTTTTCTGTTGTAATTAGATTGGGAAATATTCGATCCCCCGTGAGGTTTTACTGCTATCCTGGGCTCTGTTAGAAAGATTTTCCCTTACTTAACAAATAGGTAATTTGGGAAAATCTGCACCAAGGAAAGCTACAGCAATAAAACAGACAGATTTTCCAGCATCCCCTTCTTCAACTTCCTTTGGACGCTCCCTCGCCAATGCTGACATCTTCACCTTGGCTTCTTGGAGGTGCTTACTCTTTGTCCTTCTTAATTGGTTGTCAGAAAATGAAATAACACCCACACATTAGCATTGGGATTCATTAATTCTGGCACCAAAGTGTGAAATCTCTGACGTCTGTTTTTTCAAAGTTGGAATTGCGAAGTCCAAAAAAAGTTTCTGGAGACACAAAGAGCTGATGAGGGAGCCTCTAAGCACCTCTACATTACAAGTATGTCTTCCTGTCAAGATCTTTTCTTATAAAAAAGCATGGCCTGTATTGTGAACTTTGAAAAATAATTTCTTCACTTAAAAAAATGAAGAATTAATTTCTTCATTTATCTCTGTAGATACAAAAATAATTGAGGGTTTGTTTTAAAGTGTTTTTACTTCTTGTTCAGAAATATATATATATATATATATATATATATATATATATATACACACACACTATATTACCAAAAGTATTGGGATGCCTGCCTTCACACGCACATGAACTTTAATGGCATTCTTAGTCCGTAGGGTTCAATATTGAGTTGGCCCAGCCTTTGCAGCTATAACAGCTTCAACTCTTCTGGGAAGGCTGTCCACAAGACTTAGGAGTGCGTCTATTGGAATGTTTGACCATTCTTCCAGAAGGACATTTGTGAGGTCAGACACTGATGTTGAATGAAAAGGCCTGGTTTGCAGGTTTTTCACTCAAATTCATCCCAAAGGTGTTCTATCGGGTTCTATCAGGACTCTGCACAGGCCAGTCAAGTTCTTCCACCCCAAATTCACTCATCCTTGCCTTTATGGACCTTGCTTTGTGTACTGGTGTGCAGTCATGTTGGAACAGGAAGGGACCATCCCCAAACTGTTCCCACAAAGTTGGGAGCATGAATTTGTCCAAAATGTCTTGGTATGCTGACACCTTAAGAGCTCTATTCACTGGAATTAAGAGGCCAAGCCCAACTCCTGAAAAACAACCCCACACCATTATCCCTCCTCCACCAGATGATTTGGACCAGTGTCAAAAGCAAGGTCCATAAAGACATGGATGAGCGAGTTAGGGGTGGAGGAACATAACTGGCCTGCAGAGAGTCCTGACCTCAACCTGATAGAACACCTTTGGGATGAATTACAGCAGAGACTGTGAACCAGACTTTCTCGTTCAACATCAGTGCCTGACCTCACAAATGCAGTTCTGGAAGAATGGTCAAACATTCCCATAGACACACCCCTAATCCTTGTGGACAGCCTTCCCAGAAGAGTTGAAGCTGTTATAGCTGCAAAGGGTGAGCCAACTCAATATTGAACCCTGCAGACTAAGTAGTGTATTGTAGTGTAGTAGTGACTAGTGTATTTATATACTGTGTGTGTGTGTATATATATGTGTGTGTGTGTGTATATATATATATATATATATATATATATATATATATATATATATATATATATATATATACAGTGGGGCAAAAAAGTATTTAGTCAGCCACCAATTGTGCAAGTTCTCCCACTTAAAAAGATGAGAGAGGCCTGTAATTGTCATCATAGGTATACCTCAACTATGAGAGACAAAATGTGGAAACAAATCCAGACAATCCCATTGTCTGATTTTTGAAAGAATTTATTTGCAAATTATGGTGGAAAATAAGTATTTGGTCAATATCAAAAGTTCATCTCAATACTTTGTTATATATCCCTTTGTTGGCAATGACAGAGGTCAAGCATTTTCTGTAAGTCTTCACAAGGTTGTCACACACTGTTGCTGGTATGTTGGCCCATTCCTCCATGCAGATCTCCTCTAGAGCAGTGATGTTTTGGGGCTGTCGCTGGGCAACACGGACTTTCAACTCCCTCCAAAGGTTTTCTATGGGGTTGAGATCTGGAGACTGGCTAGGCCACTCCAGGACCTTGAAATGCTTCTTACGAAGCCACTCCTTCATGCCCGGGCGGTGTGTTTGGGATCATTGTCATGCTGAAAGACCCAGCCACGTTTCATCTTCAATGCCCTTGCTGATGGGAGGAGGTTTGCACTCAAAATCTCACGATACATGGCCCCATTCATTCTTTCATGTACACGGATCAGTCATCCTGTTCCCTTTGCAGAGAAACAGCCCCAAAGCATGATGTTGCCACCCCTATGCTTCACAGTAGGTATGGTGTTCTTTGGTTGCAACTTAGCATTCTCTCTCCTCCAAACAGGACGAGTTGTGTTTCTATCAAACAGTTCTACTTTGGTTTCATCTGACCATATGACATTCTCCCAATCCTCTTCTGGATCATCCAAATGCTCTATACCTCAGATGGGCCCGGACATGTACTGGCTTAAGCAGGGGGACACGTCTGGCACTGCAGGATCTGAGTCCCTGGCGGCGTAGTGTGTTACTGAAGGTAGCCTTTGTTACATTGGTCCCAGCTCTCTGCAGGTCATTCACTAGGTCCCCCTGTGTGGTTCTGGAATTTTTGCTCACCATTCTTGTGATCATTTTGACCCACCGGGGTGAGATCTTGCGTGGAGCCCCAGATCGAGGGAGATTATCGGTGGTCTTGTATGTCTTCCATTTTCTAATTATTGCTCCAAGTTGATTTCTTCACACCAAGCTGCTTGCCTATTGCAGATTCAGTCTTCCCAGCCTGGTGCAGGTCTACAATTTTGTTTCTGGTGTCCTTCGACAGCTCTTTGGTCTTCACCATAGTGGAGTTTGGAGTGTGACTGTTTGAGGTTGTGGACAGGTGTCTTTTATACTTATAACAAGTTCAAACAGGTGCCATTAATACAGGTAATGAGTGGAGGACAGAGGAGCCTCTTAAAGAAGAAGATACAGGTCTGTGAGAGACAGAAATCTTGCTTGTTTGTAGGTGATCAAATACTTATTTTCCACCATAATTTGCAAATAAATTATTTCAAAAATCAGACGATGTGATTGTCTGGATTTGTTTCCACATTTTGTCTCTCATAGCTGAGGTATACCTATGATGACAATTACAGGCCTCTCTCACCTTTTTAAGTGGGAGAACTTGCACAATTGGTGGCTGACTAAATACTTTTTTGCCCCACTGTATATATATATATATATATATATATATATATATATATAGTTTAAAACATCAATATAAAAAACAAAGTTGACCCCAAAACCATTATAGGTTTTATTTGACGTTATGTCAAATAGGAACTATAATGGTTTTGGGGTCAACTCCTCCCAATCCGTAATTCCTAACATTTAACCTGACCCTAATACTTAACCCTTACTCTAATACTTGGGCCTAACCTAATTCCTAACTCAGAATTAACACCTCAACTGAGGTGTACCAGTTCTGCATTACAATTTGGCTGTACTAATCATGCCATGCTGAAAATGACAGATTTACTCTAATACAGTGGCATGTGCTGATAATGGCAACTATTCTTCGTCTGGTGCATTTTTTACACTGTGTTATACATTACATGCTTTGGTGCATGCAGTGCTGTACAAAACATATTACAGACAAATGCATCTTATGTTGTACATTACAAATTCCATGCTGCTGTTGTAGAGTAAAATACATTCCTCAGACTGCTGCAAATTAAACACTATGCTACATGTCAAATACTTCAGACAGCCCCACTCTACACTGTACATTATATGCTGCAGACTGCTCCACTCTATATGCTGTGGTGTACATTACATACTCCGGACCATTACATGTTGTATGTTACATTCTCTGGACTCTTGAGTCTCCAATCCCAGAGGACGTCTTTTACAGAGAAACGTGTAAGGCAGAGCTAGAGCATCATCACGTACATTGCTGTTTGTTTGATTTACCGCCTGTACACTGTTTATTTTAAAGTGCAATTTTAATTAATAAAAAAAAAGGCTTTTAAAAGTACTGCACTATGAGGATTTTCCCTTTTCGGATTTAAATATATTATGGTGGAGAGAGCTAATTCGGTTAGAGGCTGAGCCGAGCATCTAAAGCCTCGTACACACGATCGGATTTTCCGGCGGGAATTGTGTGTTGACAGACTGTTGGCCTAAAATCCGACTGTTTGTACGTTCCATCGGACAATTGTCGGATTTTCCGCAGACAAATGTTGGATGGCAGGCTTATACATTTTCCGTGGACAACGGTCTGTTGTCAGATTTTCCGATTGTGTGTACACAAGTCCGTCAGACAAAAGTCCAAAGTACAAACACGCATGCTCGAAATCAATGCTCACCAAACAACATTAGTAAAAGGTGGCCAAAGGGTCGCACTAAAGAGCTGAAAAGCCATGTAGTATGTCACTATGTTCGTGTTTGTTGGCCGACAATTGTGTGCCATTTGTATGCAAGACAAGTTTATGGCCAGTTCCCTTCAGACAAAAGTCTGACGCTTTGTCTGCAGAAAATCCGATTGTGTGTACGAGGCTTTACCGATGGGGTCACAGAGCCATCGGAAAGTTTGATGGTGAGAGTGTTAGCCTTCAGTTTAGATATATTGATTGGTGAAGTAGATGAGTCGGGAGGGGTCCATAGGGAGTTGTAGATAGGACGATCCCAAGAACGTTTCAGTAGAAGAACGGTAGACATCCGGGAATATTCACGCCCTCCCTCTTTTGTAATTTTGGAGTTTTCTGTCCTGTCATTAGTAAGTTGCTGGTGGATTGGGGATCTGTCATGGTGGCTGGTGGGGTTTAAGGCCCTAGAAGCTAGGCAGTAGTGAAGGTCAATTGTTTGGGGACCAAGCTATGGTACGGCTTCCCCTGAGTTAGTACCTGTATGGCAGTAAATGGTGTACCAGACCCTGTCTCCGAGGCTTACCTGTAGGTACAAGTGGTGTAACTAGGTTTACAACCACTTTAATGCATAGGATGCATTAAGATAAAAAACCTTCTGCCTGTACAATTATATAATCTGTATCACTTATCATTATGATATTATATTAACAAACAGAACACATTTGTGCCACTAAAAACTGTTCCAGACTTCCATACATTTCAGTGAATAGGCATACTTTTGCTAGCTACTATTAGGCCTCATGTACACTGGATGTTAAAATAACTTTATAAAAACATCAGTAGCTTTGCAGTGAGGTTTTCAACTTTTGTTCAATGTTTTTGCTATAGCGGTTTTTAACGTTTATTAGCATTTTTTCGCGTTAGCGTTTTTTTTTTAAGATAAAACATTTTTTTTTTTTTTCAATGGATCAAAAGCGTTTAACGCTGGTGAGCGACGTTTTTGAGCGTTTATCAGCATTAGAGCGTTTTTACAGCTGAAAAACATCTCTGAGAACCCACTAGTTTTGTTTTGTTTTTTTACTGCTCAAAAACGCCACTGCCAAAACTGCTGATAACAGCCTATGTGTGCATGGACACATAGGATAACATGATGGAGAGTTTATTGACTATAGAAAAAAACGTCTACAGCCAAAAACAGCTGCTGTAAAAACATCAAAAAACGTCCCGTGTGCATGAGGCCTTAATAGTGTTTTTTTCAGTTCTGTCTTTTTCCTGTGGTGCTATACAAAGTTATAGATACAAACAGGGTGAGAACTATAGATAACACAAATATATAAATGTTTTCAGTGACAAGCACACAACAGATTTTAACAGTTTACAACAGTTTTCATACATTGGGCAGAAGATTCATACCGATAATGGTGTTATGGGATATCTACAATAAATATCAGCCAGCATTTTTGGCAAAATTTTGCTGCTTGGAATACATATGTAATATCAATTTCACACATCATAATCAGTGGACTGATGTCTTGTGCTACAAAAAAATACTAATTTTCCATCCCATAATGGTAATTCTTTACAACTCTGTTTTTAAATGAGACAGAACACTGGACTATGAAAAGGTTACGATGAAGGCTGTGCACAAAGCAAACAGAGAAAAAAGAAATTAAAAAGCAGTGAAAGACAGTTCCTAGTAATTAGGCCATGGGTTATGAACGTGAGAACTATAAATTATTTCCACAAATTATTACTGCAAGGTGGGGCTGAGCACAACTTCAGTTAGCCACACAATAACGACAGGTCTATTTCCTATTACAGTTAATTGTAACAATATCATTGCATTAAATGAACCATTACATTTGAACTTTCCACATTCAGGTTTGCTCAGTTAGATGAAACCTATCTTTTCTTAGATAAATGTGGGATACTTCAATTCACTGCATTATTCCAGACCAAGGTGATATTCTGTGCAGAATACTTTATTTTATGTTTGTAAGTAGATACTTTTAGCCATGTTATTCTAAATAAAAGGTCAGTCATTCTGATAGTCTGAGCAGTCCTGTAGATGATGGTGTAAAGTTGCTCTTGTGTTGGATGACTATTATTGGAAAAGTAGCTAGTCTAGACCTAATTTGCCCATTACCACTCTGTGATATCTTAACCGCATCTCTCCTGTGTGTATATGAACACTCATTGTCATCTGTATGCGTTGGACAGTCAGCTTTGCTGGTAAACGGCTGGATTTTGTTCAGATTTAACCATATTTTTGTGTTTCCATATGTGGCAAAAGTTAAGCTGCAACAGATACTGTGTATGGCCAGCTAAAGAGTTAAGCCCCATACACACTATCAGATTTTCTGCTGATTTTTGTCTTCAGATTTACCAAAACCATATAATATGAGGTCAAACCTTAGAAGTTTCAATTTGTATGCAATCAGGCAGGCCCTTGCACTACATGGTTTTGGTAAATCTGAAGACAAAAATCAGCAGAAAATCTGATAGTGTGTATGGGGCTTAAGTGTTAAAAAGGAGAAAAACAGGTACCCAAAATAGTGAAATCTTGATCATCTGGCAAGTACAGTGGGGCAAAAAGTATTTAGTCAGCCACCAATTGTGCAAGTTCTCCCACTTAAAAAGATGAGAGAGGCCTGTAATTGTCATCATAGGTATACCTCAACTATGAGAGACAAAATGTGGAAACAAATCCAGACAATCACATTGTCTGATTTTTGAAAGAATTTATTTGCAAATTATGGTGGAAAATAAGTATTTTGTCAATATCAAAAGTTCATCTCAATACTTTGTTATTTATCCTTTGTTGGCAATGACAGAGGTCAAACGTTTTCTGTAAGTCTTCACAAGGTTGTCACACACTGTTGCTGGTATGTTGGCCCATTCCTCCATGCAGATCTCCTCTAGAGCAGTGATGTTTTGGGGCTGTCGCTGGGCAACACAGACTTTCAACTCCCTTCAAAGGTTTTCTATGTGGCTGAGATCTGGAGACTGGCTAGGCCACTCCAGGACCTTGAAATGCTTCTTACGAAGCCACTCCTTCATTGGCCGGGTGGTGTGTTTGGGAATCATTGTCATGCTGAAAGACCCAGCCACGTTTCATCTTCAATGCCCTTGCTGATGGGAGGAGGTTTGCACTCAAAATCTCACGATACATGGCCCCATTCATTCTTTCATGTACACGGATCAGTCGTACTGTTCCCTTTGCAGAGAAACAGCCCCAAAGCATGATGTTGCCACCCCCATGCTTCACAGTAGGTATGGTGTTCTTTGGTTGCAACTCAGCATTCTCTCTCCTCCAAACCCAACAAGTTGTGTTTTTACCAAACAGTTCTACTCTGGTTTCATCTGACCATATGACATTCTCCCAGTCCTCTTCTGGATCATCCAAATGCTCTCTAGCAAACCTCAGACGGGCCAGGACATGTACTGGCTTAAGCAGGGGGACACATCTGGCACTGCAGGATCTGAGTGGCGTAGTGTGTTACTGATGGTAGCCTTTGTTACGTTGGTCCCAGCTCTCTGCAGGTCATTCACTAGGTCCCCCCGTGTGGTTCTGGGATTTTTGCTCACCATTCTTGTGATCATTTTTACCCCACGGGGTGAGATCTTGCGTGGAGCCCCAGATCGAGGGAGATTATCACTGGTCTTTTTCTTGTATGTCTTCCATTTTCTAATTATTGCTCCCACAGTTGATTTCTTCACACCAAGCTGCTTGCCTATTGCAGATTCAGTCTTCCCAGCCTGGTGCAGGTCTACAATTTTGTTTCTGGTGTCCTTCAACAGCTCTTTGGTCTTCACCATAGTGGAGTTTGGAGTGTGACTGTTTGAGGTTGTGGCCAGGTGTCTTTTATACTGATAAGTTCAAACAGGTGCCATTAATACAGGTAATGAGTGGAGGACAGAGGAGCCTCTTAAAGAAGATACAGGTCTGTGAGAGCCAGAAATCTTGCTTGTTTGTAGGTGACCAAATACTTATTTTCCACCATAATTTGCAAATAAATTCTTTCAAAAATCAGACAATGTGATCAATGTCTCTCATAGTTGAGGTATACCTATGATGACAATTACAGGCCTCTCTCATCTTTTTAAGTGGGAGAACTTGCACAATTGGTGGCTGACTAAATACTTTTTTGCCCCACTGTATTTGTATAGATTCATAAAGAAGAATTATGTTAAGTTCAAGTATGTTGTGTAATATGATTTTACTCTTCGTACAGCATTACTATATTTTATTGTGGTCTACAATTTGGAGAAATGGCAAAATAAATATACAAGTACTAAGGTAGAGTAACTGATCATGAAAGGAAAACTGTCAGGAGCTTACATGCTAAAGGAAATAGGGAAAATAGTGGAAACAAGCACTTATCCTAAAAAGTTATCGACTCTCAATGGAGCCAGTTCACACATGTCTGGGGCAGCTGCGGTGCGGATTTGAAAATGGTCCTTTTGTGTTTTTTTAGTCCGGTTCAGGTGCGAATTCAGACAAAAATTTGCACCTGAATCGCACCTGAACTGGTGAACAGAAACGTACCAGACTCCGGACTGCAAACTGCAGCCGGACGTGTGTGAAACCAGCCTTATTGTATTAGCCACTTTAAGACCGGGCCTATTTTTCAAACTTGTTGTTTACAAGTTAAAATATTTTTATTTTTTTTGCTAGAAAATTACTTAGAACCCCGAAACATTATATATATTTTTTTCTAACACCCTAGAAAATAAAATGGCAGTCATTGCAATACTTTTTGTCACACTGTATTTGCGCAGCGGTCTTAAAAGCGCACTTTTTTTGGAAAAAAAATCACTTTTTTGAATAAAAAAATAAGACAACAGTAAAGTTTGCCCAATTTTTTTTAAATTGTGAAAGATGATGTTACGCCGAGTAAATTGATACACAACATGTCACGCTTCAAAGTTGCACCCGCTCGTGGAATGGTGACAAACATTTACCCTTAAAAATCTCCATATGCGACGTTTAAAAAATTGTACAGGTTGCATGTTTTGAGTTACAGAGGAGGTCTAGGGCTAGAATTATTGATTTTGCTCTAACGATCATGGCGATACTTCACATGTGTGGTTTTGAACACCGTTTTCATATGCGGGCGCTACTCACGTATGCGTTTGCTTTTGCACGCGAGCTCAGCGGGATTACACTGTTCTTTTAAAAAAAAAAAATTGTGTCACTTTTATTCCTATTACTACGAATGTAAACATTCCTTATAATAGAAAAAAAACCATGACAGACCTCTTAAATATGAGATCTGGGGCCAAAAAGACCTCAGATCTCATATTTACGCTAAAATGCAATAAAAAATAAATAATTAAATGTCATTTGAAAAAAAAAATGTTGCTTTAAGAGCTATGGAACATCTCTTCCACCCTGGAATGGTATGGGGACGGGTGGGGGCCATCTTCCCCTAACTCATCTCCATACCTAACAGGGAGAAGGACGCGATCGCCCCTGGCAGCGCAGGAAGGCACCGGAGAGAGGCGGGAGGGGAGGGCCCCCTCTTCCGCCACCGATAAAAGTGATTTAGCAGCAAATCAGCCGCAGAGACCATTTTTTATCTGAAAGCGGACCGCCGCTGAAGAAGAGGATACTGGGGTTATGGTAGCTAGCTGCTGCCATAACATGTATCCCTATAAGTGGTTAAAACATGATATAACACATCTTAGGGCTAAACTGCCACTTCTTCAGAAAAAGTGTGTCACTTAACTTTTATTTGGAGCAGGAAGCGGAGTAAAATTTGTTTTAATTCTTTCTGAGAGCAAAAGACCACCTAAAATTCTGTTCACTGAAAAGTATGTTACATACTCCACACCACCCAACTGCTGTTCTCTACATATTTTTTATAATTACTCTTAATTTTTTTTTATTAAGACAAATTCCAACATACAAATTAAAGGTATAAGGTATCTATATAAATCCTTTCATTAACACAAACCACAGAACCACAGTAACCCCCCCCCCCCCCCCCACCTCGAGAAAACACGTCGGATCCCTGATCATATCGTCTTCAGGAAGAAGAGAGAAAAAAATTAAATAAATAATGATCCAACACATTTAGCTATTCATAACCAAAACTCAGTTCGTGCAACACGTTATTCAGAATATAATTTAAGAAGAAGGCTTTGCAGCACCCTATTACGTGTTTCAAAGAATCTACAAAAAATAAACAGACAAAAAAAAGTGTATAATTTCATATTACTATTATCGTGTTCTATTATATTTGGTGTTTTTATTCAGTATGACCTCCCCCTACTACTTCATATACATCTCCTCTTTTCATTTCAATATTCCAATCCACCCTTCTTTGTGTGGTTTTCCTTATGTGTTGCCTATCCCGTCCTAATTTACGATTATAAATTATCCTCTTCCTTTAATGACATCAATCATCTCCACTGTGCCTCTCAGGGGGGAGAGAGTAGAAAAAATAAATAAATAAAAAATAACCCCCCCCAACCCCTCCCAATTTCCCCTCACCCCCTCCCAATTTCCCCTCACCAGATGCATCCTACAGACTATCTGATCCAAAACACAGCACTATCCCCATAGGATTTAATCCGCCCCTATTTCTGAGGTGTAGTACAGCCATCCTGCCCATGTGTCTTTAAATTTATTCTGTTGGTCCTTAACCCTATGTATCCATCTCTCTGCTTCCATTATTTTTTCCACCTCTCTCTTCCAATCCAATATAGTGGGACATCCAGACTGTTTCCAAAATCTAGGTATCAATATTTTAGCTGCATTTAGCAAGTGTGGGGTAAATCTTCTCTTATAAAACCCTGCAGATGATGGCATCCCATGAAAGAGAAAATGTAATGGGGAGGGTTCTATAGGTCTAAGTGTCATTTTCTTAATTCAAGGAGCTATCGCCTCCCAGAATACTTTCATATTTGCCACCATAAATGAAGAAATGAACCCCTTTGATTACATCCCCTCCAGCAGGTAACATCCGCCGATAGGTACATCTGAGCCAATCGAACCACTGTATGATACCACCTTGTCAAGAACTTTAACGACATCTGCTGTGTATGGGAACTTATTGAGGTTTGGTGTGTTGCCCCTATCACCCTTTTAATTTGTTCGCATGTAAAATTTTAACCCAGCTCCCTTTCCCATTCTCGGATAAAATAGGGAGTTGACATATTTTGGGCACTCAGAACCAGCTTATACATTCAAACAACATATAGCCCTACTCTGATAAGTTGACACACCCTTCTTCAAAAATAGTAAGCGGGTTCGCTGGCCTAACCTGATGCTTTCACTTATTAAACAGTTCCGTCAATTGACGATATTTTCATACGACCATTGGTATTTCCCCCCAATCTCAAAACCAATTCTGCCAATGGTAGCAATTTACCCTGTGGGGCAATGCTAGCACAATTACCCTTCCCATCCATCCCCCAACGGTCTAAACTCTCTTTCTCTTCCCCTGGGGGAACCAGGGGAATCCTTACAGTGGTGTCATGGGGGATATTGGGGGGGCAAACTTTCCCGTAATATTCATTCTGTCCCAAATAGATAGTGTTGTTTTCGTCAATGGTGAAGCATATTCTGATAACCCCCTATATGAAACCGGAACCCAGGGGGCTCTGGTTAGGTTTCTATCCGCTAGTGTTTTCTCCAGAGGCACCCAAAGTTTACTAGCAGAGTCATGGCACCAGTTCATAATACGAACCAGGGCCATGGCTCTGTAATAAGTCACTATGTCTGGAAGTCCCACCCCACCCTCCCATTTTGGTTTCCTCAGAATCTTATATGTCAACCTAGGGTGTTTATCTCCCCACACAAAGGCTGTAAAACCCCTTCGTATTTGTTTGAAGAATGTCTGGTATGTAAAACATAAATAAGTCTAGGGATTACACTAATTTTAAGAGCTTTTACCCTGCCGAACCACGTCAGAGTATGACTTCTCCACTTCTGAAAGTCTTTTAATATAAATACCAAAGAGTCCACAATTTAAATCATATAGGCGCTTTACATCTGAAGAGATATAAATCCCCCAATAGATTATAGAATCGAGGTGCCAAACAAAAGGCAAAGATTGTTGTAGAGTATTCCTCATCCTCACAGGCACATGGCTCGGGATCAACACTGATTTCTCAATATTTATTTTAAAATTAAATATAAGGCCAAACCTGTCTATTTCCAACATGAGTTCAGTCAAAGACTCTTGGGGAGAAGAAAGATACAACAGTAGATCATCTGCGTAAGCTGAGATCTTATGTTCCTTTGATCCGATACAAATCCTCTTAATCCTCCTATTTCCCCTAATCGTTCGTAGAAAGGGTTCCAGCACCATAGCAAATAACATTGGGGACAATGGGCATCCCTGCCTAGTCCCATTCCATATCTCAAAATAATCTGATAATCTACCATTGACCTTAACCCTTGCTCTAGGATCTGCATACAATGCCGTCACACACCCCATCATTCTTTCTCTCAGACCCATCACCCTCAAAACTCCGACCATAAACTCCCACCCACCCTATCAAATGCTTTTTCAGCATCCATTGAAATTACTACACTCGGGGTCTGGTTCGGTCCATGTTTCATCCAATGCAATACATGCAGGACCTGAATAGTATTATCTCTGGCCTCACGGCTCTTCATAAACCCTGTTTGATCTGGGTGAATCAATTTAACTATATGGTCTTGTAAACTAAGGCCCAGAATTTTAGCCAGGATTTTAGTATCAGAGTTGAGGAGGGAGATGGGTGTATAGCTAGCACAGCACTGAGGATCCTTCCCTGATTTCGAGAGAACCGTCACATAAGCCAACAGTGCCTCTGGAGGCAATGGGTTAGAGACCGAAACAGAATTAAGGTATTTGCACAGAGGAGCCAACAGGATTGAGGAAAACTTTTTATAATACATATTTGTGAAACCATCTGGTCCCGGGCTTTTACCCAATGACAAAGCTGCAATCGCTCCTCCCAACACTTCAATAGAAATTGCTTTTTCCATTTCCTCTAGGGCCACAGATGGAATAGCTTGCAGCTCTGAGGCCTCAAGATCCTCCCGAATTCTGTCCGCATGCCCATCATCCATTGCCCCCACAGGAACTGAGTCTATATTGTATAAAGAGCCTTAAAAGCGGTGAAATTCAGCTGCTATTGCTTGGGTGTCCACTATCTGCTTATCGCCTACCTTTATAGTGTGAACATGGCGTAAATCCTGTTGTTTCTTTAATTGTCTAGCCAATAGTCTCCCACCCTTGTTCCCTTGTTCATAGAAATGGTGGGCAAAATATCTATGTTTATTTTGAACTTTTTGATCAAGAAGCGGTTTTAAATCTACCCGCAGTTTCTCTAGTCTCTGCGCGTCCCCAGGTTTTAAATGGGCCTTGTGTCTAATTTCAAGTTTATGTATTTCCTCTAGAAGCTCAAACATTTCTTTCTGTCTCTCTTTTCTAATGCATGACACCACTGAAATGAATTCCCCTCTGATGACCGCCTTTTGGGCTTCCCATACCACTTGGTTAGACACCTCCCAGACTTTGTTGGCACTCTCTCCTCTCCCCTGCAGCCACCAACACAAGGGGGCCAGAGCTGCTGGATCATGTGACCGCGCTGGAGGGAACTAACAAATAAGTATACATATTTTTCATACAGGGTAGGCAGAATATAGAGGAGGAGGGGAGGGGACATTTTTAGTAATAGTTAGTGGTAGGCTTGAATTCCACTTTCCACAAAAAAAAAATGTACTTCTATTTGCGTTGTTGTTCCCTCACTTTGTGGCTGGTTAAACGGTGTCACCAGAACAGGAAACTTTATCAGAGCCCCAAAAAGCAGTAAAACATGTCAGGGTGTCTAATACAGTACTTACCCACTACTTTGAAAACTAGGAAAAAAAAAAAAATAGACGGCTTTTAAATACACCTTAACAATATGGTAATAGACTACCTATTTATTAATTATTAGCAAGAATCACGTTAAAATATATATCTATATTAGAGCTGCACGATTAATCGTTAAGAATCAAAATCGCAATCTTTTTCCCTTCCCGATCTTCAAAACAGCATGTCACGATCTTTCTAACAAGTGAAGAGAGTTCTCACAGCTGGAAAAAAAAATCCAGGCAGCCTACCAAGTTTTATTACAACACATTTAAGTAGAAAGAAAGTATCTTTTCATTCTTTTATAAAAGGAAAGAACTCCAGCGTGTAGATGAGGGAAATTTAACCATTTAAAGACCAAACCTTTTCTGACATTTGTTGCTTACAAGTAAAAATCATTATTTTCTGCTAGAAAATTAGTTGGAGCACCCAAACATGATATTTTTTTTTAGCAGAAACCCTAGAGAATAAAATAGTGGTTGTTGCAATATTTTATGTCACACCGTATTTGCGCAGCGGTTTTTCAAACACATTTAAAAAAAAAAAAAAAAACACTTTCAGTTAAAAAAAAAAAAACTAAACAGTAAAATTAGCCCAATTTTTTTGTATAATGTGAAAGAAGATGTTACACCGTGAGAATCGTGATCTTTATTCTAAGCAAAAAAAAAAAATTGTGATTCTCATTTTAGCCAGAATCGTGCAGCTCTAATATATATTTATAATATTTATACTTTTTACTATAATTTGTATAAATCAGTCTCATGGTGGAAGTGTGTACATAGAATAGAATAACTAAAATAGGAGTGGAATGCATTTGCTGCTCAAGGGGAGAACAGATTGCATATTTCCACTCAATTTTAATATGTGTGAGCAGAATATGATTCAGACCTTACACTGGGTACTTGGAATAGAAAATGTGGGTGATCAAGGCATTAAGCATCCAATATTTTCATTTTGTTGTGCAACTAAAACCTCTGTGAATCCATAAATCGTTAGACAGTGTAATTTTTTTTTTTTTGCTGGCTAGCAAGTAAGTGTTTAACCCTTCCATGACTAAGCCTATTTCTGAAATTTGGTGTTTACAAGTTAAAATCCGTATTTTTTGCTAGAAAATTACTTAGAGCCCCCAAACAGTATATATATATATATATATATATATATATATTTTAGCAGAGAATCTAAAGAATAAAATGGCAATTGTTGCAATATTCTATGTCACACGGTATTTGTGCAGCGGTGTTTTAAACCCAACTTTTTGGGAAATGGGACACTTTCATGAATTTAAAAAAAAACAAACCGTAAAGTTACCCCAATTTTTTTGTATAATGTGAAAAATGATGTTACGCCGAGTAAAAAGATACCAAACATGTCACGCTTTATAACTGCACACACTCGTGGAATGGAGACAAACTACGGTACCTAAAAATCTCCATAGGCGACGCTTTAAATTTTTTTTACGGTTACCAGGTTAGAGTTACAGAGGAGGTCTAGTGCTAGAATTATTGCTCTCGCTCTGACGATCATGGCGATACCTCACATGTGTGATTTGAACACCGTTTACATATGCGGGCGCGACTTCCGTATGTGTTTTCTTTGCTGCGCGAGCTCGCGGGGACGGGGGCGCTTTAAAAATTTTTTTTTTCTTATTTATTTTATTTATTTTTTATATTTATAAATTGTGTTTTTTTAAAAAAAAATTGATCACTTTTATTGCTGTCACAAGGAATGTAAACATCCCTTGTGACAGTAATAGGTGATGACAGGTACTCTTTATGGAGGGATCGGGGGTCTAAAAGACCCCCGATCCCTCCTTTGCACTTCAAAGTATTCAGATTGGCGAAAACGGCGATTCTGAATACTGTATATGTTTTTAAAACCGGCGCCATTGGCAGCCGAGTAAATGGGAAGTGACGTGATGACGTCTCTTCTGTGATTACGATTAGCAGGCTGGAACGAACCTGCTCACGGCTTCGTTCCAGTCCATCCCCAGGGGCCAGAGGCGGCCAATTGGTCATCGGGCCTCCCGATGGAACGGGAGGCCCGGTAAGAGCGGCGGGAGGCGGTGGGGGGGGGATGTCCCCTCCCGCTCCTCCGGTATAACAGCCGAGCGCCTTTTAGCCGCATCGGTTGTTATAACTGGATAGCCGATCGCCGGCTCTAAAAAACAGTACCGGGATAATGCCTGCAGCTGTGGGCATTATCCTGGTATGACCCTGGAAAGCCGAGTACACACATCTGCGAACTATCGACGGGAAGGGGTTAATTTGTATGTCTGTGCAAAATAATGGGTGGCGATGTTTGGAGCCTTTAAAAGGAAAAGTATAGTCAGAGCTATTTTGGCTCTACTTCTCCTGCAGGTCACAGGGGTGCAGTTCATTCTCCACTCCTGTAACCCGTTTTCAGCAGACAACCGGTCAATGTGATAGTAGAACAAAATACAAGAGGGGTTGGCACCACTGGGACAGGAAAACACAGACAGTAATGACCGGACAGAACAAGCCTTTTTGTATCCTACTCAAAAAATGTTTTATTAGATTCTGTATCCAAATAGAAAATGAGGCAAAATCTCTCTAATTGGGACCACAAAAGACTCCACAGAGGTTCTCCCTACCACACTCTATCCAAAAGAGTCAAAAGACAGAAAGACAAAAAAATGGTCTCTAAAGAGCTTGTAAATGTCCTAGACTGTCATTCTTACACAAAGCATGATTGCCCGAGCTGGAATATTTCCAGATGCTCTTCAAGTGATGAGGTGAATCATTTAGAGTAATGGCAAACATGTCAGTGCTGTTATTTGTTACCTTACAGAAGCCTGTGTTGGAGACATGCCCAGTGTCAAAAACATTTAAACAGTGTTTTGCAACTAAGAAGAAATGTTATTAGGAAATAAAACGTATCTATGATGAAAATCTAAAATCCTATTTTAATTTCCACATTATATTTCAATTATTTCTAGCCTACTCCTATTAGTAAGAACAATCTTGAAGTCTATAAACTTACCTTGAGACGATCTCTACACATTTACTTCCTTGAATTCACTACTATGCCCTGTGTGTAGGCACTGCTGTGTCACACATTTCACAGAGCCTGTCATCTGAACTGCAGAGGTGCTGAGAGGAGGAGTATCAGGAGTCAGTACATGAATCGCTGCTTGCAGGTAGCAAGGTACAATGGGATATGTATTCCTTAGAAGCTGAAAGTAAACAGCAGAGTAAGAGCTGCAATACATGTAGGGAATTCAGGAGGTTGTGGAAAGAGATGGCTAGTAGACAGGCAACACTTATGACATAAAAGGAGATTTTTCAAGTAAGCTTATATTTGATTGTCAATAAGAATCATTGTTTGTATTGCAATTACAATGCTAATGTTGCAGAATGAAAGTGCAGTGAGTATAAATGAGCAATGTTCCATCATATAGAAGAAGATCTAATTAATCTTTGACTGGGTATACTCTGCATTATTTTTCAAAGGTGCTAGCAAGTTCAAGCATCACTTACAGCAGTCTCTTAAGGTAGCCTTATACACACCCCAATCATTGCACCAAACACAGTACTTGCAAGAATTGCTTATAGCAATTAGGTAAGGACTGTTCTGTCTCTAGGACAGAGAGCTAAACCTTCTTGCTCTAGAAACTCGACCAGCTTAACACTGTCAGAGGGTCTTATAGTAGTAACCTTTTCTTCTGTGGTTTAAAGCTAAATTCAAAGAATTCAGCCACTTTGTAAAAAGTGAAGGGGCGCTATGAGTTAAGTCCAAGGAGCTGCATGACATCTCCTGGGCTTATCTCTATATTTTAGATTTCACAGGTTTATTGCTCGGTCGAGGGACACTCTGGGGATATCAGAGGAGAGAAATACACAGAACAGCTATGCCTGCCTCTCCTCTCTGTTGTCCTTTCACAGAAGCCTTTGTATTTTTTGAATGTGTTGCTTCTGTGATTGGGCAGGAGGAGGGGAAGGGCAGGCATAGCAGCTGCAGAGACTCTCTTGTTCAAGATGCAGAGCTCAGAAGGATCAGCTTTGCCCACCTGGAACTTCAGCAATAGCTGCCTTCCGGGAGTACCTTAAAGCTATCAGATATAAATAAGGAGGTGTCATGCACCTCGCTGGACTTAAAGCGGTACTTTACCCATAACAACTTGATAAAAAATAATGTTCTTTAGCAAGGAACATACATTCCACAATAATAATTATGCTTCCAAAATTAGTGCATGCTGTAAATTGCCTCCAGCATTGCTCCTGTTTCTTCTTGCTGGAAGCTGCCATTTTGCTGAAGCACAGAGCCCCTGAACAGCAGTAAATCATAGAGTGAATCTAAACCCATCGATTTAATGGTTTCAAAAATCAGTTACATTCCTGGAATACCAGGATTGCTAACTGTCACATCTGCTTGTTTCCTCAACCAAACTGTCAAACCATCAAATGTCTGGTGTCATAACTGATCACATGTGCAGCACCATGGCAGTTACAGATCAAACAAAAGCAGCTGAGTGAAACAGTATATTATTGGATTTAAAACAGTATAGGCACTTATTTTGAATATTTTAATTAGCTATACCTGCAAAAGGAGCCAGCCTGAAGTGATAGCAGGACTTAATTTTCTGATTTTAACCACTATAACTTATAGGGGTACATTTACTAAAACAGGTGCACTCAGAATCTGGTGCAGCTGTTCATGGTAGCCAATCAGCTTCTAACTTCAGTTTGTTCAATTAAACTTTGGCAATGAAACCTGGAAACTGATTGGTTTCTCTGCAGAACTGCACCAGATTTTGTTCCCTTCAGGTTTAGCATATAACCCCCAGTGTGCCTTCATTTTTTACAAAGGATCTGAATGTCTGGAATTCAGCTTTAAATCATCATTAAAAATAAACTGTTACTGTGCACTGAAGGGGTTACAGTTCGTTCTAACTGCTGACACTGTCACTTTTGCTGGACTGCTTGTCTGAATTTAAATGTGAAAAAATATCTGAAATAAAAAATAAACTTCTATTCAGAGACATATCCTACTGTCTGTAAGTTGTGTTCCTTGTTCTGATTTTTCTGTTTTTGTTTTTCGCTGCACTTGGGCTTTTAAAATTGTTACCGGGGCAGGATAATATGCATAGATGATTTACTGCCCTGCATTTACTGCAGTGTGTGGTGCAACTGATCTCAAACTAGCAGTGGTTTATTTTTCAGTCCCCTGAAAAAATCTCTTGGAACTGTTCATTTACTTGTTCTCCCTTCTGTAAGAAAGGAAATTAATATTTACTGCACACAGACCACTCAAGCCAAGAGTGGTAGGTAGTCTATGAGCTCTACAAAGACACACATATCTTGCATTACTTACAAGATGTGCCTATCTATAGGAGAAATAAACCATTGGACACTTTTATTTATTTGTTTTATTATTTAATCTACATATCAAGGGTGTCAATGATGGTGCATTATGTAATTAAGAGAGCATATGCTCATACAACCAATTAACAGACCGATACCTTGCCCAAAAATGACATGGAGGCTGATTAAGTTGGAAAAGGGGCAAGGCTACAGCTTTATTGAACTTTTCCAAAGGTAACAAATAACCAATGCCTGTCACAGATATACAGTGAGCACACATAAACCATAAACTGACATAGTCTAAGAGGCCTGTCTTTACAATCAGTGCCAGACAGGCATTAGACTGACCCCAGAATTTAACTCGAAGGCATAGCCCATTGCAACAACTTAAATTGCTGACAAGGTCAAAACCGCCAATAAAGCTGTGACAAAACATCAGAGTGAGTGGGTGGGCAGGCAACTCTTCTGTCAGCTGAATCTCCTCAGGTCAGAGGGACATGCCTCAGCGTAACCTTTTTTTAGAGCTCAGGCTCTGCCCCATCACCTTGTGTATTTGTAGCCAATCCTGACGGAGGCACTTAACCTCCTTGATTTGGACCAACGCCCACTGTAATGCAATGCTTCTATCAGTCAAGGCTCTCTTTCCCTAAAGGGGTTCAAGGGGCCTTCATGACTGCTAAGAAGCATATGCTCATACAACCAAATAACAGACCAATACCTTGCCCGAAAATTACACGGAGGCTGATTAAGTTGGAAAAGGGGCAAGGCCCCAGCTTTATTGAAATTTTCCAAATGTAACAAATAACCACTAACCACAGCCTGTCACAGGTATACTGTGAGCACACATAAACCATAAACTGACATAGTCTAAGAGGCCCAACCTTACCATGCTGAATCTCCTCAGGTCAGAGAGACATGCCTCAGCGTAACCTTTTTCTAGAGTTCAGGCTCCACCCTATCACCTTGTGTCCTTGTAGCCAGGGGCGGATTAATGCACAGGCTGGTCTAGGCTGCAGCCTAGGGCCCCACGTGTGCAAGGGCCCCCGATTGGCCATGATATTTTTATTAATATATATATATATATATATATATATATATATATATATATATATATATATATATATATATATGTATATGTAGAATAAAAACCATGCCTGCGTGTTATACGAATACGCCGATAAATGTTTTTTTACCAACATGGGGCGCTGCCAGCATACTTTAAAGTTGAGAAAACATTACTGCCAGCCCTTTCTCATGCACAGCTCCTCGTGTGTCACTCTCAATGTAAATGGAAGTCTCTTAATACCTCAATTAAAGCCGCTCTGTCTGGCCGCTCTCCTCCTCCCGCTCCACCTCCTTCCCGAGTGTAGCCTTTGATTGCAGGAGGAGAGCGGTCATGTGACCGTCAATGAAACAGCGGAGGAGAGCAGTCACATGACCGGGTCACGAAGAACGGCGTTAATTGAGGTATTTAGAAGCTTTGATTTACAATGAGTGACACAGGAGGAGCGGTGTATGAGAAAGGGCTGGCAGTGATGTTTTCTCAACTTTAGAGTATTCTTTCCCAGGAGACTGGGGGTCTCCTGGGAGTGCAGGGGGGCTTTATAATGAAAGAGGCCTGTGTGATATGCAGGCAAAGGGGTCTGTGTACTATGCAGATGTGAGATGTCTGTGTACTGTGCAGGGAAAGGGGTCTGTGTACTGTGCAGGGAAAGGGGGCTGTGTTATGTGCAGGGGGTCTGTGTACTGTGCAAGGAAAGGGGGCTGTGTTATGTGCAGGGGGTCTGTGTACTGTGCAGAGGGTTGTGTACTGTGCAGGGAAAGGGGTCTGTGTACTGTGCAGGGGGGCTATGTACTGTGCAGGGGGCTGTGGGAAGTTTTTTTTCCTGAAACTTCCCTCTTAATGATAGGGTGCGTGTTATATGCACTCTGAAAATGAAACAAAGGAGCCACTATAAGTGCAGTAAAAAACATGGAGTTTAATAAAACTGTAAAAAGGTACTCACAAAGGTACATAGTGAACAAGCATGTTGGCAAAAGTTGCCAGATATCCTGGGAGTGAGTTTGGTCCATTTCCTGGATTGCAGTGGTGTCCAATGGACAGGCTGCGCCGATGGATGCTGGCACTTCCTGCCGTTGGAACGCACGGTGGGAACCAGGAGGATGACGTCACTTCCGGAAGCGGGCACGAATAGGCGACGCTTTTTTGGAGCTACGCTCCTTCCTCAGGCCTAACGTGGGCTGTGATTGGGCAGGGCTTATACAGCCAGTGAGTGACACTGATAGGTTGACAAAACGCTCCGTGCATTGGATAATGCTGCGATCGTTTAGAGCTATTCCGGAAACCATAAAACCGTCCATCATCATTATTTCTTCAACCCCCTTTTTTCATCTCGCACATTCTTTATCCCCTCCTTTTTTCAGCATTACACGCCATTCCTTGTTTCATGGGCCCACACAGCACTATCAAAAAGGTCTCTCCATCCATTTTTACATTGTTTTTTATTCTACATATACATAAATATATATAAATGAATAAAAATATCACTTAGAGTGGCGCCTTTGTTTCATTTTCAGAGTGCTCAGAGGATTGCTTCTTTTTCTTCAACGAGGCTGCCTTCCACAAGTGCTATTATTCCATGAACTTTATGGACATTATTATAGCCCTCATGGACATTATTACAGCCTAATGTCATTCATAATTTTATCCTTTTTCCTTTCTTAAAAATGTATTGTTTTTGTACATTAATTCCCCATTGGGAGCAATAGAGATAGGGGTGTACACTGTGTTGGGCTCAGCGCTCACTTTATCCCTATATGTTGCCAGGGTTCATAAGGTCAAATTGGTCTTCAAATGATACGTCACTGCCTGGGTGCTACAGGACAGCAAATCGGCAAAATGTCCGATAGAAAATACGATTTTTAACCTCCTTGATTTGGTTTAATGCTCACTGTAATGCAATGCTTCAATAAGTCAAGGCTATTAACAAGGTCGAGGATAAATCCAAGGAAAAAACCAACCTTAACTTATCAACCAGGGGTTTAGTCTGCACACATTTGCAGGCTCTGTGGAGGCTTTGTGGCTTACGCATGCATTTGCAAATGTGTGCAGACTAACCCCCTACTTTTAACGCATACTGTTAGACAGGTTATTTGGTTGTCTGCGAGCTGGTCGGTAAGTTAAGCTTGTTTTTTTTTCTTGGATTTATCCTTGGCCTTGTTTATACCTGTTGTTAGCCTTCCAATGCTTCTTACTGCGATAGCCAGCTATAGATGGGGGCAAGTGGCATCCTTTTTGTATCACCATCAGTCAAGACTCCCTTTCCATAAAGTATACTAGAAACGGGAGAAGTGGGACTTTGAGTGAGGTGTGCAAAAAAGGCCAAAGGATCAGTCACTGTATAATAAACCATTTATTGATTGACAATAGTCAGGTGGCACAGTGTAGTTCCAAAATGTACATAAAACCATCATAGGTGACGAGGATTATGAATCGAAGCCAGCAGATCTACGAGATGATGACTAGCAAGGAAGATTCCATTCTGAAGACACAGCTGCTGGGGACGCCGCCGTCCACGTGTCCGCACAGAATGTAAACACAACGCCGACAGCGCAACCGAGGTCACGTGCACGGCGTAGAGGAATGACGCCAACGCAGTATTTTTTACTATTTGGATTTTTTGTTTTTCTTGCCTTTAGATGTTGGTGCTTTATTGCCCCTGAAGAGTGTTTGATACACGAAACGCGTCGGACTTACTACATACACCATATCTTTCATTGAGTGTTATATAACAATATTGTGACCCTGTGCATTTTATGGATGTTGTCAACCTTTTAACCATTTCTTGTCCTGCATCATTGGGGTTTTGTTATTTATTTTTACCATGTATATATGAAAGCACCTATGATGGTTTTATGTACATTTTGGAACTACACTGTGCCACCGGACTATTGTCAATCAATAAATGGTTTGTTATACAGTGACTGAACCTTTGGCCTTTTTTGCACACCTCACTCAAAGTCCCACTTCTCCCGTTTCTAGTATACATAGGGATGGAGACTCATGTCTCATTTAAAGACCCAACCTGTTCCAGTAAACCCGATATGGGGATGGAGGTGTGCGTTGAGACCTTGGACCAGTTCACTTACATGGACATTCGTCCACAGGACACTTGCCCTGAACCGTTGGCCTCCCATTGGGGGTTGTTTAGTATGACACGTGTTCCTGTCATTTTTCCCTCTCTTTGAGGTGCATGCATTGTTCTATTGGTGGTTTCATTTCCATCTTCACAGCAATATTTTTGCATTCTGTTCCAGCTTTAGCCCTTTGATGCACTTTTGCAGTGTGCCCCCCACCGGCTGTCCATGTCCCCTTGGTCACCCCCTTGTCTCGGTTTCCGGGAGCTGCGACGCAGGTTGGGGTCCCTCCCCCTTCCCCTCCTCTCTCCATCATCCTTGCGGATGACGGGGAATCGGGGCGGGTTCCCCTCCCTGCGTCGGCGTCATTCCTCCACGCCATGCACGTGACCTCGGTCGCGCTGTCGGCGTTGTTTTTACATTCTGTGCGGACACGTGGACGGCGGCGTCCCCAGCAGCTGTGGGCGGCGAGTGGCGCTGCGCTGGGAGAGGCCTTGGTTCGCCTGGTGCCCGCACTGTCTGACGCTGGGGGGAGTTTCCCTGCTGGGGGGAGGGGTGGCTGGGTGTACATAAGGGGCCCCCATTTCTCTGCTAGCTTACCACCAGGCAGCATATCCATTACTGGGAAGATTCTATATGGCCATTATCTACTACCTAGGTAAGAGGGTAGTATATGCCAATACTTTTTTCACAATTATTTTGGGATTGGGGGCCCGTGCTAGCCCTAGAGCATACTTTATATATGTATCACTCTCTATCACCACCACAGATTTACTTCTCTCATCTCAACACCAGTGTGGATACATTACTCTATGGGGATTCCTCTTGTGTGCGCCTGGCTTAGTCTCTCTCTCCCCTTGTCTTGGGTGCTCCCCCCTCAGCTCCCGGATCTGACTCAGTCGGTGGCCTGTGACTATGGAACCCATGGTGGTCACACTCTTTGGTCAAGTGAGTATACATCTGGGATTTGTGGCTTTTTAGCCTCTCCTATATGCATACCCCATTTTTTCCTCATGCACTATATTTTTTACTATTTGGATTTTTTGTTTTTTCTTGCCTTTAGATGTTGGTGTTTTATTGCCCCTGAAGAGTGTTTGATACACGAAATGCATCGGGCTTACTACATGCACCATATCTTTCATTGAGTGTTATATAGCAATATTGTGACCCTGTGCATTTTATGGATGTTGTCAACCTTTTAACCATTTCTTGTCCTGCATCATTGGGGTTTTGTTATTTATTTTTACCATGTATATATGCAAGCACCTATGATGGTTTTATGTACATTTTGGAACTACACTGTGCCACCTGACTATTGTCAATCAATAAATGATTTGTTATACAGTGACTGATCCTTTGGCCTTTTTTGCACACCTCACTCAAAGTCCCACTTCTCCCGTTTCTAGTATACATAGGGATGGAGACTCGTGTCTCATGTAAAGTCCCAACCTGTTCCAGTAAACCCTTTCCATAAAGGGGTTCAAAGGGCCTTCATTATCCTATGGATCCCAGTTGATAGCCAGTATGATATTTTGGTGTGACGCTGGATGCTGAAATTTTTGGGCTATATGTGTGTTTTATTCCAGTGGCATCACTAGGGTTGGTGTCACCTGGTGCGGTAAAACATGGTGTCACACTCCCCCCCCCATCCAGCGACATCACTGACGCATGCACTCTGAAGGTCTGGCATACTGTGCTGGACCTTCAGAGCACCGTGCCGTAACCGAGAGCTCCGACATGAATACGTGGGAGTGACATCATCGCAGCTCTGCCCATACTTTTCATTATCTGCTGTCCTCGGGGACAGATCCGATCCAGAGATCCCACTGCACAGCAGATAATGGCATCATTGGCATTGATAATTTGATTCGGAATTTGGAACTGACCTTCTGACTCAGTGTGCTGCTTGCTGGACCAGGTCTGATGACCGCAGGAAAGATGGCAAGATGCTGTGACCTGCCGACAACAAGGTGTGTTGCTTGCTGGACCATGGCTGTAGCCAGGGAAGATGGCAAGATGCTGCTGTGACCTTCTGCACGTGTGCTGCTGACACCCCCCCCTTATGAGCTCAGCTTAGGGTGGCTCAGATCAGCTACTAAACCTGGGTGGTGGACACAGCACCCCCCCCCCCAGCTCAGGGTAGGTGGCTCAGTGAGCTACTATATATAATATAGCTGTGTGTGATAACCAGGTGGGGGGAGGGGTTGCTGCTGCTGGACACAGCTATATTTATATTATAATATTATATACAGGCATCGTTGCTTCAGCTGCCCACCCTGAACTGGTCTAATGGGGGAAAAGGGGGGGGGGGGTGCTGGACACAGCTATATTGTGTGTGTTTATAATTATTTTATCTATTTATTCTTTAACATTTTTTTCTATCCTTGTCCACATTGAATCAAAAATGAGGTTTTTATTTTTTAAAGTTTTCCAAACCAGTACAGACTGCTCAGTACAGACATCCCCCAATACAGACCCCTAAGTACTGACCCTACCCTCCACAGACCCTCAGTACAGACACCCCTGCACAGTACAGACCCCTCAGGACAGTCACCCCCCCCCCAGTACAGACCCCCCTTCCCAGTACATACACTCTAAGACAGTATTATATATATATATATATATATATATATATATATATATATATATATAAAATATAGCTGTGTTCAGCATCCCCCCCCAGACCAGCTCAAGGCACCAGACATGTACACTCCTTCCACAGCTCTCAGGTGTAAGTGGGTGACGTGGCGACACCATGGCAACCCCCCCCTCACCTAAGGCTGTCACCCCTCACCTTGGACTCAGGCCGACAGTGGACACCCCCTCATCGCAAGCCTATACCCTCTCCCGCCCATTACAGCACCAGCTCGGGGCCAGGGCAGGGCGGGCGGCTCACAATACACTTGTGACCCTTCCTGGGCGGCAGCTGGAGAGAACAGTGTGCAGCGGCGCTGCCTAGGCAGAGATAGTGACATGTGACAGGCTCAGCAGGGAAGTAGGAGGAGGAAGAAGAACACAGGCCAGGCTGCAGCGCTGGAGGTGTTCCGGCCGTGTCAGCTGAAAAAAAAAAATGATAGGGCTTGCCTCAACTCGGGAGAGTCGGGAGGGTGTCACCTGTCTAGCGGGTGTCACCCAGGTTTTTGTCTCAATTTACAGGTTTAGCAAATTATTGCTAAGGTTGAACGGAAGAAGACATTGGCATTGCTAGGGGGGTGCACCCCCATAGCGACACCACTGTCTTATTCCGTTCAACCTTAGCAATAATTTGCTAAATCTGTAAAATGAGACAAAATGAATAAAAGGGAATTATACCAAATATTTGGACGTGATGATTACCATTATGATTTGAGTCTTGTCCACAAAACATTTCAAAACTGAGCTGAATCGTGTGTATGGCAGGCCTGTGAAACATGCTTATGTGCTTTTGTAATAAACAATAAAATACTTTGTAATGGCTTTTTATGGTTCTATCTGTCTTAAAAATGGAAATATATCTTACATGTCAATAGTGTCAATTTGTGACTCGAATTTTAAATCTATGCCCGGATTCTGTGGTTACACATTTTATCAGCAGAATGTATAGTAATTTACTAAAAATATTTAGGCTGTTTAATTTCTAGTTATTTTTTGCTGGTCAATGGCTTCAATGGAAAAGATCCCCCTCAGATCTATTTCCGTGAGAAAATATTTTTTCAGAATGCATTTGGTAGGGGTCATAAATTTATTTTAGTATTTGGCCGTGGGAAGAAAATTGTTGATCTCAGTTGCTTAAGATAAGGGTATGATCACTGCTTGACATTGGGACTGCGCTCAAAGCAAGACTATTGCGTTTGTCATCGCAGTGCTACCAAAGGTAAGGTAATCCTGTGATCTCTGTTCCTGCTTGTGTAACCACAGTTGTCATTAAAGTCAGCAGAGATGGTTGTTTTTTTTAAACACTGCATTATCTGCTATTCATTGCTATTACATATATCCTTATAGTAATTACTGTTATTAGTCTTAGTTATGGAAATCAGTGTTTACATTAATGATTTGTGAAAGGAATGTATTGCATGCTTTATATATGTGATTTACATTATCTACCTGGTCAGTGGGTGTCTATATATTTGTAAGTCCTAGCTGTCAGTCTACCTACCTCAAAGCTTAAAGTGTATTTCCACTCCAGTGTATTTCAAATTGGGATAACACCTACTTTATGTGTGTTACAGGTTCCTATTAAAATAATTTATGGAAAATGTAAAAATTGCTGCTTATCTTTTACTTGCTCTTTTCTGAAAACTCCAAAATTGAAGTTTTCCTCTGCAATGCAGATGGGGCTGGGGAGTTATTTTTTACCATAATTAACCCTGTCTGTACTGTGCTGGCAGGTCTCATTATCAGTTGTAAGCTAGATTTAAACACTGTGGGGGATTTACTAAAACTGGTGCACACAGAATCTGGTGCAGCTCTGCATAGTAACCAATCGGCTTCTAAGTCTTAGGCTCAATTTCCACTTGTGCAACTTGTCCTGCGACTTGGGACTGCAAAGTCGCATGACAAGTCGTACCCCATGATTTCCAATGAGTACTGTTCATATCTGTGCGACTTCAATTCGCAGCGACTTCAAAGTAGTCCATGCACTACTTTGGTCCGACTTTGATGCAACGTGAGGTCCATAGACCTCAAGAATACACAGGCATTGCTTCAAGTCTCATCAAAACCCGTGGCATAAATCGTAACGAAATCACGCGACTTTCAGGTCGCAATAGTGGAAATCTAGGCTGATTGTCAAAGCTTAATTGAACAGGCTAAAGTTAGAGGCTGATTGGTTACTATGCACAGCTGCAGCAGATTCTGTGTGCACCAGGTTTAGTAAATCTCCCCCTGTTTGTCCTAAAAAAGGCTTAAAGCGCTAGAAACTTGTCTTCTGTAATATATGATAATGAAGGGAAAGTCAGTATGGCCTTCTGTGTCAGGGTGTATAACTAAAGAAAATTGTTTTTGTATAGAGTGGAGAGTAAGTAGAGCACATGTCAGGTTTTTATTGCTGTCTGTGCCCCCGTTAGGGAGATTCATCTTCTATATTTGTCAAGTTTACTGTTATCATTGAAAAAAATCCCAAATTTTGGGTTGTCTCCAGAACAGTAATAGAGGGGAAATCTTCCAATGGGGATGTTAGTTCTGGTGACAATCCCTTTGGAGGGCTTTCCTCTCACTTCCTGTTTTGGCTATGGAACAGGAAGTAAAGGGAAATCTCTCCATTAGGACAAACATATAGCAGAGTTTTCTTGCAAAATGGAAATACACTTTAAAGCAATGCGGTGCAAAGCAAAAGGTTTGCGCTAATGACAATAAATGACTCAAGCACAAATAGGAGAGCAACAAGTGGTTAAAAAGATCTGCCAGCTAGAAGACTGCCTAAATACTCCAAAAGCAACATAAATCAAACACTATAAACAATTCCTGCAGCACTCACACACAAATCCTTTGTGTAAAAATGAATTATTTCTTTCTGCAGCAGTGGTACATTATTGGTATATTGGTATATAGGGAAGCAGGAATTTAGAAAAAAAGTGAACTTAGCCTGAGCCATAAAAAAGTCTTACCTTTAGAACCACTTGAAAACCAAACTCCTGCTAACAATTTTTAAGCATTTATTTTTTTTTGAGATAAAGGTATTACATAAATGAACTAGAAAAGCTACAATTTCTGGGGAAATTGTGAAAGTGTTCTTGCCTCTACAACTGGAGTGGGCGGAGTAACTGGGTGGGGTGGAGTGGCTTGAGTAACTGTGAAAAGTGTTAAAAAGCTTAATATTTTAAAAAGTATAAATAGTAGTAAAAAAGTTCCATCATTCGCTGAAAGAGCTGAACATTTTTTTCAAAAGTAATTTTTTTTTTCAAAAATGAATTTTTTTTCTTCAAAAATGATTTTTTTTTTCAAAAGTAATTTTTTTTTTCAAAGGTAATTTTTTTTTTCAAAGGTAATTTTTTTTTTTCAAAAATAATTTTTTTTTCGAAATTATTATTTTTTTTAAAGTAATTTTTTTTTCAAAAATAATTTTTTTTTTTCAAAAATATTTTTTTTTTCAAATATATTTTTTTTTCAAAAATAATTTTTTTTTTAAAAGTAATTTTTTTTTCAAAAATATTTTTTTTTTTCAAAAATATTTTTTTTTTCAAAAATATTTTTTTTTTTTTCAAAAATGATTTTTTTTTTTCAAAAATTATTTTTTTACTTTTTTCAAAAATTATTTTTTTTTTTCAAAAATATTTTTTTTTTTACATGGGGCGGTCATTATGTTTTGGCTGATCATGGGGTGGTCATAATGTTTTGGCTGATCATGGGGTTGTCAGCTTTTGTCACTTCCCACTCTAGTTTTGAACATTTCGCCATTCATTCCTATGGGACCAATTTCGCCGCAAAAACGTCATTTCGTGGACCATTCGGCAAAACATTCCACAAAGTAATAACACACCAATCGGGAACAATCCGCTCGTTTCAGTATATTACTTGTCTCTGTAGTGTAAAAACTGTGGGAGGAGTCTACAAGCATTATCAAGTCTAGCAGATGAAGTCACATGCATTTGGGGTGTCTCAGCATCTTGTGTTTACAACCACTGTTTCCTAGCAACGCTCATGCCCTGTTTATGCTTCCCAAATACTGCTTCATCAAAACTGCCCCATCAGAATTACCCCATCAAAACTGCCCCATCATATTCCTCTATTATAAATCAGTACATGGTGTGTCTGTCCCCTCCCCCGGGCTCTGTAATCAGCTGAGATGCTCCAGCCACCTTCCCCCCTGTGTATAACAGAAGCTTTGGTAACCATGGCAACAAAACAAACACTAACAGTACACTCTGATTAATGGCTAAAATTTCCTGAAATGACCTCTAAACAAATGGCCGTATTTTAAAAACTATACATCCTACAGCGAAGATCTTTATATTGTGAGAATCACAAGACCCAGACCTAGATTTTGATGTATAGTATGTCTCTGAAATATTAAAAATGAAGGCACGGTCGCAGTTTAGAAATTGCCCTTCAAATTTGGAGGGGGCTAGAGTGTAGTTTCAATGAATGTCAATGGACGGCGTGAGTTACAAACAAATGGTCATATTGTGAAAACTATCAGGACTATGGCTTAGCCGTGGACATGTTTAGTGGCAGCAGGGATAGCTGAACGTTTTGATATAAGATTTGTGTAGGTGGGCTTGAAAATGAGGGAGTGGCGGCAGTTTAGAAATCATGTTCTGATTTTTCAGCTTTTGTCATCTCCCACTCTAGTTTCCCCATTCATTCCTATGGGACCAATTTCGCCGCAAAAATGACGATATTTCGTGAACCATTCGGCGAAACATTCCACAAAGTAATAGCACACCATTCGGGAACAATCCGCACGTTTCGGTATATTACTTGTCTATGTAGTGTAAAAACTGTGGGAGGAGTTAGGGTGGTAAATTTGGCTATAATAATAAGAACTAGAAAAGGTACAATTTCTGGGGAAATTGTGAAAAGTGTTCTTGGAGTGAGTGGAGTAACTGGGTGGAGTGGCTTGAGTAACTGTTGTGTGGTTGGAGTGGCTGGAGTAACTGTGAAAAGTGTTAAAAAGCTTAATATTTTAAAAAGTATAAATAGTAGTAAAAAAGTTGAAGTCCCATCATTAGCTGAAAGAGCTGAACATTTTTTTCAAAAGTTTTTTTTTTTCAAAAATGAATTATTTTTTTTCAAAAATTATTTATTTTTTTTTTAAACGAAATTTTTTTTTTCAAAAATAATTTTTTTTTCAAAAACTGCCATCAAAACTACCCCATCAGAATTGTCCCATCAAAACTGCCCCATCATATTGCCACCATCAAAACTGCCCCATCAGAATTGCCCCATCAAAACTGCCCCATCAGAATTGCCCCATCAAAACTGCCCCATCATATTGCCACCATCAAAACTGCCCCATCAGAATTGCCCTATCAAAACAGCCCCATCATATTGCCACCATCAAAACTGCCCCATCAGAATTGCCCCATCATATTGCCACCATCAAAACTGCCCCATCAGAATTGCCCTATCAAAACTGCCCCATCATATTGCCACCATCAAAACTGCCCCATCATAACTGCCCCACCAAAACTGCCCCATCATATTGCCACCATCAAAACTGCCCCGTCATAATTGCCCCATTAAAACTGCCCCATCAGAATTGCCCTATCAAAACTGCCCCATCATATTCCTCTATTATAAATCAGTACATGGTGTGTCTGTCCCCTCCCCCGGGCTCTGTAATCAGAGCTGAGATGCTCCAGCCACCTCCCCCCCTGTGTATAACAGAAGCTTTGGTAACCATGGCAACAAAACAAACACAGTACACTCTGATTAATGGCTAAAATTTCCTGAAATGACCTCTAAACAAAAAGCTTTTTCTCAAAAACTATAAATCCTACAGCGAAGATCTTTATATTGTGAGAATCACAAGACCCAGACCTAGATTTTGATGTATAGTATGTCTCTGAAATATTAAAAATGGAGGCACAGTCGCAGTTTAGAAATTGCCCTTCAAATTTGAAGGGGCTAGAGTGTAGTTTCAATGAATGTCAATGGACGGCGTGAGTTGCAAACAAATGGTCATATTGTGAAAACTATCAGGACTATGGCTTAGCCGTGGACATGTTTAGTGGCAGCAGGGATAGCTGAACGTTTTGATATAAGATTTGTGTAGGTGGGCTTGAAAATGAGGGAGTGGCGGCAGTTTAGAAATCATGTTCTGATTTTTCAGCTTTTGTCACCTCCCACTCTAGTTTCCCCATTCATTCCTATGGGACCAATTTCGCCGCAAAAACGACGATATTTCGTGAACCATTCGGCGAAATGTTCCACAAAATAATAGCACACCATTCGGGAACAATCCGCACGTTTCGGTATATTACTTGTCTATGTAGTGTAAAAACTGTGGGAGGAGTTAGGGTGGTAAATTTGGCTATAATAATAAGAACTAGAAAAGGTACAATTTCTGGGGAAATTGTGAAAAGTGTTCTTGCCTCTACATCTGGAGTGAGCGGAGTAACTGGGGGGAGTGCCTGGAGTAACTGTTGTGTGGTTGGAGTAACTGTGGAAAGGTTGAACTGGGCAGATGGGCAGAGTAACTGTGTGGAGTGTTTGTAGTGAGTAAAGATAGTAAACATTACACTAACCAATTGATTGATCAAATTTAAAAAGTGCACAAGTGCTAATGATGTAGAAGGTAGAAATATCGGTAAATGACTTTGTCGGACACAGACTTAAGGGTTACCAGGATTTATTCCGCCCCAGCCAAAGCATAGCACCTGACGGACTCGCGTCCCAAAATCAAGTGTGTCAAAAACAGTTTACACAGTGTACATATAATTTCAATATATTGCATCACAAGCGAACTGGCGGTATATTTCCGTTATACATTAACATTAACATTAACATTTTGAACAGTCAACTTTTTGAACTTTTTGGATACAAGGCAATTCATTAAAGCATATACTTTAAACCCTTACAAATTTTCAGTTTCTCTGCAGTTTTGCTCCTTGCTGTTTCTTTGTCTTACTAATCAGCAAGCAGGCTATAGCACAGGAAGGAGAGGGTGAGTGTGATGAGGACAGTGTGATAGGGCGAGCTGACGTGCTGCATCTACCGTCTGTAGGACGGGTGATCGTTTTAGCCAGCCGGCTTCTTATGCTTATTTGAATCTGCTACACTGTAAGTGTTATTTTAATTCTTTTAATAAACCTCAAAACCAGGATTACGCTATGTTGTTTCCCTCTCTTTTGCCGGGGTACCCCTAAATGAGAACAACCCCCCAGCTAGGAGTCTTTTATTAATCTCCATGATAAGAGTGATTTCCTGTGACTTGGTGGACTAGTGGTATCATCACCCTTTGGCTGTATGAAGTGGCATGTCGTTTCCTAGAAGCCCATCCAATGAAAGGCCCTGACCGGGTTAAGGTCGCAAGCCCCCTTGTGCTTGCCGTTTGGTAAGCGCGCATTTTATTTTCAGCTACCACCGTGGTGCGGTGGAGGAATTTTTTCTATTTTACATTTCCTGCTTTAAAAAAATGGGGTCTGAGCCTATGTATTTTCACAACATTTATTTGGACTTTATTCACTGTGTTAGGACTGTCCAGTGAACACTTATTGATTTAGGTTTCAAGAACTGTGTTAGTTATTTAATTTGGGTTCTAACCAATTAGTCCTATTCAACACTGGTACTAGTATTTACTCCTATTTACAGCGCTGCTATATTTGTTATATTGTTGTATTAGTGTGTGTATCTCACATAGAGTGGCTGCTTTTGTTATTATGTAGTTTTTTTTAATTTTTTTTCACTAAGTTATTTTCATCACTATTTTGGTTATCCCCTATTTGGTCATTCACAATATTTCACGAACAGGTACCCTTTTTGGGTGCACTACAGCGCGGTATTCCTCTTACTATATGATGAGGACAGATGTCTGTGATGGATGGGGGGGAGTAAGTGAGTTCAGTGTCTAACAAGTACACCGAACATGAAATATAGAGAATGATGTTTAGCTAATTGTAAATGGTCCCACATAACTATGGCCACGTAAACTGACCCTCATTTGGGTGCACTACAGCGCGGTATTCCTCTTACTATATGATGAGGACAGATGTCTGTGATGGATGGGGGGGAGTAAGTGAGTTCAGTGTCTAACAAGTACACCGAACATGAAATATAGAGAATGATGTTTAGCTAATTGTAAATGGTCCCACATAACTATGGCCACGTAAACTGACCCTCATTGCCACTTTATCTGTTTGATGACCACTGTCTCACAACCACTGTTTCCTGGCAACACTCATGCCCTGTTTATGCAGGCTCTAAGCGTGTTCACAACCACTGCTCAAAACACAATACACAGGATAATGGTAGCTGTAATAACTGTGCAGTACTCCTGACTGGAGACACTGCTGCACCCTGGAGATGTAAATGTGATCCAACAGTGTGTTTTTTTCTGTGGTGGCTGCCCAGACCAGTTGAGTATATCCTCTTGAGTGAAGAAGGTCAGATATTGGCTTCTTTTCTCTGCACAGAAAATCTTCATTGAAATCTCCACAGAGTATTATAGGTTGGCAATCCATTATTTCCAAAGATTCCAAGAGGCCCAGCAGGTTAGTAAGGAATTGGCCAATACTGTAATCCGGTGGCCTGTAAACGACAGCGATGAAAGCTTGTACAGGAGACTCCAGTTTGACAACCAAGAACTCCAAGTCAGTCACATTGTGATGATACTGCTTTTCATAGGCCTTGAAATGGTTTCTGACATACAAGGCGACACCTCCGCCACTTTTACTTGCAATGTCAGGAAGGTTTGTGTACGAGAGGTGTCTGTTGCGTTTGAACAGGTTGTAGCCCTCCAGCTGGAGACTTTCAGCAACAGAAGAGCCTGAGAGATGAGTTTCAGTGAAACATAAAACATCTCCAAGTGTCAACTCATGGTGAGATTTGATATCTTCAATGTGAGCTGGTAATCCTTCCGTGTTGTGATGGATAATTGTTAATGTTTGCTGTTTGTCTGTTGTCTGTAGAAACTTTAAGAGGGGCATAACACTTTCCAGTGATGCATTCTTCATTGAATCCAGGGAAGCTGTGATTTCAGGATCAGCAAAGATCTTCTTCTCATCAAAGTCGGTTATGTACAGTCCTTGTAGTGTAGTCGTTCTACTCAGAGCAACATAGGCCATTCCCGATTGGAAGACCCGTTTCAATGAGACCACTGCCGACTGTATCGACATCCCCTGACACTTATGAATCGTACATCCAAAAGCCAACTTCAGGGGGAACTGCCTGCGAACAACTCCTTTCTGTCTCAGGTTTTCCTCTACCCTTTCTATGTACACCAAGTTGTCAGCATCACAAGACGACTTGTTACGGTATCTCTGTCCTGCATTTGGATTGTCCAGCACAAGCCCAAGCTTGTTTACCGTAGTAGCACCATTCTCAGTCTGGATGATTATTCTTGCAATCTTGCCAAATGTCCCGTTAACAAGCCCGTCTTCTACATCAATGTTTCTTGTGATCATGATACGGGCACCTTCAGCTGCTTGCAGTGTGTCAATCAGATTGTCTTTGTGTCCTTTGAAAGGTTGGTGTTGCCTCAGCATCACTCCTGTCTTAGGGTCTTTTCTGTAATCGTCGGCATCTATGTTGGTGACGTTTGAATGGAGAACAGACACAGTTGCAGCATTATGTTTGTGAACCTCTTTGTTGGTGGCAAATATGTGTAGCACGTCATTAGGGCAGTGGGTGGGATCTGTAAAAGCCTGAGCAAGCAGAGCTTTGTCATCATTGCTTAAGGTGCCAGTCTTCTGCTTGACTCTGATTCTATTCAAAAGCTCAGCAAATGAAATGTCTTCCTTCTGTCGCATGATCTCTGTCAGCGTGATCATCTGAAAGTTGTCTTTCCAGACGTCATTGGTATTTTCCTCAAACACGCAGAGTGGCTTACTTTTTCCCAGCGGGGGGACCTGGTAAAAGTCTCCTACTGCTAGTACTGACATACCACCAAAAGGTTTCTTACTGCCTTTGATTTGCTGTAATCTCCAGTTGATGTAGGCAAACAGGGGCTTTGAAATCATTGACACCTCGTCAATAACAATGATCTCCGCATTTGACAGCTGTGCCCTCACTTCATCTATTAGATTTCCAAGTCCTTGGTAGGGTGGCTTCAAGCTTCTTGGCAACTTCAGCAGAGAATGCAATGTGTTGCCTGAAATGTTGAAAGCTGCTGTTCCTGTAAATGCATTTAGTAAAACGCTGGGCATGGATATGTCTGCTTCCTCACGTAGTCTGGTAAGTTTACAGAGTATCTGTGTCGCCTCAGCATAGATGCACTTTATCAGGTGTGATTTGCCTGTCCCTGCACCACCAGTGACAAAGTAATAGAATGGGTCAGGATTTAGGCCACGCACACGGTTAGTGCACCAGTCACAAACTGAGTAGAATGTCTGAGCTTGTGTCCGGTTAAGGTTTCTGTACATTTTCCGAAGGAAATCAGGGCACATTTGTGGGGCTTTCACAGTAAGCGCAATTCCACCTGTTTGTTTGTGACGTGTATACTCCGGAACATCATCTTGTTCATTCTCATGAAGTGGCTCCCCTTCTTTGCGTTCCTCTACACATTCCAACCTATCCAACTCAGCTTCTGGGGCAAAGGTGTTCCAAGCATCTTCAACAGGTCCGTTTTTTACAAAGTCATCCAAGACTTGTTCCACAATTTTGTTGTGTTGTTCGAACTTCTTTTGGTTGCTGGTAACAATTGCAGACACTGCTTGGATTGCTTCTTCTCCTGGTAAGCTCACACAGGCGCCTTTGTAAAAATCCTGGTGTGTTGGGAACCTTACAGTTTTCAGTGATGACTCTGAACGGTGGGGGAGGTACAGTTTAAGCAGTCTGCCGTAGTAGTTCTCAGGGTCCTTCTTCTCTGAGAAGCGTGCGTACCTGATGATTGCAGGCTTCCCTCTCGTGCGTTTTTGAATCATTCCCATTTCATTCAATAGGCTGACACGCTTGCTGTCTTCCTTTTGCTTGCCATCTTCCTTCTGCTTGCCATAGACAACCCTGTAATGGGATGCAAAGTCTGCCAGACACATGGACTCAAACTCTGGTGTTTCAGGTCTGGCTCTGTATTTGTCGACAAAACTCGTCATCCACACATTAAGAGAATCGGCTGGTTTGTTCTGCAATGCACTGAGCGGGAGACTCATTTTCAGTGCGTTGTCACCAGTTGGCAGAAAAACAACCTCACGTGAGCAAGACTTCATTTTCAGGCTGCACGTACGGGCCACAGACTCCTGGGCGCTGACCTCTCTGTGTTTTGAATAAGCCTGAAGAACCTCTTTCATTTCTTCTCGTTCTGTCGCTGTTTCTGGGCTCATTTCTTTGACTATTGTTTTGAGATAGTCACTCAGCTCCCGTTCTGGCTTGGATATGTAGGACAACATGTACATGATGCAACCATACTCATCAAGAATGTACTGGATGTCCATGTTGGCGTTCCAGGCCGTCAGCAAATGTGGATTATAGTTGTTCACCCAGCAGTCCTTGACATCACGCTTCATTAGAATCACGCTTGAGGAGGTCAATGCCTGAATGTAGGAGTTGTACTGATTCAAAGTCATATCACACTGTGCCAGTAGCTGTGACATGTCTTCAAGCTGCACTTTTGGGTTATTAAGCAAATCCCAGACTGGTTTCAGTTTGTTTTTGGCTGCTTGTGGTTTCATTGCACAATCTCCTTGTTCTTCTGGCATCGGGTAAGTTATCCTCGTTTTTCTAATAGGTGGCTTTGGAAATCCAAATCTGCATACTCTGTTACCTTTCTTGCATGATTTTGAATGAGATCTGCTGTGCATTTGAAGTTCTGTTACAAATCTGTGAAGTAAGGCCTGTTTGGCTTCATCAGGCAGCTGGCATGAGATGTTATGATCTATAAAGGCACACACCTTGTCATCACTGTCTTGTCCAAATATAGGAGCTCCTGCTACCCAACAGAGACAATGTATATGAGGGCTCCCTCTCGCCTGAAATTCAACTCGGTAAAAGTAATCGATAACTTCACCAATTGGCTGTGCAGGACCCAACAGCAGCTCTCGCATCAGAGCATCAACCCGTTTGTCAAACATGCGCATGGTGGTCACTGGGTTGCCTCGAAGAATGTCACACTTTTCAGCCCAGTCTAGCCCCGCAAAATCCACCTTTTGACCTTGTTGTGCCTTTATTGCCGTTATTACCTCTGGCCATCTGAATTCTGCAGCAGAGAAGGTAAGAAAAAATGTTGGCTTACCCAATTGTCTGACCATGGCTAGCAAATTCTTCAGATTTTTATCCCAGTAAGCTGGACTCCCTCTCAGTGGTTGCATGAACCTTGTGGCATCTCGGTTTCGCACCAACCTCTCAACCTCACACTTGTCCTGTAGCAGCTTGTTGGATATTTTCCGTCCATCCCTGGTATTGGGTTTTCCTTTCCTTAACTGGATGGACATGCTGCTTTTGGCCATGTGTGTTTCTGTGACAAACTGCGCAAAGAAGAGGTAGCTTGTGTCTCTTGCAAAACGAGTATCAACACAAAAAAGCCTTGCATTGAAATACATGCTCGGGGACAGTTTGACTTGTCTTGCCTGGTCCAATGTATTCTGTCCAGTAGGGAACTGAACAGGGAAAGCCATTGCCTCAAGCCTAGGAACTTTAAAGAAGCTGACAGGTGTGTTTCCTTGTGCAGGTGCAATGCTGAATATTCCATCACCGTGTGTCAGTGCTTCCTCTCCAAGGTCAGATGGCTGCAAACAACTGTCTAGGCCAATTCCAGGTCTTAGTGTATCCTTCTCATCCTCTGCATTGGGAGGTTGTTGGTCATGGCCTTCCTGTTGCTCAGAAGCAGCCAGTAAACATGCAGACTGTACCTCTGATGGATCACAATTTTCGATGCGTTCAAGTATCTCCATCATTTCAGTTTCGTCACAACTGTCGAGTTCCATCCCATCATCATTATCATCATCATCAGCGATTGTCTCATCCACTCTAATTGAAATGTCACTGTAGTCGGGGTGTGTGTCAATGAGTTTTGACAGACCTGCTACTACATTTCCCATGTTGACATAATGAAACAGCTGGTGGCCTTTGTAAGTCAGACGTCTTTTCAGCTTGACTCTGTGTAACTGGGATTTGCTGTGCGATCTTGGTAGAGTATTGACCGTGGTTTCTACCTCGGATGGCACACACACTACAGCGCCATGTATAGCTGCCTGTCGACCTTTGGGAAGTGTGATGATCTTGGCAAATGGCAGTATTTTGGCCAAAAGTTGTCTTTCCAGCACATTCAAATCGCAGAGCTCTGGGGGAATGGACGCCAGCTCCATGTTGTTAGCTACAGCGATGGATGATTTGTGTCCTGCTTTTAAATGTAAATCACAGTTGTGACAAATCCATTCTTTGGTCCTTTCATCTGGTACGGTGCATTGTTCAGGTCCTTGACAGTGATTGTTGCACACATGGACATATTTCCCTGTCAAACAGGCAGCAACAATGTGTAGATTCTTCTTGTAATTGCTGTGAATGCAATGTTTCACTTGGTTAGGGAAAAGGGTGCGATGACACATCGTGCACACAAATGTTGGCCCAGCTTTAATGCATTCATGGAAAGTGGATATAGCTGTCTGCATTAGGCTGTTGTTCACTGGTTGACTGCATTCCCGCATGACACAAGTCCATCGTCTGTATTTCATTCTTATTTTGAAGGCACATTGCATCTTATGGGTTATGCGAAAATCTGCTTGAGTTTGACGCTTCATTTTCATGTAACTCATGCAATGTTGCAAGTGACGTTTTCTGAAAGCAGGATCATTATGATATTTTCTGGTGATGTATTGCTTCTGCTTCAACTTGAAATCGACATTTGTGGCATATTTTCTGGTGATGTATTGCTTCTTCTTCAAGTTGTAATCTGCATTTGTCGCATATTTTCTGGTGGTGTACTGCTTCTATTTCAAGTTGAAATCTGCATTTGTCGCATATTTTCTGGTGATGTATTGCTTCTGCTTCAAGTTGAAATTGGCATCTGTTGCATATTTGCGAATGATATATTGCTTCTGCTTCAACTTAAAATCAGCATCTGCTCTGTATCGGCTGGTGATGTATGTCCTTTTCTTATTGGTGACAGACATCTTTGTAGCCTTGAAATCACGCCTTCTTTCATTTCTGTGTCTTGTCTTCAGTTTTTGTCGTCTCTGTGCATTTAATTTGGACAATGCCTTACTGTCCTTCCATATGCCCTGTGAGGATTTCGCATCAACTGACCGTGGAGAATGCTTGCTGGCTGGGAATCCAGTGTGTGTTACATCTTTGGTCATCTGTGTCACTTTGTTCTCCACATGCTTTGCATTATGTGGTTTGTCAGATTGCACCAGTGGGGACAGCAAACCATCTGACAGACGTCTTGCACGATGAAATGAGACTGGCATGAAGTCATACTGCAGTCCATCAATAGGGCCTCTGGTGTCTGTAAGGAGCAATTCATACAACTTATAAATCCTTGCCCCCATATCACTCAAATGTGTAAAAGTGATCATAACAGCTTTTCCTTTTCCAGTGGCAGGAAGTCCATCCTTATTTCGACTATGAGAATCAAACAGTCCATATCTCCCAGACTTGTCTCTGAACAATGCAATGCAATATGGCACTACTATAAAAAGTGCATGTGTAACATCTGCATTGAGGCACTGAAGTCTTGTGGAGAGGTCAACAAACCAACCTTGGTTGTCACCGTCTACCGTGTCTCTCATACATCCCGATAACACTGGAAATTTAACAACGTTATACTCATATTTGTCAGTGTTGACTCTGAGGGGCACTTCTTCCATTGTCAAGTGTTGATGCTGATAGACATTTCTTTGTTTTAGCTGTTTTATTGTTGAGCCATACAAGCTGTTGCCCTTCTTCAGTATTTGATCAAGATCACCCTTTCTCACATCATCAAGCTCACTGTGGTATGCCAAAAATGTCAGAGCCATGCATGTACACTGTTTGTTCCTTAACCTTCCATAGCCATGATGACCCTGATGAAATGATGCCTGCACAGAAATCTCACTTGGTACACATGGTTCTTGCATGCCATGGTTTTCAGAAGTGCCCATCACACTGTCACTGTGCTCTTGAACTTGACACTGAGTTGAACATGAAAATGACACCACAGGTTCACTATGTACCTCCTGGGCACATTCACTGTCACAAACCTCCATATCCACTATGCTGCTGTGGGGCTCCGGATCCAGTTTAGTCCAGCGTATCTTTGCAGCTTTAGATCTCTTTCCTTTAGATGGCATGATGATATTTGTGGAAGGAGCTATAATTCTCCTCAGAGCTTTGTTCGAAGAGCTATAATTCCCCTCAGAGTTGTGTTGGAGAAGGAGCTATAATTCGCCTCAGAGCTGTGTGGGAGGAGCTATAACTCCCCTCTGAGCTGTGTGGGAGGAGCAATAATGCTATAATTCCCCTCAGAGCTGTGTGGGAGGAGATACAATTCCCCTTAGTGTTGTGTGGGAGGAGCTATAATTCCCCTTAGAGCTGTGTGGGAGAAGCTATATTTCCCCTCAGAGCTGTGTGGGAGAAGCTACATTTCCCATCAGAGTTGTGTGGGAGAAGCTATAATTCCCCTCAGAGCTGTTTAAAAGGAGCTATAATTCCCCTCACAGCGGTGTGGAAGAAACTATAATTCCTCTCAGAGTTGTGTGGGAGGAGCTCTAATTCTCCTCAGCTGTGTGGGAGGAGCTATAATGCTAAGCTGTAATTCCCCTCAGAGCTGTGTAGGAGGAGCTATAATTCCCCTCACAGCGGTGTGGGAGAAACTATAATTCCCCTCAGAGTTGTGTGGGAGGAGCTATAATGCTAAGCTATAATGCTATAATTCCCCTTTGAGCTGTGTGGGAGGAGCTATAATTCCCCTCAAAGCTGTATTGGAGGAGCTATAACTTCCCTCCAAGCTGTGTGGGAGGAGCTATAATGCTATAATTGTCCTTAGAGCTGTGTGAGAGGAGCTATAATTCCCCTCAGAGCTTTGTGATTTTTTTTTTTCAAAAATGATTTTGTTTTTTCAAAAATGATTTTGTTTTTTTGTTTTTTCAAAAATGATTTTTTTAAATGATTTTTTTTTTCAAAAATGAAATTTTTTTTTTCAAAAATTAATTTTGTTTTTTTCAAAAATGATTTTTTTTTTAATTTTTTTTTTTTCAAAAGTAATTTTTTTTTCAAAAATATATTTTTTTTTCAAAAATATTTTTTTTTCAAAAATATTTTTTTTTTCAAAAATTAATTTTTATTTTTTTCAAAAATATTTTTTTTTTTTACATGGGGCGGTCATAATGTTTTGGCTGATCATGGGGTGGTCATAATGTTTTGGCTGATCATGGGGTTGTCAGCTTTTGTCACCTCCCACTCTAGTTTTGAACATTTCGCCATTCATTCCTATGGGACCAATTTTGCCGCAAAAACGACGATATTTCGTGGACCATTCGGCGAAACGTTCCACAAAGTAATAGCACACCAATCGGGAAAAATCTGCACGTTTCGGTATATTACTTGTCTCTGTAGTGTGGAAAATGTGGGAGGAGTCTACAAGCATTATCAAGTCTAGCAAATGAAGTCACATGCATTTGGGGTGTCTCAGCATCTTGTGTTTACAACCACTGTTTCCTAGCAACATTTCCTTTTGAACATTTTGCCATTCATTCCTATGGGACCAATTTCGCTGCAAAAACGACGATATTTCGTGGACCATTCGGCGAAACGTTCCACAAAGTGATAGCACACCAATCGGGAACAATCCGCACGTTTCGGTATATTACTTGTCTCTGTAGTGTAAAAACTGTGGGAGGAGTCTACAAGCATTATCAAGTCTAGCAGATGAAGTCACATGCATTTGGGGTGTCTCAGCATCTTGTGTTTACAACCACTGTTTCCTAGCAACGCTCATGCCCTGTTTATGCTTCCCAAATACTACTTCATCAAAACTGCCCCATCAGAATTACCCCATCAAAACTGCCCCATCATATTCCTCTATTATAAATCAGTACATGGTGTGTCTGTCCCCTCCCCCGGGCTCTGTAATCAGCTGAGATGCTCCAGCCACCTTCCCCCCTGTGTATAACAGAAGCTTTGGTAACCATGGCAACAAAACAAACACTAACAGTACACTCTGATTAATGGCTAAAATTTCCTGAAATGACCTCTAAACAAATGGCCGTATTTTAAAAACTATACATCCTACAGCGAAGATCTTTATATTGTGAGAATCACAAGACCCAGACCTAGATTTTGATGTATAGTATGTCTCTGAAATATTAAAAATGAAGGCACGGTCGCAGTTTAGAAATTGCCCTTCAAATTTGGAGGGGGCTAGAGTGTAGTTTCAATGAATGTCAATGGACGGCGTGAGTTACAAACAAATGGTCATATTGTGAAAACTATCAGGACTATGGCTTAGCCGTGGACATGTTTAGTGGCAGCAGGGATAGCTGAACGTTTTGATATAAGATTTGTGTAGGTGGGCTTGAAAATGAGGGAGTGGCGGCAGTTTAGAAATCATGTTCTGATTTTTCAGCTTTTGTCATCTCCCACTCTAGTTTCCCCATTCATTCCTATGGGACCAATTTCGCCGCAAAAATGACGATATTTCGTGAACCATTCGGCGAAACATTCCACAAAGTAATAGCACACCATTCGGGAACAATCCGCACGTTTCGGTATATTACTTGTCTATGTAGTGTAAAAACTGTGGGAGGAGTTAGGGTGGTAAATTTGGCTATAATAATAAGAATAATATATATGTGAGATAACAGTAAGTGGTCTTGCTATGCAAGAACACTTAATAATATATATGTGAGATAACAGTAAGTGGTCTTGCTATGCAAGAACACTTAATAATATATATGTGAGATAACAGTAAGTGGTCTTGCTATGCAAGAACACTTAATAATATATATGTGAGATAACAGTAAGTGGTCTTGCTATGCAAGAACACTTAATAAAAGCTGACCTTTTGTAAGCACCACTGTCAGTGGTAAATGGTTTGACTCATACCTCTAACTGCCACTTCAGCTGTACCAGCGTAGTCTGTTAACCACTTACCAACTGCCTACCACACTTTTACTGCGACAGGTCGGCTCTATTGTGTGAAACGACGTACCTGTATATAATTTCGTGCTATAGACACAGGGGGGCATGCGCATGCCGCCGGAGGAGCAATCGCAAGCTGATTGGACACAGGGGATGCCAGTCAGCGGTGATCTGCCTATGTTAACAAGGCAGAGCGCCGTTTTGACAAGGGAGAAGATAGAGATCGGTGTTCCTGCTAAGCAGGAACACCGAACTCTTTCTTCATCCAGTCAGAGCAACCCCCACACAGTTAACAAGCACCAGCTAGGCACACACTTAACCCTTTGATCGCCCCTGATGTTAACCCATTCCCTGCCAGTGTCATTAGTACAGTAACAGTGCATATTTTTAGCACTGATCACTGTAATAATGTCACTGGTCCCCAAAAAAGTGTCAGGTGTCTGATTTGTCCGCCCCAATGTCGCAGTCCAACTAAAAATTGCTGATCGCCGCCATTACAGGTAAAAAAAAAAAAAGAAAGAAAAATGCCATAAAAATATCCCATAGTTTGCAGATGCGATAACTTTTGTGCAAACCAATCAATATATGCTTATTGGGATTTTTTTTTACCAAAAATATGTAGCAGAATACATATTGGCCTAAATTGATGAAGAAATTTGAATTTTGTCATTTTTTAAAATTGGATTTGTTTTATAGCAGAAAGTAAAAACTATATATATATTTTTTTTTCAAAATTGACGCTCTTTTTTTGTTTACAGTGCAAAATATAAAACCCAGAGAGGTAATCAAATACCACCAAAAGAAACATATTTGTGGGGAAAAAAGGACATACATTTTATTTGGATACAGAGTCAGTTAAAATAATACAGTGCTGTATTGCAAAAAATGGCCTGGTCATTAAGGGGATAAAACCTTCCGGGGCTGAAGTTGTTAAAGAAAACTGAAAAATAACAGATGTATTGGCCGGGTCACCAGGTGGAAATAAAGGGAAAAAAAATTAAAAGAAAATAAATGCAGCCACCACATCTAAACATTTGTAAGCCACAATATAATATATATATATTTTTTGTTTTTGTGTTTAATACTGATTTAAGTTTGAGCTAAGAAGCGATTACATTTAAAGCCGGAATGATAATTCTACACTTTTGCGGTTCACGCGACTAAAATCTCTTGTTTGGGTCTAGGAATTAAAAACACATAATGGGAGGTTCTGCATTGCCATGAAGCGCAATATGACAGCTTTTTGCAATGATTAGTTGCTCATGTACATTGCTTTTTCAATTAAAAGTCCATTCTTTAATGCCTAACTTAAGACAATTTTTTTCTTTTCTTGAATACATGGGGAAGGGTTAACATTTCCATCAGGTTTTTATTTCTGTCCCCAACGCTGTAAGGGAGGATCGTCCTCCTTTCCTGTACCTTAGACACCTGTACAATAAGTAGATGTGTGTAGTTGTCACTGGGGCAGGAAAGTACATACAGCAAATAAAAAAAATGTTGGAAGTTCTAAACTTTAGCCACTCTGCAAACATTGAGATGAATTTACTAAAGACATTTAGACTGTTCATTTACTAAAATGAATGTTCACTTTGCAAAGTCAACGGTCACCTAGGTTAGTAATTAAGGTGAAGCTGCGTTAATTGTGAATACTCAACAATGTGCAAAGGTTCACATGACTGGATAAATAAACTGAACACAGTTTCACCTCATTCACTAAACTAACATCACTTTTTAAAGTGAACGTTTATGTTTATGCTCATTTAATCTAGGGCTATAGGAATAGGCAGTAATATTTTCTTTATTATTTGCTCCCACAGGATTCCTCCTAACTGCAAGACTGGTCCCCCAAAGCCACTTTCCTTCACTGTTCCTCCAGTTGCAGGCTTTCCACATCATCATGTACAATGCACAATCAAATTTGAGCTGATGACCAAAATCAGCGTTCTGACACGAGAAGAAATGAACTTGGTCATGTTCTACTCCATACCCAGAAGTATTTGGATATACTCTTTTTTTCCCAGCTGAATGGAGCAGTGGGGGAGCCAAGAACAGGTATGCTTGGGCTGCTGGGGATGGGGGCATTCAAGTTAATCTGTTGTTTTTCCTTGCATGGGCAACTCTCAAGACATTTCCATACAATATATTGTCAAAAGTATTGGGACTCCTGCCTTTACACGCTCATGAACTTTAAAGGCATCCCAGTCTTAGTTTGTAGGGTTCAATATTGAATTAGCCCACCCTTTGCAGCTATAACAGCTTCAACTCTTCTGGGAAGGCTGTCCACAAGGATTAGGAGTGTGTCTATGGGAATGTTTGACCATTCTTCCAGAACCGCATTTGTGAGGTCAGGCACTGATGTTGGCCGACAAGGAATGGCTCCATGGTCCATAAAGACATGGATGAGTGAGTTTGGGGTGGAGGAACTTGACTGGCCTGTGCACAGTCCTGACCTCAACCTGATAGAACACCTTTGGGATTAATTAGAGCGGAGACTGCGAGCCAGGCCTTCTTGTCCAACATCAGTGCCTGACATCACAAATGCGCTTCTGGAAGAATGGTCAAACATTCCCAAAGACACAATCCTAGCCTTGTGGATAGCCTTCTCAGAAGAGTTGAAGCTGTAATAGCTGCAAAGGGTGGGCTAACTCAATATTAAACCCTACAGATAAAGACTGGGATGTTATTAAAGTTCATGTATATGTAAAGGCAGGTGTCCCAATACTTTTGACAAAATAGTGTATATCGTTTACAGATTAGTCTGCTTTTGAGAAATTATGTTCCACATACAGCATGTGCTCTATTTATACTTTTTGTGTTCTGTTATTGCACATCTGTGCTGATTCATTATTTTTGTGTCTGTAATGTTTGTAATGTCAGTCCTGTTTTCACAAATGTAACACTCATGGCTCATTTATTACAGAGAATGAGATATATTAAAAGTGCAGTTGTAGAAATCTGTAATAATAAAAAGTCCCTGTTTTATGCGTGACACTTTCTGACAGAATAATGTGACTCCACATTATTTAGAAGTATTGCAAATATAATTTGTAAACTGTTTTTGAATCGATTGCTGCTTTAATGTAAAACTGATCTCTGAGAATAAACTAATGAGAAACTTAAAAAAATACCTATGAATAATAAAGTGAAACTGTGGTGTCTGCATTTTAACCGAGCCAGCTGTTATAGTTATCAAGGATAACAGTTAAATCAACAGTTGAAACACATATAAAGAAGCTTTTTGACCTGCAAAAGGTTTTGTAATTATATGCAGCCAGTTTTACGGCCCAGGTACTCCTCTTGAGGGTAGAGAGGATCCTCAACCTCTACTTCAGTAAGGGATTTTCTGACAAAAAAGTAAGGGAAAATATCTACCATGGGGTGAGAGACCACAATAAAAATTTGAGTTACAAAAAAAAAAAAGTTTTGGCTGTAATTTGGCTTTTATTCATATTTCTTTATCATCCATTGAGGGACACATGAATTCTTAAACATTTGGGTTATGCTGCCATGTACAGGAGATCGGGACACTGGCAATACACTGGCAATCAGAAAAAAAACCCGTAAGCCAGCCCCCGTATATTCCCTTCTCTACCCATCATGCATGAATGTTTTGCATATAGGAGGAGGCTGGATATCTTTTCTCAGCTCTGCTGAAAAGAAGCCTATCTATATGCTTGCTGGCCTTTTATTTTTGTGATTTTTTTTTTCTTTAATTACTCCAATCAAAATCCCTTAAACACTGCGGATAACAATTTTTCTCAGTGACTTTATTAAAGATTTCTGCATTGCTACTTAACCTAGTTTTCACATAACAACTATCATCAGCATATCATCAGCAACTGATTTGGAGACTATACCAGAACCAAACTGGACTGGAAAATTGTGGGGCTAGCCTGGAATGTAACCTTCAGACACTGACATTTGCATTCTGATGCTTTCCAGACCTTTGTGTACCATGTTAGTGCACTTTATGGGTCCAGAGCTGTGACACAGCTTTTTCCTGCTATTTCAGCCTTGAAGAAGCACCATCCCTCTGCTGCCCCTGCTCCCAAAGCTCCACATGGATTATCCTGTCTCTGGACTTGTTTCATTGCTCACCTATATTGACCTGGCCACCTCTGACCCCTGCAACCCTCAGTAGTAACTGCTGTTTGGGCTTGTGAGTACACAAGGCCTCATTATGGGCCTACTTTTTTTTCTGCAGTGCTGTGTAATATTTCTTCACAAAGATGCACAGAAGTCCCACTGCAGCAGGTGACCTCAGTCCACACTTTTTTTTTACTATTCCGAGCATTTACCTGGTTTCCCATAGAAGGGATCAACATTTGTAATCTATAACTTGGGACCCCTCTTATTATAGGGCTATCTTCAATGCAAGCTTCTTCATCTGTTAGGTGAGGCCCAGGCATCCTTTCCATCCACAAAGACCCCTGTGTCCACTTGGAATTTTGCCTGTTTGTGCATAATTCTGCTTGCAGAGGCTCTAAGCATGCTCCAGCATAGAATAGCTCTGAACCCTCTGAATCTTCAACTCAAATCGTGTCAGAAGCCCCTGTTACCATTTCTGATTGAGATTCAGACCCCTCATGTTCTACACATGTAGAGGCAGTTTTGAGCTACCCACAGATGACTTAGTATTAAAAGGCGTTGTCTCTAATCTAGTTGATGCAGTGCATGCTACCCTGCATTTTGAGGATCATCTTGCTGCTTCAGGCCTAGAATCTTTTAAAGCTTCCATAGCTGCAAAGTCCTTTCTGTTACACCCCCCCCCCCCCCCACTGTTTTAGTCATTGTTCTATGGCTGCCCTCAAATTTTCCACTCGCCTACCCTATTTTGCGAGTGGAAAATGAGGAGGCTGACTAGCGTGGGCTGCTTTGGAGCAGGGGGAGTGAACACCGCCGGCAGGTGGGGTTGAATGGGAGCCGTTGTCCCAGCGATCGCTCCAGGGAAGAGAGAGGAGGGCAGGCAGCCGGATCATAAGAGCGCAGAGGAAAATCGCTGTAACAGCTTTCAGTAGAATTGCAGAGTGTTCCCCGCACTCGCTGTCACACACATACCGACTCCTGGCCCGGGTACTTTCACAGACAGATCACCCGTCCAATGCCGAGATGTGTGACATGTTTCAAAGTATCTGGGCCAGGAGGCGGGGCTATGTGTGACAGCGAGTGGTGGGAACACACAGCAATTCAAATGAAAGCTGTTACAGCGATATTCTTCTACGTTCTGATGATCTGGCCGGCAATCCTCTTCCTCTCCTCTCTCTTCCCCTGCACAGGTAGGCTACATTGATGGACACAGGTAGGCTGCATTGTTGGGCACAGGTAGACTGCATTGTTGGACACAGGTAGGTTGCATTTAAGGAAACAGGTAGGCTGCATTATTGGACACAGGTAGGATGCATTGATGAACACAGGTAGGCTACATTGTTGGGCATAGGTAGGCTGCATTGTTGGGCATAGGTGAAGCGGCATTGATGGACACAGGTAGGCTGCATTGTTGGGCATAGGTAAAGCGGCATTGATGGACAAAGGTAGGCTGCATTGTTGGGCACAGGTAGGCTGCATTGTTGGGCACAGGTGAAGCGGCATTGATGGGCATAGGTGAAGCGGCATTGATGGGCACAGGTGAAGCGGCATTGATGGACAAAGGTAGGCTGCATTGTTGGGCACAGGTAGGCTGCATTGTTGGGCACAGGTGAAGCAGCATTGATGGACACAGGTTGGTTGCATTGTTGGGCACAGGTGAAGCAGCATTGATGGACACAGGTAGGCTGCATTGTTGGGCACAGGTAGGCTGCATTGTTGGGCACAGGTAAAGCGGCATTGATGGGCACAGGTGAAGCAGCATTGATGGGCACAGGTGAAGCGGCATTGATGGACAAAGGTAGGCTGCATTGTTGGGCACAGGTAGGCTGCATTGTTGGGCACAGGTGAAGCAGCATTGATGGACACAGGTTGGTTGCATTGTTGGGCACAGGTGAAGCAGCATTGATGGACACAGGTAGGCTGCATTGTTGGGCACAGGTGAAGCAGCATTCATGGACACTGATAGGCTGCATTGTTGGGCACAGGTGAAGCGGCATTGATGGACACAGGTAGGCTGCAGTATTGGGCACAGGTGAAGTGGCATTGATGAACACAGGTAGGCTGTATTGTTGGGCACAAGTGAGGCTGCATTGATGAGCACAGGTAAGGCTGCACTGATGGGCACCGATAAAGTTGTTGTTAATATTTATTTTTGTAACTTAATTCTGCATAAAACATTTGTAGTCAGAGTCTTCACTTGGAAATGCGATAACCCTAACCAAGACCTGAGGTGTGCCTTGGCTTAGCTGGTCAGTACGCCTAAAAGAGGGCAAAAAAGACACGAAAGTAGGTGTGATATGAAAACTTTGATGAAGGGCAGGTAACAACAATACCTCTAGAAAAGTAGCGAATGCCCAGATGACTTCAGTATAGGGTTCCGTTATGAATCTGCTATAACTGGAGAAACTCAAGTACCCCATGTACTTGATGATATAAGAAGGGACCCCCTCTTTGGAAGCTGCGAAAGCTGCCCTGATCTTACACAAATGTCCAATAATTGGTTTGGATTTTTACGAGTAAACCGAACATGAGAACAAACTGCTTGTAGTGAGAGGATGCGTGGGAAAAAGGGGCAAGGGTTGTTTAGAGGAGCCACTGCAAAATGACTGCAGAGAAGATTAAACATTTCAATCGGACACCAAGTACTGTAGTTCTGTGAACTTTACCCTAAAGCCCTGGCCTATCTGACTATTCTTGTTGTTGGGAAGTTTTGAGAGTGAGCCTCAAAAAATGGACGGACTGTCAGGAGTTTGCAGGGGCCTGAAGTGCTGAACACCTGATAGGTATACTTGATAGTGTTGGCGGATAAGGCCAACTCGCTGTGGCAAAATGCAGTGAAAGCCAGAGCCATGCACCTAAGAAAATCTTCCAACCCTTGGTATAAGCCTTCAGAGCATTTCTGGATAATGAACCAGTAGCCAGATCAATCCCTTGTGTCAGGAAAGTGACTAATCCATAACCAGCAGGGAGTAAGGAGGAACTGGTTTGCCCACCAGCTCTGCTCCCAGGTGCTGTGAGAATTTTTTTTTTTGGAAGCTTCAGTCAAGATAATGCATTGGCTGCTCCATAGTGATTCGCACTGATGAAATCTCTCAGGAAGTGAACTTGACGTCAGGCCTGACTATGTCAACCTACGCAAGAAGGACATGATAAGAAGGGACCCCGATCTACCTAATTAATAATTTGGCTGTGGCCAAACCATCTGTAGGAAAACACTGAATTCCCTGACCAACCGGTCCCCATGTGACTGTTACTGCCAGTATTGGGCAAATAAGGAACAATGCCGAAGTATGCGCAAACTTGGGCAGACCAACTTTCGGGGGCCAACCACTCACGTCCAAAGATGGCCAAAACCAACTGAGTCAGCGGTGTCTGCAACACTCCAAGAGACCTGCTCGTTGGTTTGTGGAATGAACATGGAAATGCCATTCCAGACACACAGGAACTGGTTCAACATGATTAAGTTGGGTCATATCTCTGCTTGTACCTGACAACCGAGTCCTGATGCAGGGGGAAGGCCAGTAACCTGGGACAAAATCTCTATCCCGAGGAATGATTCTCATGGCATGATTCCATATTCCCAAGAGTGACTGTAAGCCCCCTTTGGAACAGACTGGGGATCTGCCAACAGATGAATGGTCTGACTTATCTGACCAGTATCCCAAACAATCTCGCAATCTTGAGATTATAAGCGAGAGTGATGCCCAAAATGTGAAGACCCTGTAAGACTGCAGATCCTTGAGCAGTGACCAGGGACTTCTAACCGCAGGAAATCAACTTGATAAATCTATCCCCTTACCCCCTTGCAGCTACTCAAGAACCAATGAAGTGCTTGGCAAAGACGCCAAATGCAAGGACTGCTTTTGACCCGAAGGTTAACTGGGTGGTGAAATCACATTTACACCATTTACCATGCAATACCCGAGGGCAGGACTGATAGGAAATAGCTTTAACGCATTGGTGATATCAGCTTTGGATAGCCAAATACCCCCGCTTAACTGTAAAATGTGATGGATCGCCAGATCCATGGACAAGTACTTCAATGAAAAACTTCCGCGGGAATTAGGGCAGACAAATTGTTATCAAATGATATAGGAAAAACTTACCACTGACCACTCCGGTGGGCCGCCCCTCCACATTCAGAACGACGGTGAAAGAAACGGACCATATACAAACCTCATGGAAAATCCTGCCTCCAGTAACTCATCAAAAATGGAAGCAGGACTGTCTGCTGAAGTCAAGTTACTACATTTGAAAGACTTCGACAGCATAGTGATGAGGCCCGTATGAAGGCCTACTGACAATTCCTCCAGCAGGAACTGTCTGAAGACTCGGGATGAGTGGTCTTCCCTAACAAGGAAACATTTACTTGGCTTAGTCATGACGTACCAGATGGCTTGACAAGACAGGTGGACTTAAGGGACACCAACCTACCTACAGCAGTGCTAGGAAGAGCAGGAGCTGGGGGTGCAGCTGATACCTCAGCTCTAACTGAGAGGGCTTCGATCACCTCCATTCTGTCTTGCACCCGCAACATGGAAGTGAGGAAAGCATTTAGTACTGCAATGAATCTGATTTGAGAATAACAAACTGAAGAATACTACCATCTGGGCTGTAGCTGGAAAAGGAAACCCCTGTGACAAAGCTCCTCTGTGAGCTAAGGTATAGTCCAATTCCTTAATGATGGGGTGCTAACATGCTCTGAACCCCCATGTGGGTTGGAGGGATGAACACGAACTAGTCGCTTTCCGAAACGTGCGACATGCCCAAATCTAAGCAAACACAAAACTAGAGAAAGTGACAATAGACAACCAGAACATTAAAAATAACAACATCTTTCCATGCCTACCTAAGTGTATGAACGTAGATGCAGTAATGACAAGACCTTCAGTGCGTGAATATGAACCTAATGACAACCACCACCCTAGTGAATGCTGTAAGTGAGCCCGAGTAACCTGCAGCACAAAGACAGGTAATTAAAACGAACACTCGGGGCTAATGTACCCACAGATTGTGGTGGGTTGTCGTACAGGTGTAATGAAATGAACATGCATCATATGACGTATGGTGTACGGGCGAGAAGATTGTGGTCCAACAATCAATTAAAAACGAAACCTCAGCCTGTATGGATCTTTAGACGTGACAAATCCTAAGATGTGAGCAGTAGCTAACTATACCCGGGTATAAAATGGAGTAACTGAACAAAAGTACGATGAGACATGGAAATGCATATGAGGATGGAAACGACTGCTGGTGTATGTGCCGTACCTGCATGATACCCAAAGACGAAACACAGAAATGAAATGTGCCCTACTGAGAACTGATGAAAAATGGGCCTACCCGTATGCCAGCCCTACATCAGTGGAACGTGGAAGCTGAGCCCCCCGACTCAGGGCTGCGATACCCACAGACCGTGGTGGGTAGATGAACGTAAGGATGGAAAAAATACTGTGAACATGCAGAATGCCCAATGCTCAAGTGACGGAACTTGGAAATGATCATATGCCCATGCATGAGGTGAAGGATGACACCCCCCAAACTGGGGGTAACCGGACCCAAGCAATGCGTGCCTAACCCATGTGACTATGACCGGCTGAATGAGCAGTACCACAGTGCAGCTGAGAGGCTATGCAATCGTGCCCCGTGGAACTACCAAACCCAGCACAACCTCTCCTGGGTGAAAGGAACTGCGGCCTGCAACCCAAAAGACGTTGAGGCCCTTAACCAAGCAGAGGTCCTGACAACCCTCAGGACTACCAATGACACCAGACGCCACCCCAGCATGACAGAATGCCATGATAGGAATGCCATGACCACAATGACATGAAAAAGATGTGTCAGAAATGATGTGACAGAAATGATGAAAAGATAGACCCCCCACCTGAGAACCGCATGACATGGTGACAGCAACAGTACCCCTTTCCCCCCCAAAAACACAGTAACCAGCAGGAAGATTGTAGATAAAGCTACCCACTGCTGCAGATGATTGATCTATCTGAGAACAACAATATCCCTGTGACCACTGCATTTGTAGCCTACACGCTGAGTAGCTACCTCCTGCTTACCCAGTCTGACAGCAAGGTGCACTGATAGCCTAGCTGAAATTTCTCCAGCAAGACCATCCCTGCATGCCCAGCTAGCTGCCCCCCCCCCCCCCAGGATGCAAGGTAACAAGCCCCACCCTGTGCGCTTGATGCGACAAGAACCCACCTGTATGTGCCCCCCCAAGTCATGTCTGCATGCGGCAACATGAGGCTGATGCACAACACTGACTTGTGAATGATGGATGAGGAGTTGCGCAGCCATGCTGTGGAACTACAAGTCTCAGCCTAGTGCCTCTTACCTCCAATGCTCTTAGATCCACAGCACCAGACAGAACAGAGCCCCAACTGTACTGAGTTGCCGTGATCCTAACACCCCAACTTGCTGCTACCACCCTCAGATTGCTGCAACCCCTGTCATGCGCCTGATAGAGCGCAGCGTGCACAGCATATGCTGGGGGCACAACCACCAGTTGGACCTGGCTAACCCCCCCGGGGGCCTGCAACATTCTCCAAGCCCCTGTGCAGTCTGGACACCCCCACAGAAACCATGCGGAACCCCCTGAGAACGGCCGCAGCAGTAGCAGTGGCACCTACAGTGCCACTTGCAACCAATTACCTTCAGAAGTCACAAAATTAGTGAAATGATGTCCACCTGTGTGCAATTTAAGTGTCACATGATCTGTCATTACATATACACATCTTTTTGAAAGGCCCCAGAGGCTGCAACACCTAAGCAAGAGGCACCACTAACCAAACACTGCCATGAAGACCAAGGAACTCTCCAAACAAGTAAGGGACAATGTTGTTGAGAAGTACAAGGCAGGGTTAGGTTTTAAAAAAAATATCCAAATTATTATTATTATACAAGATTTATATAGCGCCAACAGTTTACGCAGCGCTTTACAATGTATAAGGGGGACAACACTATTACAGTACAGTTCAATACAAAAGGTACAGGATGGTTCTGCTCATAGAGCTTACATTCTAAAGGGAGGGGGTGGTGGTACAAAAGGTAATAGCTGCAAAGAATGATTTGATGGGGGTGGCTCAGGGACAGTTATGTGGGTGTGGGATAGGCTTCCCTGAATAAATGAGTTTTCAGGGATCTCCTAAAGGTGGACAGGGTAGGGGCTGGTCAGACATACTGGGGCAGGGAATTCCAGAGGATGGGAGAGGCTCTGGAGAAGTCCTGAAGGCGAGCATGGGAGGAGGTAACAAGGGAGCTAGAGAGCAGGAGGTCCTGGGAGGAGCGGAGGGGTCGATTTGGGCGATATCTGCAGATGAGGTTGGTGATGTAGATGGGGGCGATGTTGTGAATGGCCTTGTATGTTATGGTTAGCATTTTGAATTTTACACGGTGGGGTAGGGGAAGCCAGTGAAGGGATTGGCAGAGAAGAGCAGCAGTCACGGATCGATTAGTGAGGTGTATAAGTCTAGCAGCAGCATTCATAATAGACTGAAGGGGGGATAGCCTGCTTAAGGGTAGGCCATTAAGGAGAGAGTTGCAGTAGTCGAGGCGGGAAATAATCAAGGAGTGAATAAGTTGCTTTGTGGTGTCATTAGTCAGGAAGGGTCAAACTCTGGAGATGTTGCAGAGGTTAAGGCGGCAGGAATTAGCCAGTAATTGGATATGGGGTCTGAAGGAGAGGTCAGAGTCAAGGATTACACCCAGGACCCTGGCATGTGTGGAGGGACCAATGGTTGTGTTGTTGATATTAATGGTGAAGTCACAGGAGGGGGACCGTGAAGGAGGAAATATAACAAGCTCAGTTTTAGAAAGATTACGTTTGAGGAAGTGGTGTGACATCCATACCGATATGTCATTCAGCAAGTTTGAGATCCGTGAGGAGATAGAGGGGATGAGTTGAGGAGTGGAGAGATAGATCTGTGTGTCATCGGCATAGAGGTGGTATTGGAAGCCATGGGAGGTTATCAACTGGCCCAGGGAAGAGGTATAGAGTGAGAAAAGGAGAGGCCCAAGGACGGAGCCTTGGGGTACCCCAACAGAAAGAGGAAGGGGAGCCGAGGAGATGGAGTTGTAAGTGACACTGAAAGTGCGCTGAGATAGGTAGGAGGAGAACCAGGATAATGCAGAATCACGGAGGCCAAGGGAGTGTAATTTGGTGAGGAGCAGCAGGTGGTCAACTGTGTCAAAGGTAGCAGAGAGGTCTAAAAGTATGAGTATGGAGTAGTGGCCATTGGTTTTGGCAGTTATTAGGTCATTGGTGAGTTTTAGTAGGGCAGTTTCAGTAGAATGTTGTGGGCGGAAGCCAGACTGTAGGGGGTCAAGAAGGTTGTTGTCCGTGAGGTAGCGACTCATTTGGTCATGAACAAGGCATTCGATGAGCTTGGAGGCAAACAGGAGCAGGGAGATAGGTCTTAAGTTATTCAAACTGGTGGGGTCTATTGAGGGTTTTTTGAGTATGGGGTAACCAGTGCATGTTTGAGCAGGGAAGGAAAGGTGCCGGAGGAGAGGGAGAGGTTGAAGATGTGGGTTAGGGAGTTGAGGATAGTGTGGGAAGGTGGTCGCAGTAATTGAGAGGGGACAGGGTCCAGGGGACATGTAGTGAGGTGGGTCATGGAGAGGAGTTTATCAACTTCTTCTGTGGTAACTGGGCAAAAGGAGGAGAGTATTGAGTGTGGTGTTGGACCTGATATGTTGGGTAGGGGAGGAATTTGAATGCTGGATATCTCCTTGCGAATTGTGTTGATTTTGCTATTGAAGTGGTTGGCAATATGTTGAGCGGTAAGCAAGTTGGTGGGTGGGGGCAGTGGGGTGTGAAGTAAGGAATTAAGGGTAGAAAAGAGTCGACGAGGTTTGGATGAGAGGGTTTTGATGAGAGTGTTGTAATAGGTTTGTTTAGCAGTGTGGAGGCAGGAGCTGTATTTGAGAAGGGCAGATTTGTAGAGGGTAAAATCTTGCAGGGATTTAGATTTACGCCATGCTCGCTCAAGAGCACGGCTGTGTCTCTTGAGACTTCTGGTGTTGTCTGTTTGCCAGGGTTGTGGCAGATAGGGCCTGGTTCTGCGTGTAGAAAGAGGAGCAAGTACGTCTAGGGAGGATGTCAATGTGGTGTTGTAGATGGAAGTGGTTAGGTCTGGGCAGGACAGGGGTGCGATTTTGTCATAAAGGCCATCAGTAGCAGAGTGAAGAAGGGAAGGTTTGAGGTTGCGAAGGTTCCTGCGGGTAGTGGTTTGTGGGTTGGCAGCATGGGATATAGGAAACAAGGAGAGTGTGAAATGGATAAGGTTGTGATCAGAGAGAGGAAAGGGTGCGTTAGAGAGATTGCAGGGAGTGCAGCGTAAATCTTTGATGGTCCCTAGGAGCACCATTAAATCTATCATAACCAAATGGAAAGAACATGGCACAAGATGGCCGCACACCAAAACTCACAGACCGGGCAAGGAGGGCATTAATCAGAGAGGCAGCACAGACACCTAAGGTAACCCTGGAGGAGCTGCAGAGTTCCGCAGCAGAGACTGGAGTATCTGTACATAGGACAACAATAAGCCATACGCTCCATAGAGTTGGGCTTTATGGCAGAGTGACCATAAGAAAGCCATTACTTTCAGCAAAAAACAAAATGATACGTTCTGAGTTTGCGAAAAGGCATGTGGGAGACTCCCAAAATGTATGGAGGAAGGTGCTCTAGTCTGATCAGACTAAAATTAATTTTTTTGGCCATCAAAGAAAACGCTATGTCTGGTGCAAACCCAACACATCGCATCACCCAAAGAACACCATACCAACAGTGAAACATGGTGGTGGCAGCATCATGCTGTGGGGATGTTTTTCAGCAGTCGGGACTGGGAAACTGGTCAGAGTTGAGGGAAAGATGGATGGTGCTAAATACAGGGATATTCTTGAGCAAAACCTGTACCACTCTGTGTGTGTGATTTGAGGCTAGGACGGAGATTCACCTTCCAGCAGGACAATGACCCCAAACACACTGCTAAAGCAACACTTGAGTGGTTTAAGGGGAAACATGTAAATGTGTTGAAATGGCCTAGTCAAAGCCCAGACCTCAATCCAATTGAAAATCTGTGGTCAGACTTAAAGATTGCTGTTCACAAGAGAAAACCATCCAACTTGAAGGAGCTGGAGCAGTTTTGCAAGGAGAAATGGGCAAAAATCCCATTAGTAAGATGTGGCAAGCTCATAGAGACTTATCCAAAGCGCCTTGGAACTGTGATAGCCACAAAAGGTGGCTCTACAAAGTATTGAATTTAGGCGGGTGAATAGTTATGCACATTGACTTTTTCTGTTATTTTGTCCTATTTGTTGTTTGCTTCACAATAAAAAAAACATCTTCAAAGTTGTGGGCATGTTCTGTAAATTAAATAATGCACATCCTCAAACAATCCATGTTAATTCTAGGTTGTGAGGCAACAAAACACGAAAAATGCCAAGGGGGGTGAATACTTTTTCAAGGCACTGTAACTCTTCACCGCCCCCCCCCCCCCACAGGCTGAATGGCCCCTCACCTACCTCCTGTCGAATGCCCACCAAGGGTGAGTGGACCGGCCACCCTACCTTCTCTGCAGTACGGAACCCAGAAGCGACGAATCGCTAGCCACTTCACAGTGACAACCATGAAGATGCATGTATTTTATGAGAGGCATCCGGGATGAGCCCCCCCTGCTAATGCCCTCTGCCCGCACCAACCGGAACCGTGAGCATCGGGAGAGGTGAAACCGCCATGAGTCTCCTGCAGCCGACTGTGCAACCATGAAGACGAGCCAACGCGGAAATAGAGGAGGGGGAGGGATATATATAACCCCCAGACTCCTCCTACAATTGCAGGCTAGCCTCCGGCCAGCCTTCTAACTTAAGTGTTGTGAGATAGTTATGAGGACGTGTTTAGGGGCGGAATTATGGGCGGGGAAGGGTAGCGGTTGGCTGGGCAACTAGTGGCGAGTAACCCTTAAGGCCTGGCTAGTAGCTCATGAATTGAAATTTTGAGCCCTGCTCTATGGGAACAAGGAAGACATAAATTCCTCCAGAAAATGTGGGGCAACGTTTCCTTCTTGAGAGGGAGTTTATTGTTAGGTGTCCTCTTCCTACCATAGATGCTCCAGCAATCCACTTTAACAGGTATACTACCAAACGTGCTTTCTTTTTAGGATTTCACTAACATGCAGTCATATTCCCTACATAGTTCCCCGGTTTAAATTATCTGGCATGATTCTCCTGTCCATTTTGGCTGTGTCCTTGATTTGGGAACAAGACAAGGAATTGGTCGCACACTGGAACTCCAAATTATCTTGATGTCATCTTTATTATCAAAAAAGGGTCAGACAGATACAGGCAATGGTAGACGTTTCACAAGCGATAGCTTGCTTGTTCACAACCCCTCCTTGATTTGGGAAACTGTGTGACTTAAGTTTAATTCCTTCAAGAGGACTCAGCCATTGGCAAAATTGGCCCTTGTTTCACTGAACAGTTGGGGTAATTTTCTGGAGCTTTGCACTTTAGCTGTGGCAGCCTGTTGCAAGCATCTAAGCTTGTTTAATGCATGGCGTTGAAGTACATTCATGTGTACTCCTCATTTGAAGCTCACTGTATTCGTCTATTTTCTCCCGTTTCATTGAAAATTGCTGTGATCTATCAGCCCCTGGACCGGTATCAAGCTTCCTTGACAACTTCTCTGCCTGGCTACCCTACTTTCTCTCTTCTGAAATTCCAACAATCATTATTGGTGACTTCAACATCCCTGTTAATCTTAACACTCCCGCTACTTCTAAGCTGCTGAGAATAAACATCCTCTTTTGACCTAAATCAATGGACACACGCTTCTACTCACTCTGTTGGCAACTGCCTTGACCCCATATTCTCCTACCTATGCACTCCGCACAACCTCTCCAATATTCCTTCTTCTCTCTCTGATCACACCTTATTAGTTTCACTCTCTCCTTATCTTCTTACTCCTTGCCTTCCAACTACCAAACTATTACCCGTAGAAACCTTCGCCATCTTAACCCTTCCTTTCTTTTTTTCTGCTACAGATTGTCTCTACGACAAAATCTCATCCTTGTCCTGCCCCAACTTAGCCACTTCTGTCTACAACAGTTCACTGTCATCCACCCTGGATACCTTCGCCCCCTCACTACACACAGAATCAGGCCCCGACCACTACAGACAATACCAGAAGCCTCAAAAAACAGAGCAGCACTCTTGAGCATCTGTGGCGTAAGACTAAGTCACAGCAAGATTTCAGCCAATATAAATCTGCCCTCCACAAATACCATTCCTGCCTCCACACTGCCAAAACAGATCTACTTTATCCCTCTCATTAACACCCTCTCACGCAGTCCCCATCAACTGTTTTCTACCTTTACCAATCTACTTCTTCCTCCATTACCTCCACCCACTAACTTACTCACTGCCCAGGAGATTGCTAATCACTTCAAAAATAAGATTGAGACGATCCGTCTCGAGATCTCCATTATACAGATATCTCCCTCACTTTACACTCCTTGTCCTCCTGCACAATCAATACTTCCCTCTTTTAACTCAGTAACTATAGAGAAAGTCACTAAACTTTTTTTCCAATCCCCACCTAACCTCCTGCCCCCTGGACCCTGTTCTTTCTCAAATACTACGGTCACCATCTGGCTCTATCCTACGCTCTTTAACTCATATCTTCAACCTCTCACTCTCTACTGGCATCTTCCCCAACCCTCTAAAACAGGCATCACTAAATGGCGGACCGCGGGCCGGACCCTGTAGCAGCAGTGCGGCCCGCAGCCTCGCCAAATAGTTGCCTGAGTGTTCTCTCCCCTCTGCTGGCTTGCCTGCCTGCCTGCCCCCCGCTGCCGCTAACATCATTGATTACATGGGAGGCGCGGCAGGTCTCTCCTTTACATAATCGCATCACTCCCCCCCCCACACTGCTCTACCTTATTCACACAAGCCTGGAAGCGCTGCAGGTCCAGACAAAGGGCGGGACTTTTCAAGTTACAAAGCAGGTGATTGTTTGCAAGACATTGGGGCGGTCCCAGCAACCAATCACCTGCCTTTAATTTGAAAAGTCCCGCCCTTTGTCTGGACCTGCCATGCGTGCTTCCCAGATTGTGTGACTAAAGTAGGGCAGTGTGGGGAGGGGGAGGAAGGGCGAGTGCTGCATTGATAAATGGGACAGTCTGACTATTTAATATCAAGGGAGGGAGTCTGTGATGGAGTGGGTCTGTGATGGGGAGGGGTCTGTGATGGAGGGGATCTATAATGGAGTGGGGTCTGTAATGGGGAGGGGTCTGTGTTGGAGTGGGGTCTGTAATGGGGGGGTCTGTGATGGAGTGGGGTCTGTGATGGAGTGGGGTCTGTGATGGAGGGGGGGATCTGTGATGGAGTGGGGTCTGTGGTGGGGGGGTCTGTGATGAAGTGGGTTCTGTGATGGAGTGGGGTCTGTGATGGAGTGGGGTCTGTGTTGAAGTGGGGTCTGTGATGGAGGGGGGATCTGTGATGGAGGGGGGATCTGTGTTGGAGTGGGGTCTGTGATGGAGGAGGGATCTGTGATGGAGGGGGATCTGTGATGGAGGGGGTCTGTGGTGGAGGGGGTTTGTGGTGGAGAGGATTTGTGATTGGGGGATCTGTGTTTGTGGGGGGGTCTGTGATGGGGTGGAGGAGTCTGTAATTGGGGTGGGAAGGATCTGTGATGGAGGGGGTCTTTAAAGGGACATGCTGTGATGGGACGGTCTGTAATGGGTTGGCAGGTCTCTGATGGTTCGGTCTCTGATGGTGGACTGTGATGTAAAAGGGAGAGATGTGCTGTGAAGGGGGGTACTGAGGGCACTGATGTAAGGGCTTCTTCACACTTGTGCAGAGATCTATGTTTTTCTGCCCTAGAAAAACACAGGTATCTACAAGGGTAATAAAAAACAATTGTGACGTGCACAAGAGGCTGTGATGTGAAGGACCTGAGTCATCACCAATATGACACTCGGACCTCCGCTGGAAGAAAATTTTACTGACCGGACCCCCATGAATTTGAATTCAGTACCCCTGCTCTAAAACATGCGCTAGTCACTCCCATACCAAAAAGGGCCTTACTAGACCCCACCAATCTTAACAACCTAAGACCCATCTCTTTACTCCCTTTTGCCTCCAAACTCCTTGAACGTTTAGTCGACAACTGACTGAGCGACCACCTCATCGAGAATAACCTTCTTGATCCCCTTCAGTCTGGATTTCGCCACAGAAACTGCCCTCCTAAAACTCACAAACGACTTACTAACAGCCAAAACCAACAGTCATTATTCCATACTCTCACTCTTGGACCTTTCCGCTGCCTTTGATACAGTTGACCCTCCTCCTCAAAAAACTACATTTGCTTGGTCTCCATGGCTGCGCTCTCCATTGGTTCGAATCTTACTTATCTCATCACACCTTCAGTGTCACTTACCACTCCACTTCCTCCTCTCCAACGCCTCTTACCGTTGGGGTCCCCCAAGGTGCTGTCCTTGGACCTCTACTATTCTCGATCTACATGTCCTCCCGGGGTCAGCTGATAGCCTCCCATGACTTCCACTACCATTTATATGCTGATGACACCCAAATCTATCTCTCTACCCCTCAGCTCACTCCATCAGTCTCCTCAGGCATCACTGATTTACTAACAGCTATATCAGCCTGGATGTCAAACCACTTCCTCAAACTGAATCTAAAACTGAGCTCTTAATATTTCCTCCCCCTAGTGCCCCTTCCCCTGACTTCTCTGTCAAGATTAATGGCACATCTATTAGTCCGTCCCCACATGCCAGGGTGCTAGGGGTAACCTTAGACTCTGAACTGTCCTTTCAGGCCCACATCCAATCCCTGTCCAAATCATGCCTCCTTACCCTCCGCAACATTTCCAGAATACACCCCTTTTAAACTAAAGACACCACCAAGCTTCTAATTCACTCCATGGTTATCTCTTGCCTCAACTACTGCAACTCCCTCATTGGATTACCTCTACATAGACTATCCCCCTTCAGTCCATAATGAATGCCGCTGCAAGACTCATCTACCTAACCAACCATTCAGTGTCCTCCACCCTTCTCTGCCAATACCTCCACTGGCTTCCACTCAACCAGCGAATAAAATTCTACTAACAACAATTTACAAAGCCATCCATAACACTGCCCCCAGCTACATCACTAACCTAGTCCCACAATACCAACCAAGCCGCTCTCTTCGGTCCTCCCAAGACCTCCTGCTCTCTATCTCCCTTTACACTTCCTCCCATGCTCACCTCCAAGATTTCTCCAGAGCTTCTCCCATCTTTTGGAACTCCCTACCCCAATCTGTCCGTCTGTCCCCTAATCTGTCCATCTTTAGACGATCCCTGAAAACCCTTCTCTTTAAAGAAGCCTATCCTGCTTCTAACTAATACACTGTTTTACTTCCTCCATCAGCTCACCCCCCACAGCTATTACCTTTTGTATCAACTGACCCTCCTTTTTTAGCTTGTAAGCTCTAATGAGCAGGGCCCTCTGATTCCTCTTGTACCAAATTGTAATGTAACTGTGATGTCTGCCTTTATTTTGTTAAGCACTGCGCATACTGTTGGCGCTATATAAATCCTGTATAATAATAATTCACATGTGTAGGGCACTTTGACTTCATGCCTAGGATACCAATGATATGTCCAAGTAACATCTGACTCAGTTATCCTTCAGTGGAAAACACCTTTTTGGACCTGCTCCTAACACCGTCATTAACAATGCCCCTGGTGGTTGGAGTGTGCTCCTCCCTAAATGCAGGAGGTCAGTGGAAGGAGACAAAAGAAAACATTCTCCTTCATCTTCTTCAGCAGTAGAAGCATGTATATATACTAAACATCACAGAGTGCATTGTTCATGACTGTACTGTCTCTTTCCTAAAGTCAATGAATGACCTTCTGATGCTTTTTAAAGGATGATCTCTACATAGAGGGGTGAGAGTTCAGTGTTTGAATGCCCCTCTTTTCCTGCTTGTAGGGAAGTATCCATCACTGGAGAGTCCTGTATCCCCCTGGACAGTCAGCAGACAAGACTTGCTTGGTCCCAACTGCAGTTTTCCCCTTTGAAGTTAGTGTAAGTCCAAAGGACTTCCATATGACTTGATCACTGGGAGATAGGTTCTCTCTCTGCAGCTGGCCTGCAGTTTTCTGGAGAAGTCTCCTTAGGTTCCTTTCTTTCTTCTGTCCTCATCCTGGCCAAAGTTCTTGGTAGTAGCAATAGGATTTATACCCCTTGCTCCACAGTATGCTACTCTCCTTAGGTATTACTTGACTCTTAGAATATTACTATTAGTAAGTTGTTACAATGTGGTCTATCACACCCTAGCAACATCTCTGGTTCATTGGTTGAAAGGACCCCTTCTCTTTCTTCTCATCCTGCTGTGCTTGCACACCAACCTGGGGTTCTGTATACTTTCATCTCTGCCTTGTGAGGGTGTCCTTATCACCTAATTATCTCTGTTTCTAGCAGCCTTGGAGGCCATTCCCTTTTAGCAATCAGTAGGCTATACTGTGAGGAGTGTCACACCTATGACTATCTCATTACAAAATTGGTTGTCTGATCAGGCAACCTCTTTCATTATCTTGGTCCTTCTTTTCCCTGAAGTTAGGGGTTAGGAATGCTAGGCTTAAACCTTCTGCAGTGACCGACTTCCCTCCATTTTGGACATAATTGTCTTTTTTTTCTTAGCCCCTTAATGATTTGTTGTTTATCCGGTTTTGGCATATTATAATTTTTTTCTTAACCACATTTCCTTCCTGTTTAGGTAGTGGATTTTCCATCTGTTTTTGGTGAATCCTTGCTTGGTACTCCAGGTTCACGGGATGGGGCCTGTGGGCCTATTGTTTTTACAACACTCTCTTCTGGTCTGGAACACCAGGCTGATTTTCAGTGCTCTTCCCTTAGTTAGTGGCAGTTCCTCTGTCTTGAATTGTCCTCCCTTTATTTGGGCTTGATTGTGTCCCATTGGGGTTGATTTGTTAAAACTGGAGAGGGCAAAATCTGGTACAGCTCTGCATAGAAACCAATCAGCTTTCAGATTTTATTACCAAAGCTTAATTGAACAAGCCAAAGTTAGAAGCTGATTGGCTACCATGCACAGCTGGACTTGATTTTGCACTCTCCAGTTTTAGTAAATCAACCCTGCTGTGTCCATCAATGGAAAATATTTTCTTTGTGTTTACTGTAAAATATTTTACTTGATGTCAATTGAAGGACACAGGTTCTGCCCCTCTGTATTATTATTATTATGTACTGCCCGCTCACAAAACCTAGGCGTGATGGGTACTGGAGGCGTTATTTAGAGGCTGGCATAGGCTTCATGTACACAGGACGTTTTTACAACCTCTCCTGAACAATTTAACTTGACAGATAGACGTTTAAAACGTCAGTTTTGCCGTGTTTACATGCCGCGTCCAGCGGCGTTTTGCCACGTTTGAGTTTAGAAGTATTTAAAAAAAACGCCTGTAAAAAAATAGCCAAAAAAAGAAAAATGCCTGTAAACGAAACGCGGCTAAATGATTAGCCACGTTTATAAGCATTTGGCGCTTGAAATACCTGTACACTCAGCTTCTAAAAGCAGTTTCTTTGCGTTCCAAAAAATGCCTCTAAACTCAACTGCCTAGAAACTACTGTAAATGACCCTGTGTGCATGTACTGATAAGATAACATAGAGGAGAGTTCAGGGGTAGTTACAAAAAAACTCCCAACTGCTCCTAAATGTCTGATTACCAGCAGCAGTGTACATGAGGCCTTACACAATTTTTTCTGTTTGCCAACCTCCTGTAAGTGGCAGCATAACCTGACTGTATTAGAATTGTCCCTCAATGAATTTCAAGAAAAAGATTTTATATTATGAACAGTATAAAAATGTATTTTTATTATCTGTCTGGCGTGCAGCTTTAAAATAGTAATGACTTCATAATGAAGGTACATCATTTTATAGATTGAAAACATCAGCTTAAAAGGCAACAATAACCCTCCTTGTTACTACTAACCTTACAGTGCATTATACTAAAAGACTATATACCAAAATCTATTGCATAATCCAAAAGACATGATATAAATGTTAAAGTGATAAGATTGTCCAAACACCAGTAAATCCTTAGGTGAAAAAAAAGGTGGTTTCCTTCCAATTAACGACAGGTGTAACACTTCGTGCTCCCCAAGGGATAGATAAGACAAAAATATCTTCTTACCAAATATTAGGACCTTCCAAGGCCTTTATACGCGTTGGTGAGTATTCGCCCCTCACTTCAGCTATAAGCCAGCTTAACTATTTAGCGTGTTAAGGGACGCCAGTGATGCATATAATGGTCTCATAGGAGCCTCAGACCCGATCATGCAGTATGCCAGAAAGGAAAGGAAACAAACACATTGCGCAGCGTTCAGTTAAAAGCACAAGAGTTTAATAGCAGATCTACTTATAGCAAAGATAAGTTACACAGGCATATTGGACAAACATCAGTCAAACACTCCCCGAGTGCTAAGACGTCACTGCTATTCCTTGCCTTGCCTGACGTACGTTTTGTTCAGTAGAACATCATCTGTGAGACAGTAGGGGGAGTATTCTTAACTGAACGCTGCGCATTATATTGAGGAAAGATTTTATCACTATATCACAATTTTGACAGCGCAACATTTTCTTTATTTATCTGTTTATATGGTGTGTACATATTTATGAGTGCTGCTGTTGTGTGATATAATTAACCTAAAAAGCTCACTAAGTGCATTTTTTCCCATTTATACTAACTGACTATGAACTAAAACTTCAAGCTAATTTACTGCTGCCTCGGCAGAAAATTCACAAAATCACATTGTAACTGCACTAAAAGTGTTTACAGAACCCAAAAATCTCTTTACATTATTGCATTACCTTATAGCACAGTACCTTAAGTTTTTGAAAGATCCTGCTTGGGGCATCTTTTTGTTTGCTGTTATTATAGTTTATAATAATGCCATGAAAACGCAATAAAAATGCAATGTATGGTTTAAATAGTACATTTTCAGTCATATTCACATACCTGTAATTTCAGATATTCAGGCCCGGTTCACATAAGGTTATTCCAAATTGTTTCAGAAAGTGCCATGTGCGTTTGGGGGCCATTATTATACCCAAATGTGGTGCAATTCTGCTGCGAATTGCAATATTGTGCAATAGAGTCATACAGCAATCATGCAAAAATGCACGGCTAAAAATTGAGCTAAGCTTGTCGTCCAAAAAGGAGCAGGAGCTTCTTTGCTGTGACAAAAGCACACTGAAATGAATAGGCTGCTCTATGCGCAATGTGTGGTTCCACATGTAAATTGCAATTTAGGGCCTCATGTACACTGGGGCTCTTCTAAATGTTTGCAAGAGAAAAGCAGCTGCAAAAACTCTCCTAAGCGCTTGGGTATTTATAATTTCATTGGCCAGAATATTATTTTATTCTGGCCATTGAGATGAAAAAACACTGAAGCACATATACATTTTCCAACACACTGATGTGAATGGGTCCTTATGGAGTACATTTAGAGCTCACTTATTTGGAGTCTTCATTGTAGCTGACAACTAATAGCTCATTGTTGCATTGTCCAGTATCCTTTTCCAGTTATAAACATTCAAAGTTGTTATTGAGTATTTTAAATAAAACTGAAAATGCAAGAGGCATTTTGCTATACACAGCTACCTATTTTTTTACACTGAATGTTGTTTTATAATATGAAGCCATTTAACACATTGTAAGTTTAGCACACAACTAAAAAAAAATAAATGAAAGAAGATAAACTTTTTTTTTTGTAAAAAGGATGTGTAATTTACATATTGCATTTATTATTAGATCCTTCTAGGGCATCTTCCCAGGATCTCTCTTTCTATATGAAGAATCGTCGGGTGCTTGAAGCCCTCCTCATGCCTTGGTCCCTTTCTCTTACTGTAAATGTGTCATCAGAGATCGAAAAGCCCTGTGAATTTGGCCAGTCACAGTCACAACTATGAAAAGAATTCAGCTAGAGGAAGTGGTGGTTGGTGAGTCAGCATGAGTAATTTTGTTCAAATTGAATTTGAATTTCTATTAAAGCTTGTAAGTGTAAAAGTTTAAAATAGTGAAATATAAAATGTTCTGCAGCCATGGTGGAAAGGAGCTTTCTTGAACAGTGACTTTTGTTGCACGTAAATGAGCAATTTTCACAGATTCCATCTGATATAAGTGACAAGGATCGATCTTCCTTGCTGTTCACTGGGTATGTAGATTGGTACAATACTTACAGATTATTTTACATGAACAGTTGAACTTTTCTGGTGTTCAGCCCTGCTTCGTATTGTAATGCATTATTACAGTAAAGTGGGTTGTTAATTTGTAGAGCTTGCTTTGTGTAAATTTAATAGGAATATATACATGGATTTAAAAATATACTGCATGATGAAGGCTTGTGACAGAACTTGTAGTTTCTTTTACTTTAGTTTTGATTTGCTTATATACAGATTATTGAATTCTGGAATGTGTTGTCTCATTTGGAGAGAATTGTATTGATTTACTTTTATTCTGCACAGGTCCGTCTATATATTCTGTTTATAGCAAAGAACCATATGGTTAACATAACTCATGTAAGTGTTTATCCATGGAGGTATAGATGTGGAAGCTTGTTCATTCTGTGCCAGTGTTTATAGGAAAGATATAATTCATTAAGAAAATACTTTACTGGCATCTGTCTCATTCCCACATATAGGACTGTGCATAAAAAGCAATAACAGCAAGCTAATTAGGCCAGATTAATAGCAAGCAGTTGCAGTGGTAATTGGGTTGTGAATATTGTGTGAAATGCCAGGTGAAAGTGGTTTTGAGTAGAATGACTTGATAGTGCTATTATGGGATTACAAGATTGGCTCTTTCTCAGTTTTTCTTACTACTCTCATAGGGAAATATATTTAGCAAATTGATTTTGGCAGGGACTTGCTGTAATTGGCGTAGATAACGTCTTTTTCTGGTTTCTACTACATGGCTTTGACTAGAAGACTGTAGAGTTCAACCCTCATCACACCCCCAGAGCTCTCATATGACAAAGCATGTTCTACAGCCATAAAACTCAGAATCCTTTTGTTTTTGAGTGGGTCAGTGGTGTAGTAAAAGCGGTCATGGCAATTGCAGTTATGATCAGGCATTACAATAAAGGTCCCTACCTTTTACTATGCCCCCTCCCTCAATACCTATTTGTTTGTGTTGCTGTTTACACATGTTATAATAGTAAAAAAGCGTTCCCTAACCCTATAGTCAGGGTTATTGCTCGTGGCAGTGGTATAGGAACAGAAGGAACTGGACAAAGAAGCATTGGAGCCATCCCCAACAGAGTATGGAATCAGCTAAAGACTGGTATATATTGACTGCACTTTTTGAAGCAAATGCACAGGGTACACATGGAGTGGAATCACCAATCATTAGCGGCTTCCTTTCTTAGCCATGCAGATCTTCTTCCAATGTTTTTTTCTGTACATTTTACTATTGGGTTGAGGAGCAGCAAAGGAGGCCATCAAATGTGTAGGGCATCAAGGGGACACTGAAGTGTGCACTATGACCGATAAAGCTATAACTCCTCAAGGTTATACAGTGACTTTTTTCCGCCACTCATACCTGAGAAGCAGAGTGTGACAGACCCAACCGTAGGAGAAGCAGACAAATTCCCTGGTCTACTCCATGGGCCAAAATCAGTGGGAAGAAGGCTAGCCCCTAGTCCCCTCTAAAAGCTCCTGTGCCGGTTGGGTCTGTCACACAGAGTAAATAAGGAAACATGGGGGAGTTTCTGGTCCCTTTCAGCAGGCAGTGGAGCAGTAGATGTCCCTCTACTTGTCTGTGCCCTGTCAACGTACTACATATGCGTGCATGTGGTGCTGGGCTGTGCACTCCCCTTTCGGGGGAGAATTTGGATTACTCCCTAATGGAGAAGGTGGGACCTGGACTATATCCCCCTAGTTTTCTCATTTGGAGTTATTTAATTAGAACCTTGCAAAGTGTGTAAAGGTAAGAGTATTGTAAAATACCGGCATCCCCCTTTCATGTTTGATGGTATGTTACTGAAGGTTTGCAAGTAAAGTTTTTATTCTGTTAAACCTGTATTCCTAGCCTGGACTATCATTATGCTTTTGGGAAGGAGTGTAGTGATATAGTAGTAGGGATGAGGATTAATAATTATAATTTGAGTTACCGTATATACTCGAGTATAAGCCGAGATTTTTAGCCCTTTTTTTTAGGCTGAAAGCGCCCCCCTCGGCTTATACTCAAGTCACTGTCGTCTGCCTACCTGATCAGCGTGTCATGCAGACAGAAGGTGGCCGGCGTGTCATAAAAACATACGGCGGCCATTCCAGTGTTCAAAAGCCGTGCCTCCTCCTTGTCTGTGATAGGCAGAACACTCCATTTCCCAGCAGTCAGTGTTCAGCCTATCACGGGCATCCTCTCATCCTCGTCCGTGGTATGAGGATGAGCGGATGTCCGTGATAGGCTGAACACTGACTGCTGGGAAATTGAGTGTTCTGCCTATCACAGACAAGGAGGAGGCACGGCTTTTGAACACTGGAATGGCCGCCGTATGCTTTTATGACATGCTGATCAGTGGATGCTGAGCGGCACAGGAGTTATGCAGATCGGCACAGGAGTTATGCAGATTGGCACAGGAGTTATGCAGATCGGCACAGGAGGGATGCAAATTGGCACAAGAGGGATGCAGATTGGCACAGGAGGCATGCACAGGACACAGAGAGGATGCAGATCGGCACAGGTAGGCTGAAATGAACACAGGGAGGTATCCACAGGACACAGTGAGGTAGGCAGATCTGCACAGGTAGGCATGCACAGGACACAGGGAGGTATGCAATAGACACAGTGAGGTATGCACAGGACACAGGGAGGTATGCAGCTGCAGATGGACATTGTTGACCCTCTTTTCCATATACAGTAGCTGCTGCATTTCTCACTCTCGGCTTATACTCGGGTCAATACGTTTTTACCAGTTTTTTGTGGTAAAGTAGGGGCCTCGGCTTATATTCGGATCGACCTATACTCGAGTATATACGGTATTCCCGCAGCAAATCAGTTCATCCAGAGCGATGCATTTATTGAGTGCCAGCACAGAACAATGTTCACAAGATACTTGCAACAGATGACAAAAATATTACAGTGAACAGCAGCCTTCATAGTCCCATCTGTCATTCATGTTATCGCAAACATAGAAACACTACAATCCAGAATAATATGCAGCTTCAATGCATTCAATAAGGTGTATTAGAATCTAGATCTGTGATTTAATCTTGATGCATGAATGTATGAATGTAAGAATGAATGCCACCAACAGCTACAACTTCCCTTGAAATACTTGTGTGACACTGAGGGGGTTCCTGTTTGGTTGACCAAATGCATTGACCATAACATTAAAAGACCCTACTTGTAATTACTGGAAATAACAGTATGTGTATATACAGTATCTCACAAAAGTGAGTACACCCCTCACATTTTTGGAAATATTTTATTATAGCTTTTCATGTGACAACACTGAAGAAATAACACTTTGCTACAATGTAAAGTAGTGAGTGTACAGCTTGTATAATAGTGTAAATTTGCTGTCCCCTCAAAATAACGCAACACACAGCCATTCATGTCTAAACCACTGGCAATAAAAGTGTGTACACCTCTAAGTGAAAATGTCCAAATTGTGCCGAATTAGCCATTTTCCCTACCCGGTGTCATGTGACTCGTTAGTGTTACAAGGTCTCAGGTGTGAATGGAAAGCAGGTGTGTTAAATTTGGTGTTATCGCTCTCACTCTCTCATACTGGTCACTGGAAGTTTAACCACTTCAGTCCTGGAAGATTTTACCCCCTTCCTGACCAGAGCACTTTTTACAATTTGGCATTGCGTCTTATTTGGCATTGCGTTTAACTGACAATTGCGCGGTCATGCAATACTGCACCCAAACGAAATTTGCATCCTTTTCCCCCACAAATAGAGCTTTCTTTTGGTGGTATTTGATCACCTCTGCATTTTTTATTTTTTGTGCTATAAACAAAAAAATGTTGGCATGCCCTCTGGTGGCTCTCCTGGGCAAAGCCGTATATGTAGGAGATTTTGCCCAGGAGAGCCAGTCTGCCGCAGTATATCTGCGTAAGCCATTCGGGAACCGGTTAACATGGCACCTCATGCCAAAGAACTCTCCGAGGATCTAAAAAAAAGAATTGTTGCTCTACATAAAGATGGCCTAGGCTAAAAAAAGATTGCCAAGACCCTGAAATTGAGCTGCAGCACGGTGGCCAAGACCATACAGCGGTTTAACAGGACAGGTTCCACTCAGAACAGGCCTAGCCATGGTCGACCAAAGAAGTTGAGTGGATGTATGAGTGCTGTCAGCATTGCTGCAGAGGTTGAAGGGGTGAGGGGTCAGTCTGTCAGTGCTCAGACCATATGGCGCACAGTGCATCAAATTGGTCTGCATGGCTGTTGTCCCAGAAGGAAGTCTCTTCTAAAGATGATGCACAAGAAAGCCCGCAAGCAGTTTGCTGAAGACAAGCAAACTAAGGGCATGTATTACTTGAACCATTTCCTGTGGTCTGATGAGACCAAGATTAACTTATTTGGTTCAGAGGGTGTCAAGCATGTGTGGCGGCAACCAAGTGAGGAGTACAATGACAAGTGTGTCTTGCCTACAGTAAAACATGGTGGTGGAGTGTCATGGTCTGGGGCTGCATGAGTGCTGCTGGCACTGGGGAGCTACAGTTCATTGAAGGAACCATGAATGCCAACATGTACTGTGACATACTAAAGCAGAGCATGATCCCTCCCTTCAGAGACTGGGCCGCAGGGCAGTATTCCAACATGATAACGACCCCAAACACACCCCCAAGACTACCACTGCCTTGCTAAAGAAATTGAGGGTAAAGGTGATGGATTGGCCAAGCATGTCTCCAGACCTAAACCCTATTAATCATCTGTGGGGCATCTTCAAATGGAAGGTGGAGGAGCGCAAGGTCTTTAACATCCACCAGCTCCGTGATGTCATCATGGAGGAGTGGAAGAGGCAACCTGTGAAGCTCTGGCGAACTCAATGCCCAAAAGGGTTAAGGCAGTGCTGGAAAATAATGGGGGCCATGCAAAATATTGACACTTTGGGCCCAGTTTGGAAATTTTTACTTAGGGGTGTACTCACTTTTGTTACCGGCAGTTTAGACATTAATGGCTGTGTGTTGAGTTATTTTGAGGGGACAGCAACTTTACAAGCTATACACTCACTTATTTACATTGTAGCAAAGTGTAATTTTTTCAGTGTTGTCACATGAAAAGATATAATAAAATATTTACAAAAATGTGAGGGGTGTACTCACTTTTGTGAGATACTGTGTGTGTGTGTGTATATATATATATATATATATATATATATATATATATATATATATTATATATAATATCCTACATAAACCAGCCAAGGACAGGTATTAGTGAAGAGTGTGGGCTCTGCGGTGGGGTTGTAATCTGTTTAGGACAGGCTGTGATGTTATTTCATTGTTTCCACCCTTAGAGAAGCAGGAACTCTGGGATGCCCCATGCCAAAGATCACCGTGACACCATGGGGAGCCTCTGAGTTCAGTGCAGACTGCCGTAAACTGATATCTGAAGGAGTTATGTTTCTCTATGACGGGTATGCAACCTCGGCACTCCAGCTGTGGTGAAACTACAAATCCCATCATGCCTCTGCCTCTAGGAGTCGTGCCCGTGGTTGTCAGGTTCTTGCAATGTCTCACAGGAACAAATAAAAATAATAACAATGTGCCAGTATTTGAGTAAACAACACAGAAGAGAGGACAGTGTTAAAATTATTTTTGATCTCTTCTCAATCTAGTAGACAAGGGTTTGGTTAGGGAAATCATCAACTAGTACATTAAAAGGTAGCTGAAAAACACTGTACTTGGACATCTTTAAGTCCCTCACAACCTTGTAACTAAGAGCCAGTTCACACTGAGACGACTTGTCAGGCGACTTAGCCGCCTGACAAGTCGCGTCCTGTTCTATACAATGGAACCGTTCTACTAGGAGCGACGCAAGTCGCTCTGACTTAAAAAAGGTTCCTGTACGACTTTGGGGGCGACTTGAGGCGACTTGCATTAACTTCTATATAGAAGTCGTTTTGCAAGTCGCGGCTGCTGTCGTGTGCAGGTCGTCTGAGGCAGTCACGCTGCAAGTCGTGCTGCCTCAGTGTGAACTGGCTCTCACAGCCCTGATACAAAACAATAATGTCATCAATAAGCTGCCGGCTCTTCCCGGATAAACCAACAGCTTCACCGATGATGCACCGACTACCCCACCCCTCTTCCTTTCCCAATAAGGGACTATTAAACACACATAACCCAAGGAGCAATGCGGGCGAAGTGCACATCATTCGCCTAGATGAATGAAGTGCACCAGGGGGTGGCCCAGGCCTTTTTTTTTTTTTAAAAACACCCAATTTCTGTCAAAGCTTAATTGAACAAGCTGAAGGTAGAAGCTGATTCGCTACCATGCACAGCTGCACCAGATTTTGTACTTTCTAATTTTAGCAAATCAGCCCCATCGTATACTGGATATCAGTGATTGCTGAGTTTTTACCTGCCTCTATGTAAAACTGCCACAACATCTTACTGGGGCCAGGGATGTGATGCTAATTAGAAATTGCAGTTTTACATATATTCCAAGGAAAGGCATATGATACAGCACTATAGAGAAGTCATGTGGTATAATCTAAAATGGACACCTGGTGGCACTAAATGACAAAATCTTTCCAAAGGGGATACAAGGAGAAGTAAAAACATTTTAAGTAGAGTAGGGAAGGGTTAGAACCTCTGTGATGCTTAATTACTGTCTGTGTCCCCACTGGGTAAATTTATCTTCGCTTTTGGTCCAACTGATGTAAGTCAGACAGAACAGGAAGTGAAGGAAAATCTCTCAAAAGGAGCACATTCAATAACCTTCAATAACTGTACATACTCTGTATGCTCGACTCAAAACTAATAACAATGTTAGGCTTTGTTTGGAATGTAACTTAAGGTAAAATAAATAAACACTTATATGTTTAAAGCCCATCTGTGAGCAAAACTTTTTTATTACTTGGTAAAACATCTTATACTAACCTAAATCTGTCGTCTGGGTCCCTCATCCACACCATTGCACAGGACCAGTAATCAAGTACTGTGCCTGCATTGGCCAGTTCCCAACGGTTCCATTGTGCTGATAGCCCTCAGACTCCATTCTGGATCCTGAGAGAACCTTGGCACTGAACAGCTAACAGGAAGTGTCCATGTCAGGCATCCAAATAAAAACCCTGTAAAAATCCTGTAAACAGAAGAAGAAAGAAGACTTGGGACTGGAATGTCACATTATGGTAGATTTAGGTGTGTAAAATGAGCATTTAGGTAGGATTTTTTGCCAGAGATTAATTAGAGGGTTAGGGGGTGATTGAAGCGGACCTAGGAATTCAGCTTTAAGTAAACATGTCAAGATTATGACAAAACAGCCTATGTGCAAATTAAGGGTCATATTTTGAGACATAGATCTTTTCAAATGTAAGGCCTTATTTATAAAAAGTAGATTATGACATTATTATGAGGAATATGAAGAATTGCAACCTTTTAGTAAAGTGAATATAGTAATCACCTTGCCTTGAACCTCAAACTTGGCTAGATTCAGCCTAACCCTAACCCTGACACTGACCTAGATCAAACCCTAATCTAGCTATTTTATCTTTATGAAGTGAAGTGTTCCAGCTTGGACTAATAAGAAGGCTGATCGCGGGTTGGCCTGTATTTCTAGGAGGAGTCAGGCTGTATTTAAGCCCGCCCTCTAGCCTCTATTTCCTGTCGAAGTTTCTCTCGTGTACAGTCGACAAGCGTCATTTCCAGTGAGACCTTTCTGACATCACTTCCGCATTTTCAGTGGCCTGACACGTCTTCAGGTTCATCAGGCCTGAGTTTACATTTTTAATTTGCCTGCTACGCTTCAGGTTGCTCAGCCTCTGTAAATTCATGGGTTTGACACGTTTTTCAATTCTGCTCATACGTTTCATTTCATGGTGGGCCTTGGTCACCGGGTGCAGGCCTTGCCAGGGAAAGAAAAAAAAAAGAGGGCAAGGAATCTATGTCAAAAGTAAGATATGGTTACTTTTAATAGGTATTTCTGGCTTATGTGTCGGTACTTTTAGTTCAACACATACCGGATTTTTCGTTGTCATATCATACATGGTACATGATTTTGCCTCATGTTTTAGGTCACACCATTGTCTTTATTTTTGCCCCCTTTAGGCATACTCACCACGCGACTACGGCACACCCCAGGTCACTTTTCTCGTTTCCCCTCGTTTCCCCTCATACCTTTCCTAATACGGTCTAGTACAGACTCTGAGTACAAATGTATGTTTGCATATGCCATACCTGGCCAATCCCTGTGGAAGTGGAGAATCAGTGCAGTATCGACTACAGTGATTCTCACTGTCTTCCCCATCAAATGCAAGAGGCTGTCCTACTGCATAGTGAACACGTGGGTTGCTTGCTTGGCATGGGAACAATTTAGAGAATGCCTTGCATTTTTTTTTTTAAATGCACAGTGTTCTCAGATTGGACTAGGCGGAGAGGAGGAGCAGCACTTTGCATTCATTGGAAAAAATGCAAAGTGTTTTCTGAGTAGTGTTTGGGACTCAAAAGACAGTGAAAATCACTGTAGCCATTAATGTCTTCACTAAGTCTACATAATAAAAACCTGACATGTCACAGAATATAGCAATATACTTTTTCTAAATAGCTGTTCCATTTCTCATAGTTAATGTATAACTAAAGGCAAAACTTTTTTTTTTTTTTTTTAACTTTTGAATAGTGGAGAGGGATTAAAACACCTTTTATGTTTTCATTGATGTATCTGCTCCCATTAGGGAGATTCACTCTCTCTATTTGGCCTAGTTTACCATTATCATTGAAAGTAAAAGAAAAAGAAAATTCCAAATTTTGGGCTGTCCTTCAATCTGGACACTAGTTCTGGGGGGTACCAAAGAATTCACTTAATTTGCAGGGATTTCTCTCACATCCTGTTTTGGCTACAGCACAGGAAGGCATGGTAAATCTATCCAAAATGAAAAAAAAAAAAAGTTTTGCCTATAGTTCTATTTTAAAGAGATTGTGAAGGTACAATTTAAAAAAACAAATAAAAATTATGGAAAATAAAAAAACAAAAAACCCAAACGTGTCTATACTTGCCTGCTCTGGTTCCCTGCCAGTGCCCCTGGCTCCTCCTCTCTGTCCACTTCCCATGGGGGCACTGGTGCATGCTTACTCCCAAGCCCATTGATACAGACAGCTGGGCTCGGCCCTGCCCCCGTTCCCTTTTACTGCTTTAATTGACAGCAGCTGAAGGTGCACAAGCTTAGTGTCAGGACCCCAATAGGCACCTCCATTCAATTTTGGGGCAAAGAGTTATAATTTAAATGTATTCAATAGGATTTGCTGATAATCACAGTTTTAGAGGTCCCTACTTTGTACAAACTGATGATTAAGGGTTTCCCAGAAAACAGACTTGGCCAAAGCATATACAATCTTGAGCACCTGTTATCTAGACTTTTAAAACAAATAAAATGACTCATCGGAATGAATGTTTTCTAGTAATGATCATCAGGAGAGTTTTTTTTAAATTTGTGAGATATGCACACTCCACCTGAATCAATGATTTTGAATAACACCCACACCCACACACCAGGATCAGTATTACTCTTAATATTACAGCATTTACTGGCAGAGCTTGATAGTTTCATTTTTGTCTCTGGTGAATGCATTACTCTTTTCTTCTAATATGTTAGAATTGCATATTCTATAAAATGAGGAATTATGTTTCTGTTTATTTAAAGCACCCTGCATTTCTGCACCCCCTCCTATTAACCTATTAACCTATTTATTTTCAGTGGATGCATAGAAGAAAGGTATTGGAGCAGTCATAATCTCTCAAGGCACTGAAATCAGAGTTCCTTGTAGATAGTAAAACAGCAATTAGGCCTCATGCACATGGGTATAAAAAATTCTGCTTTTACAGGCGCTCGGTGTACTTTTTTATGCTTCTAAACTCAGTTCTAATTAGTATTTTAAAAACAGGGTTTAGAGGAATTAAAAAAAACACTCCAAAGCTGCATTTGCAGAAGAGTTTACAAGCATAATTTTTGTGCAAAAATACGTGTGTAAAAATGTAAATTTATTTCAATGGCTAGAATAAAGTAATAATTCTGAGGCGTGCTGTTGGACCTGGTGTGTGTCAGTTGGAGGAGAAAGCAAGACACTGGAGATTCCAACTTGAATTGTATTGATCTTGTTTTTGAAATGATTGACAACCTCCTGGGCAGTAAGTAAGTTAGTGGGTGGAGGTTGAGGGGGTTGAAGTAGGAAATTAAGGGTAGAAAAGAGTTGACGAGGATCGGATGAGAGGGTTTTGATGAGGGTGGTATAGTAGGTTTAGTAGGTTTGTTTAGCAAGAGGCAGAAGTTGTATTTGAGAAGGGCAGATTTGTAGAGGGTAAAGTCTTGCAGGGATTTAATTTTACAACACACTAGTTCAAGTGTACGACTGTGTCTCTGGGGACTTCTGCTGTTGTCTGTTTGCCAGGGTTGTAGCAGGCGAGGCCTGGTTCTGCGCGCAGAGAAGGGGACGTGTGTCCAGGGAGGATGAGAGCAAGTTGTTGTAGACAGAAGTGGTCAAGTCTTGGCAGGACAGGGGTGCGATTTTGTCATAAAGGCAGTCAGTAGCAGAATGAAGAAAGGAAGGGTTGAGGTAGTGAAGGTGTCTATGGGTAACTCTTTGCTGGTTTGAGGCATAGGAGGTAAAAGACAAGGAGAGTTTGAAACTGATAAGGTTGGGAGCGAAGAGAGGAAAGGGGTGTTAGAGAGGTTGCAGGGAGTGCAGAGGCGGGAAAATACAGGGTTAAGGGTGTTGACTTCAGGCAGCTCTTGAGCTGCAGGATGCCCCTAGTTTTTACTTATATTTTTACATGGGCTTGTTAGCGTTTTGTTGCTGTTGCCCTCCCCTCAGTTGGACTGAATTTGGATTACCCTATCGTCTATGAATTTCTACTGATACTGTGTCCCTTAATGAACAATAAAGAAAGCCTTTTTGCAGCTGCAAGCCTACAGGGTCCTGTCAGAGATTCATTGCAGTGAGGTGTTAAGCCTCCTACACACAATGAGAATATTGGACGAATGATCGTCTGGTTTTGTTTTTGCATGTCAGTCTCATTTTGAAAATGAAGAGGTTACTAAAGGTATGAAAATGAACATATGACAGAATAAAACTTCAGAAGTCATGTAATGTGTGTATTGTATTTTTGTTTCCGAGCCTGCATGTCTTGGTCTTCCGATTTTTTTTTAAATGATTACTGTACTGTACTGATTAGACGAAAATTGTTCGTTCTAGCATCAAAGGAAAGAAAAATGTTAGTGTTTGTCTCTTCTTATAATTTTACATGAACTGTCATCAATGGTTCTCAAGAGCTGTGTCTTAATTATCAGATTATCATAGGATCACCTCAGATATTCAGGCCCAAGCTGTCTGTTCAAATTCTAAGTTGTTATATCTGCCTGTTTAAATATAGACAATAATCAAATTTAGCATAATGAGGGTCGTGTGTACCACTTACTTTAACTGTAATGTTTACAATGAAGCACTGTGGTATTATCCAGTGCTTCATTGTAAACATTAAGTGTGGTAGAACTGGATTAAGAGACTACTGCAGTTGAGGGGAAGGGTGGGATATTAGAGATTTAGAGATAGTGGTAGTTCTGTTGGTATGATGGGTTAGGTAATACGATTTAGCAGGGGGGAGGTTGGGAAGTATAAATAGAGGTAGGGGGAGGGGGTACACTAAACAGGGGGTTGGGCTGGGGGGAAGGAGTATGAGAGACAGAGGGGCATAGGTCAGGGAAGGTTGGGAAAAGAGGGGCAGAGGAAGGCAGAGGAGTGAAGAGGTTGAGAAATTAGGTGGAAGGGTGATTTAGTGTTGCTTGATGTGAGGAGAGCCTGGGAGGGGTTAGGCCAATCTGATCTAGTGAGGAATTGTTTAAAATCCCCTGTGAAAAAGTAATCTATCCAGTAAAACCAAGTGTTTTGGAATTTTATGTCAGATCCTTTGAAGGAGCTGGTAAGGTCTTCCATTAGTTTGATATCCTCCGTGTTGAAACCAGTGCTGTATTGGTGGGGTGGGACACTTCCAAATGGGACAAAGTTGAGTGTAAAAATAGTTAACGGTGCAAAGTTGTGAGAGACGTTGTGTAAGGTTGTTTGGGAATTGGCTCATTTTCTAGATTTATTATTGCATAGGGTTGATTTACTAAAACTGGAGAGTACAAAATCTAGTGCAGTTCTGTGTAGTAACAAATCAGCTTCCAGGTTGTTGTTTTTTTTGCCAAAGCTTAAACAAGCTGAAGTTAGAAGCCTAAATGGCTACCATGCACAGCTGAACCAGATTTTGCACTCTCCAGTTTTATTAAATCAACCCCATACTGTCTGGATTTTCAGTGTAGTGAATTACACAAAACTCAGATTAAGGTAAATCTTCACGTCTTTGCGAATAGCTTTAGTAACTTAATGGGGTTGATTTATTAAAACTGGGGAGTGCAATATCTGGTGCAGCTCTGCATAGAAACTAATCGGCTTCCAGTTTTTTTTTTTTAAGTCAATGCTTAATTGAACAAGCTGAAGTTAGAAGCTGATTGGCTACCTTGCACAGGTGCACCAGATTTTGGACTCTCCAGGTTTAGTAAATCAACCCCAATAATTGGTTGGAATTTTCATTAGAGTGGACCCTTAGAGCCCATTCACACAGGGACGACTTGTCAGGCGACCTAGTCGCCTGACAAGTCGCCTCCCATTCTGTGCTATGGAACCGTTCTAAGGGGAGCGACGCAAGTCGCTCCGACTTAGAAAAAGGTTCCTGTACGACTTCGGGGGCGACTTGGGGCGACTTGCATAGACTTCTATACAGAAGTCGTTTTGCAAGTCGCCCGGGCAGTCGTTTGCAGGTCGCCTCGCTGAGGCGACCTGCAAGTCGTGTTGCCCCTGTGTGAATGGGGTCTTAAGTAACTTTATAAGTCTGCATGAATACATTTCTGACATGTCATAACATAAATGTATATTATATAAATTGTATGTATATTCTACCGCATAGTTCTTCTATGTTTAGGTGAAGTTAAACCCCCCCTCTCCTGAAGGCGAAAGAATCATGCTACGGGAAAATGCAAATCGCAGCAAAATCATGGTAAAACCACGGTTTGCGTTTTTGCCATGTTTTGCAACTCTGCAGCTCCTAAACTCTGCTAAAAGTCTTTGTGTACATGGACACATAGGCATTTATGGAATTGAGTTTAGGAGCGGTGGCAAAAAAAGTCTAATGTCGCGTACACCAGAGCAGACTTACCAACAGGCTAAACTCCGTCAGCATTTCCAATGGAAAGATTTAGAACATGTTCTATATCTGAGTCCGTCAGAAATGCAGACAGAAATATTCTGATGGGGCATATACACGGTCAGATTGTCCGACCGAAAGCCCCCATCTGACTTTCTCTGTCAGGAATACTGCCTGTGTGTACGCGGCATAAAGCTCCTAAACTCAAGTTTAGAAGCTGCCAGGAGCTGCTGAGCTGCTAGTGTACATGAAGCCTTAGTAAAGCAACTTTGCTTAATCGGAGATGATGACTTTAGTCTGCTGCAGGCAGGAGGAATAATTTCCTTAGTTATTCCTCTTCCCAGTGATCAGACTGCAATTTATAGCAAATTACAATGTGAGAGGCTGCAGCAGTGGTTCATTTGTGTCAAATATTTGTGAAAACAGCCATGAACTGAACAGGCACCAGGCTTTAGATGATTTCAACCTTTTTAGGAAGCAGAAACTGAACTTGGAGGGAGGTAATTTGACCCATGGGATAGGTAATAAGTACATATACGTTCCCATTCTATATGTTTGGTGTGGTGATATTAAAGTGAATGTGCTGTTGAATTACATGCTTAATCAATTATTGCTGCTATGCAGTATTAGTAAAAAAAAAAGAATTTAGGCTAATTTATTACTAAATGGAAATGGGTATGGCTGCAGAAGAGTTAATTAGGCTCTGGAAATTTCCATAAATGATACATCCTATCCCTGGCTCATCTCATTTTCATTCCAAATTCCAAAGCAAGCTGTTTGGTGTTACAAGTAATCTTTTGACACTCTACTGTTTTAAGCTAGAGTGTAAAATGTCACCTCGGGTCTTAAGTTCAAATGCAAAGCTCACAAATTTCTCAAGAAAAAATCTCTTATAAGCAAAACTGTAAAGGAACACTTTTATTGTGTTTACTTCCAGCCAAGGTGATAATATATGTGAGGTCATCTTCCTTAATCTTTTTGCTGTCAACACAAGGAATTACACAGTCATGTTTTATGGTTCAATTTGGCCCTGAAACAGCCAATGATTATACATGATAAAATAAATGCAGTACACTGTTGGAAAATGTAGGTGTGGTTAATGTAATAAATATTAGCACAGCCAGAACAGAAAAGAAAATTTTAGACAAATGCTTAATCTTTTGATGCAAATATTTCTTTGTTTTATATAAGTAGATGATTACTCAGTATTTGTGTATCTGTGTTTGTACAGATACTGGTGTTTAACTTCTGTAAAATGGAAATTATTCAAAGATTATGTTCTCTTTCTCAGTACAGTATTGTCTAAAAAACAAACAAAAAAAAAAAAACAGACGCTATTTACATGTTATCAAATGATCATTTTATATGGCCAACCATGTGTCCAGAACCACTGCAACTAAATTTTACAAAGCAACTTATTCCATCTGGCATGCAGCTGTCTCGGGCTACTTAATTCACCACTGCAAGGTACGGCACAACTAGAACTATTAGAATTCTATCCAACAACCTTGTATGAGGGTTATCCGTTTCCTACAAAAAAAAATCATGATCGTGCTTAGCCACCGAGTCTTGCAATGTCTTTTGCTAAAGCAGATCTAAAATGAAATCCTACTTCCTGTGCGAAGCCAACCTGTGGCAGCCTCCTATTGCATCCCTAATATCGACAATGGATGGTGTGCAGACTTGGGGCTCCTAAGGATCTCAACACCATGGTTTCAAGATACATTAGATTCTATTTCAAGAAACTTTAGAAACCACAAGACCATACTCTGAATATGGCTCTATGCAAGTGTATGATGGATCACTGCTCAGACACAGCCAGAATTGAAGAAGATTTTGGGCCACAGCAGGTAAACCGCAGAGGAGGCCAAGGCTGTCATTTACAGGCAAGTATGTAGCCGGGTCGGGGATTCTAGGTCAGTTTATGTTAGGAGGGCTTGGGAGGATTGAGTAGTGTACTTTATACTAAGATTGCACTTGTCCTTTAATAATTTCTACATGGTTAAACCGTCTGTTTTACATTGGCTTCACACTATGAATAAGCAAGTGGATTTAACTGTGGTGAGAATTGCTTTCAGTACATATTCCAGCTGGCAAACTTTGTGTGCGCTGTATAATTTGTGAACTGCAGCCTGAAACTTAAAACCTGTCTCAGCACAGTTGGCATTTTGTGCCTGGAACTCAGCATATTCTTGTTCCATATTTCATTGAAGACGCTGAACATTTCCTTCTGTGCAAGTGCGAAAGTGTGACCAACATAAGAACAACATGTCCTAGAGCAACCTCACAGCTGCTAAACCCTGCATCATTCCAACTTTATCAATTGAACTTAAGGAAAATGTAACTGTCCCAAGAGCATCCTTATTTGGCTTTCTTGGTTCTTCACCACACTTGGGGCAGTGAAATAGTTCCTTCCAGTTACTTGTTCAAGCCTAGCTGTGGCCTGAAATGTTTATTGTAGGGAGTCTTATTGAAAGCTTTCTTTATAGTTACACATAGTTATGTCTGTGGCCCCAACAACCTGGAGGAGAGAGTATAGGCAAAAAGAGTTGTTTCCAGTAATAACTGGTAGTGTTACTCTCCCATCTGCTGCAATCAAGGAGAACATTTGATTTGCAGGTTGAGGAATCTAACCCAATCAAATCCCCCTTCCATATAGATCCTAGTACACCACTTTCCATAGAAGATACCTTTTACCTTAGGCAAGAGTGCACTGAAGGACTATTGTCATAACAATGACAGGATTGTGCCATTTAAGACAAGTAGAGATGAGCAAAGAAAGTTTTTCGAAAATCTTTCTTAAAAAATGGGACAAAGGTTTGTCATTTTGTCACAATTGAGAGGCTAGTAGAGTGCAATAGAAGAGCTGTTATGTTTACCTTTCTAGTTGTGCATGTTTCACGTGTCTCTAGCTTAGTTCTATTCATGTGCAGCAGCCGCCATCAAATTCTTTAAAGGAGCATTCTATGCATTGAGGTGAAAAACCTTCTTTTCTGCAGCTGTCCCCCAGAGCCCCACTTTTTTGTTACCTGAACCTGATCGTTCCAGCGTCGAGCACAAGCCCAGCAGCTCCAGCTGTTGTCTTGGGTCCTTATTGGATAGATTGATAGCAGTGTGAGCCATTGGCTCCCAATGCTGTCAATCAAATCCAGTGACACTGAAGGTGGGGTGGGGCTGAGTCCTGCTGTCTGTGTCAATGGGTGAAGCAGCAGGACTCAGGAGAGTGCCTGCATGGGTGCCCCCATGGAAAGCGGCTCTCTGTGGGGGCACTCAATGAAGAGGAGGAGCCAGGAGCGGCACTGGGGGACCCCAGAACAGGAGGATCGGGGCCACTCTGTACAAAACCCTTGCACAGTGCAGGTAAGTATAACATGTTTGTTATTTAAAGAAATAAAAAACAAACCTTTACATACACTTTAATTCTTTAGCAGTTGAAACTTCTTTTCTGTGCTCTCTGTTTTTACATTTTGGGCCATCTTATGACCCCCATGTCACTACATGCCAGTACAGTCATATAGCAGCTCTTCTATTGCAGAGAACTGGCCTTTTAATTTTTTAGGTGACTGATAGTGTCACTTGAACCCCATTCACGGCATCTGAAACCCCTTAAAGGGCTGGAAGGCCCTATCACCAAGGAGTTAAATTTTGCTCTCTGCATATGAATTTGGACAGCTTTCTGTAAGTCAGTTGCATAATGTTCAAATTAAATCCAGGGCAGTGAAGCCAAGGTCATTAATCCATCCCGAGCAATAGTCAACAAAAGTCTCATGCATACAGCTCAGCCCATGTTTAACCATGAAGCAAAAAGGCATGTGCTTACAGCACCAAGGGAAGGGGGACACCACAGAGATTTTCCTGGCCATCATGCCCTTAACTCCTTTAGTGAAACACTCAACTTTGTTGTCCCGTTATCAGTATAGTTAGTGTTTATCTGGCACTCCAGATGGAGTAATCCTTAGGGGTATAGTCTGTGGCTGTAATAGCTGGATGGTGATGTATCCATAGAAAGGGGTATTAGTGGTTAAAAAGGAAGGCAGCCATCCTTCAGAGTGTGTCCAGAACTCTGCAAGACATGTAAGGAAAAAACAGGGAGGGGGAGGCGCCGACCTGAGTGTAGTATTAAAATGATGACTTTAATAGGATAAGATTAAAAACACTTACAAGATGATAGAAGATGCATGCTCATCAAAGTAAAGTGCAGTCCTGGCATTCCACATGGCTCTGCAGGTCCCACCGCTGTTCCGGATAGCTGTAAAGGATTGAGCAGCTGGCTAGAATGGATCACAGTGTTTCTCCAGGAGCAAAGGAACCAAGCAGCTCTAGAGCCCTGCCTAGGTCCAATCAGATGCTGGTGACATCACTTCCTGTTCCACGGTCCATGCTGGTCTGTGTGGAGCTACTTGGTTCTTTTGCTCCTGGAGAAACACTGTGATCCATTCCAGCCAGCTGCTTAATCCTTTCCAGCTATCCGGAACAGTGGTGGGACCTGCAGAGTCATGTGGAATGCCAGGACTGCACTTTACTTTGATGAGCATACATCTTCTATCATCTTGTAAGTGTTTTTAATCTTATCCTATTAAAGTCATCATTTTAATACTACACTCAGGTCGGCTCCTCCCCCTCCCTGTTTTTTCCTAACTTTGTTGTCCATGTCCTTACCTTTTATAAATTTGCAGTTACAGTATACTTGGCTTTGCTGATGTTGTGTGCTGCTCTTTAGTCTTGGCTTAATCCCTTAGTTTGACAGTGTGATGACCAATTACCACTGAATTCAGCAGTCACAGAAGACTCAACAGCTTTCTGCCATCACACGGAGAACCCTCAATAACTGCTCACCCTGCTGATGACCAAGGGCAAACCCAAGCAGTCGGCAAACACTGTCCAGAGACAGACACCAGCATCCACAGCAGAGAACATGGTGGCCGCTGCTTCCCCCCATTGTGCTGACACAGAGCCACCTTACAGTCACAGCCTTGGACAGCACTCCAGATTCTGAACCTGGGAAGGGTGAGCCTCATATCTTTTCTCTTCAGTCCACCTTCAACTCCCTGGATAGGGCTATGGAGGACATTATTCACAGCCAGCTCAGCACAACGAAAAGCCCTGATCCCTCTTTTTCACAGGCAGTGCAGCTACAGCTGGAATACTCTGGAGGCCCAATTATATTGGCCAGGTTGTACAAGCTACTAGAGCAGGGACTGGAAAAAGCTAGTAAGCGTATTACTACCAAATTAAACCAAGAATTTAAGGACTTGGGGTCCTGCATGGACACCATAGAAACTAAGTTGGATGCTATCGTTGGTAGAACAAATCAGAATACCGAACATAAAAAGGATCTTCACGCTCAATTAGATCTCGCAGGTATAATTTTGGGTTGACCTCTGAATCTATTAAGGATTTTCAGGATGTTTTTAAGGAATTACTGACTACCCTTATTCCGAACACACATGAACATAGGTTGGAATTCAATAGAGCACACCGTGCATTGAACACTCCTAGGGCTGATACCAATCCTAGAGACATTCTGGTTGATCCTCATGTTTACGGTGTCAAAGAGCAAATGATGCAGAAAGCCAGGGATACCCCTGATCTTCGGCATTAAGGTGACGCTATCAAACGTTTCGCAGATATCTCTACAACCAGGGTTCAGAAAATACAAACTCTCAAGCCCTTGCATCTCCCTCTACAACAGCAGGGAATACAATACAGATGGCTGTTCCCATTCCGCCTACTCTTTACATACCATGGTAAAACATACTTCTTCTCTACATACATGGAGGGGGAAGCCTTAATGAAACAGCTGAGCTTGATTGCTGTGTCACCTTCTTTGTCTCCGAGGCAGCAATCGTCTAGGGCCCCAGACAAAACACCTACCTGGAAGTAAGCACCACTTTCTCCAGTTTGGCATAACACAAGAAGACGTTCCAAGTTCCAAGCCTGCCCAGCCTAAGAATTATTTATTCTTTGAGGGTTTTGTGTCTAGTTATTATTGCTGTTTTTTTGAGGGTCCTCTGCTCGAATATCACTGCATCTCTGATCAGTGAAGATGGCATATCTTATCGATTGTATGGGGAAAAGGTTTTGCCTTTCCCTTCTTCTTTTTCATTAACTTTTTTCAATTTTAACGGTTATTGCTAATTCAATACACATCAGCTGTAATGTCTTATGGCTTGGTTATATTCAGCGCAGGCCATCCATGTATGTTCTGCATCCCACCCTGACTACTCCCTCACCTGTTGTGAGGATGGACCTAGGCTTAGAGTACTCACATTTAGGGACTGCTTTGTTTTTCTTTTATGTTTACTAATGATTTACAGTTGCATACCTTGCTGCTTGTTTGATGATATTTATGTTTTTCTTTTTTGTTGCACTGGCATCTTTAATCATTTTCTCCTTATGGCCTTATTTGGAGGTAATTTTCTGTTCTTGTTCCCCCCCTTATCTTTGCCCAACTGAGCCCTGCCTCTCCACAACGAACCAGCAGACCCAAACACCCTCTGTGAGCCAACCCGAATTGGTAAAGTTATGCTTTCTTTTATGCCACTATGTTCACCACACAGACTTTAAGGCCCATGAAAATTGTTTCCCACAATATGCAGGGACTGAACTCCCTGATCAAATGCCATAAGCCATTCCATAATTATTATTCATTAGGAGAAGACATTGTCCTATTATGGGATACCCACTTTACTGATACATATAACCCTAAATTTCTTCATACTCAATTTCCTAATTTCTTTCTCGCTAATGCCTCAGGCAATGCAAGAGGAGTGGTTATTTGTTTCTCCTAACGTATCTACCCTGAGGGTAGATGCATTTTGGTTTTAGGTGAGATAGAAGGCATTTAGATATCTTTTCTATCTTATTACACACCCAATAGGGACAATTACCTTTCTTCAAAGGGTTGTTTCAAATCCTGTCTCTGTTTTTTGAAGGTACCGTAATACTTGGGGAACATTTGAATGTAGTTCAATAGAATGGGTCGGATAGGCCCTTGCTTAAACATCCTAAGACGGTTGGAACTAGATTAGCTAAATTGCTATCTGTGGCTATCTGGAGGGAATATAATGGAACTAAATGTGACTACATATTTTACTCCAATATGCATGCCACTTATTCTAGAATCAACCGCATCTTTGCCCTCTCCTTTACATTTCCTTTATTTGCATCTTTCAAGATCCTCCAAGATCCTAGTCTGGTTATTCACCACTTACTACTACCTTGTCTGACATCCATCAATGCTGTACTGTCTTTAAATTTAATCTCTGTCTAAAAACAACAGCAGTACGTAAGATACGAAAACCTAACAGGACTTTTGCTTAAAATCCCCTAACGGTACTTATGGAGTTTAACATTTATTTTTCGACTTATACTACTCTATACTACGCCTCCCAGCATCCCGGGTAGCAAGCTATTGAAATTTTTTTCTCACAATTATCACTCCTTTCCCTATAACAGACAAATAGATATAAAATGGATAAAGCAATTATGATACCCAAAGTCCTGAAGGCCATCAAACAGTCCAAACCTTCCAAAGCACCTGGGCCTGATGGCTTCAATTTATTTTATAAAACGTTTGTGGTATATTGTTTCTTTATAAACAGTTAACTCTTCTCAGTAACTCATGTACAGTATAGACTGGCCTTGGAAAAAGATCTAGGTATTGAGATTATGGAAAAAGATTCGAATGACTGGACCTCTAGAATTCATAAGGGCATTGTGAATGTCCAGTTGATAAAAGCTAACTACTAGGTCCTGTCTTGTTGGTATTTAGTAAAAGCCAGGCTAAAATGTATCCTGAGGTATCACTACTATGTTTTAAAGGCTGTGGCCAGGAGGAAACAACTCCTCACCTGGTGGACTTGCCCCAAGGTTAGACGTTTTTGAGAGGGTACATGCTTTAATATATTGAATAACTATGATCAGTATTCCTAAAAAAACACAAGTAGCTCTCCCTAAAAGACTCTGTCAATGATATTTCCAAGCATATGCAAACTCTTATTTATTAAATGTTTTTGGTGGCTAAGATATCTTTAGCCACTTCTTGGAAGACCCCTATGGTTGATATATCGGCAATGGAGCGTAAACTCACTTGGATCATGTTAAACAAAAAACTGGTTAGTATGCTACAGGGCAAACAAGCCAAACTTAAAAAGGTTGGGATCCCTGGCTTTGCTACTCACAATGTCCATCTTAATATATGCTGGTTGGTGTGTGGGGAGTGTAGGGTCTTTGGTCGTGTACCCCATGCTCTTTACTTTCCCCTTTCTACCCTCTTCTTTGTTTTCTTATTCCCACTGGGATATATTAGATTTTTTTGCTGTGCCCACCTTGGCTGTTGGTCTTGGTATATTATGTACATGGGCGACTGATACCATAGATGGAAAGATTATAGTCCTTCCCTATTTTCCCTTTTTTCTTTAATGAGGATGCATTATTTGTTGGAGTGTACCATTTTTAGGATTGCCAAAGTCTTCTGCTTGTTCAATATATGAGCTATTTGGATGTACTCTGTTATATCTCAAACTCTTCTACCCTCTATTTATACCTTGCATGTGGATTATACTGTGAAGCCATGTGGGCAATGTGTAAGGCAAATGTTCCTCTTATGTCTGTTTATTTACTTTGTATAAAACCCAATAAAAATTAAATATACTTGCGTTGTCTGGCCTGGAAGAAAACAGAACTAAAGGCAAATAGGTTGTTAACTTTGCAAAGAAATTTTCACTTTGCAAGGGAATTTTCCCTTAGCTTAGTGAATACCGTGAAAATGAACCCCTATGAGTTTTTATGCTTTGTCAGTTAAGCGATGGAAGGGCAGAGGGGGCACCATTGTTGTCCTGTTCTTAGGGTATTAGTTGGTATTAGTCTAATACTGATACAGTTCTAAGATTTTCTAGTGAAATATGGAATTTATATGTGCATGTTCTTTTTTCAGCTGTGGAGTTGATTTAGTTAATCCTCATACAGTTACGTGCTCCGCTGTCACCTCCCCAGTGGAAACTCACTCACCAGTTTAAGTGGAGCTTCAGATTATTAAAAGCTCTGCCAATCACCCTTGTCAACTGAGATGGCTGCTCTAGAAGAAGTTGCAAGTTAAGATTCTGGTGCTCCTTCTCATAACCTTCCAAATCTGGAATTGGCATAGCACAGGTTCCAACATGGCATAGATAATAATATGCTTCAGATAGCATTTTTCCATTTCTTGGCAGAATGTGAAGATTTACATTTTCACATCACATCACACTGCAGCTAGTCCCTGCTGAAGCATTTCATCTGGTATCTCATCAGGGAACATGAATTTCTTACCTCATTTATTTACTCCACTGTGCACTGATATTATATATTGCAGCTTACCAATCCTTAAATGTGATGGCTGCATTCGTTTTTCTTTTTTAAGCTTTTTTCCCCTTTATTTGAATCTGGAGATCCAGCGAGTAACACACTTCCTGTCTTAGGGCGTCTGCTCTCTGGACAAAGGAACAATGAAGATACCTTTGGATAGCAGCTTTTTTCAATCTGGGGAGAGGGTAGTGTGAGATGTACAAGCAGATTTAGATGGACTTGACTTACAAATTGAACCTGAATGCTAGCTAAAATGTTTTAAGCAGTTACAGCAACAGTTTTTTTTCCTTTTGGAATAAAGGTTTTACATGAATAAAAGCTGACCTTTGTAAGCACTCCTGTGCTTAAATTGTTTGTCTCAGCCCTCTAACTGGCATGTTTGCTAGAAAGCTTGGTTTGTTAAAAGAAGTTGAAAAATAGCAGACTTACAGGCCGGATCACCAGGTAACAATAAAGAAAAAAAGCCTAAAAAAATAAAAGAATGCAGCCACCACATCTAAGAATTGGTTAGCTGTAATACAATACTTTTTGTTTCTGGGTTTAATGCACCTTTAATTTATAAAGACCTGAAGAGGAGCTCTTAGCAGTTTTTTGTGTGATATCAAAAAGTGTGTGAAATTAGGCAATAGAAAGTGCCCTTTTTATATGTTGTATTTAGATCCTTGTTTGTTAGAAAATGTGTTGTTTATTTTACATACAATGTTTTTCTGGAAAAGTTTAAGTACAGAGCAACTGTTCACTTCCATGATTCATCAGTTATTTTTTTAACCTCTTCCGGACTGTCCCACACATATATACTGCGGCAGGGTAGCCCTCCTGGGTGAAATCATGTACCTGTATGTGATTTCTAGTTCCGGGACTGGGGCGCGCACATGCGCTGCCGATGTTCTGCTCTCACTGTGATTGGACACGACGGGAGCCAATCAGCGGGTCCGGCGGGGACCTGTTGTTCCCCGGCACCTCGCAATCATTCCTGAGAGAGGCAGAGCAGTGGTCTGCCTATGTAAACAAGGCAGATCACCATTCTGTGAGAGGGGAAGATGGAGATTTTGTGTTTACGCAGGAACTTACCATAGAGAGGATCCTGCAATCATCCACCACTGTTGTCTTCTGTGGACGTCCAGGCCTTTTTATGTTGCTAAGCCCACCAGTGCGTTCTTCTTTCCTGAGAATGTACCAAACTGTTGATTTGGTCACTCCTATTGTTGCTGCTATCTCTCTGATGGATTTCTTTCGTTTTTAAAGCCTTAGAATGGCCTGTTTCACTTGCATGGACAGCTCCTTTGAATGCATGGTGTAGGTTCACAGCAATAGATTCCAAATGCAAATACCACACTTAGAATCGACTCCAGACCTTTTACCTGCTTAATTGATGAAGAAATAATGAAGGAATAGCCCACATCTGACCGTGAAACAGCTTTTGATCAAATTGTCCAATTACTTTTGGGCCCTTGAAAAAGGGGGATGGCTATTCTTAAAGCTGTAATTCCTAAACCCTTCCTTAGATTTGGATGTACATACCCTCAAATTAAACCTGACAGTGTGTACTTTCAGCCCAATCCATTACATAACTATAGCTTGAATAGATTTTGGTAAATACCTAACAAACTAAAATTGTGTCCAAATATATATGGGCCTAACTGTATCTATAGAGCCTGGTTTTCAAATTTGTTTGGAGTTTTGTAAACAAATCCTGAATCAGCAATGTATAAATCTTCCGACCCTCCAAATTAACCGAAGACAAGAAAAATGGTCCAGATCTTGAAACTAGGAGAAACTAGACTAAATCCTCCTTGCAATGGACATATTCTAAAGACATTATACAGGTTTTCAAACTGGCTGTTTTCCAGGGCTTTATCCCTTACAGTTTAATTACATACATTTCATATAAAAAATAATGTATTGCTCAGGGTTAAATTTATATATATATATATATATATATATATATATATATATATATATATATATATATAAATAAATATAGAAACACTATATTGTCAAAAGTATTGGGGCACCTGCCTTTACACGTACATTTATTGGCATCCCAGTCTTAGTCCGTAGGGTTCAATATTGAGTTGGCCCACCCTTTCCAGCTATAACAGCTTCAACTCTTCTGGGAAGGCTATCCACAAGGTTTAGGAGTGTGTCTATGGGAATGTTTTACCACTCTTCCATGAGCTCATTTGTGAGGTCAGGCACTGATGTTGGACAAGAAGGCCGGCTCGCAGTCTCTGCTCTAATTTATCCCAAAGGTGTTCTATCGGGTTGAGGTCAGGACTCTGTGCAGGCCAGTCAAGTTCCTCCACCCCAAACTCTCTCATCCATGTCTTTATGGATCTTGCTTTGTACATTGATGCATATATGTATATATAAAGTTCTCTATATACATTTCATTTACTACTATGTTTAGACTTAAAACAATCATAGTAAACATTTCAGGTAATCATAAAATATTACATATTAATATCACATGTACATATTTGCAACCAACTGGTGGAGAGCAAACTTTTTGCAGGAATCTGCTTTAATGTTATGCTGTGAATAGCATTTGCTGTTGGTTACATATTAGAATTGTAGGTTACATACACACACAATTTACAGAATGACATATATACAGTATATATTGTACATTCACATCATTCCCTGCCCTCAAGGAGCTTACAGTCTAAGGTCCCTAACACACATTTATGCATATACATACTAGGGCCAATTTAAACAGGAGCCAGTGAACCTATGAGAATGTCTTTGGAGTGTGGGAGAAAATCAGAGTACCTAGCAGAAACCCACGCAGGCACAGGAAGAACGTGAAAGCTACATGCAGTTAATATTGTGGTTGGGATACAAACCAAAAACCCCAGTGTTGTCAGGCAGAAGTTTTAACCACTAAGCTCTGTGCTAAATAAATCAGAGTAAGGACACACTCATAGCCCTATAAGTCTACTCTAATGCCATGCTCCGGAAGCAGTGCAAAAAGAAAGCCCATCAAGCTTTACAAAAATTAGTGAAAGCAAATGCTGTTTTTTTTTTGCAAACATTTTCCTAACCAGTCACAGTTATATTTAGTGATTTAAGCAAATATCTTATTCTGAAAACTGGTGCAAACATAAATGGCACATCGTGATATATTTGCGTTGTTAGCCTTTTTTCAGAGAATTAAGGGCACATTGTTTATAACATTGATTATAAAGCCTTGAAATGCACACAGGAAGTCTTGCTTACTAGCTTGGACTTCCAAACACAGCTGTAGTACACCAGTGCACCCACTGCTTTCTTTCTGATTGTAAAACCAGGAGAGTTCTACCAAAACAGACCCACTGTAGACATATTGCTCCTTTTTAACAGACATCCTAGTATTTCAAAATATCAGTACCAAGAAATTTCTCACAACCACTAGTCAGATTAAACCTCTTTCTTAGAATTTGATTCATCAAGCAGACATAGAATGTTGCATAGCATAGACCTCAGGAAGCAGACCCACCCATCCTACATGTGGATCATTATTCTAGATATTTTTCATTTAAAGTGGTTCTAAAGGCAGAAGGTTTTTTTATCTTAATGCACTCAACAGGAGGGAGGGGCCAGGAGTGCCGGTGAGAGACCCGAGAAGAGAAGGATCCAAGCTGCTCTGTACAAAACCACTGCACAGGGCAGGTAAGTATAACATGTTTGTTATTTTTAAAGAAAAAAAAAAAAAAGAGAGACTTTAGTATCACTTTAAGTTTTAACTTTTAGGGGGGAGTGAGAAAGGTTACATCTATACAGTATGTATACAGTAATGAGGCCCTCTATTTTCATGATGACCACCACTGGTATAAACTGTGTATAAACTGTGTATTATACACTGAGCAAAATTATAAACGCAACACTTTTGTGTTTGCCCTTTTTATCATGAGCTGAACTTAAAGATCTATGACTTTTTCTATGTAAACAAAAGGCCTATTTCTCTCAAATATTGTTCACAAATCTGTCTAAATCTGTGTTAGTGAGCACTTCTCCTTTGCCGAGATAATCCATCTACCTCACAGGTGTGGCATATCAAGATGCTGATTAGACAGCATGATTATTGCACAGGTGTGCCTTAGGCTGGCCACAATAAAAGGCCACTCTAAAATGTGCAGTTTTACTGGATTGGGGGGGTCGGGGTGGGGGTGGGGGGTCTGAAAAACAGTCAGTATCTGGTGTCACCACATTTTGCCTCATGCAGTGCAGCACATCTCCTTCATATAGTTGATCAGGTTGTTGATTGTGGCCTGTGGAATGTTGGTCCATTCCTCTTCAATGGCTGTGCGAAGTTGCTGGATATTGGCAGGAACTTGAACATGCTGTCTTATACGCTGATCCAGAGAGTCCCAAACATGCTCAATGGGTGACATGTCCGGTGAGTATGCTGGTCATGCAAGAAATGGGATGTTTTCAGCTTTCAGGAATTGTGTACAGATTCAAAATGCCATTGATAAAATGCACCTGTGTTCATTGTCCATAGCGTATGCCTGCCCATACCATAACCCCACCGCCACCATGGGCCACTCGATCCACAACGTTGACATCAGCAAACCGCTCACCCACACGACACCATACGCGCTGTCTACCAGCTGCCCTGTACAATGAAAACTGGGATTCATCCGTGAAGAGAACACCTCTCCAAATTGCCAGACACCATCGAATGTAAGCATTTGCCCACTCAAGTCAGTTACAACAACGAACTGCAGTCAGGTCAAGACCCCAATGAGGACGATGAGCATACAGATGAGCTTCCCTGAGACAGTTTCTGACAGTTTGTGCAGAAATTCTTTGGTTATGCAAACCGATTGTTGCAGTAGCTGTCCGGGTGGCTGGTCTCAGATGATCTTGGAGGTGAAGATGCTGGATGTGGAGGTCCTGGGCTGGTGTGGTTACGCATGGTCTGTGGTTGTTAGGCTGGTTGGATGTACTGCCAAATTCTCTGAAACACCTTTGGAGACGGCTTATGGTAGAGAAATGAACATTCAATTCAAGGGCAACAGCTCTGGTGGACATTCTTGCAGTCAGCATGCCAATGTCACGCTCCCTCAAAACTTGCGACATCTGTGGCATTGTGCTGTGTGATAAAACTGCACATTTTAGAGTGGCCTTTTATAGTGGCCAGCCTAAGGCACACCTGTGCAATAATCATGTTGTCTAATCAGCGTCTTGATATGCCACACCTGTGAGTGTTAAAGAAGAAGAGAATTGTGTGCTGCATTTCGAGATTTCATAATTTGCCACGTCACGAATGTTAATTCTCCATAACGAACGCTAGTTTACAAGACTGACCGCTTCTGGCTCATCCTTGCTTCCGAGCATGCGTGTTTGTACTTTGGAATTTTGTCCGACGGACTTGTGTACACACGATCGGAAAATCTGACAACAGACATTTGTCCGCGGAAAATTTTAAAACCTGCTATCCAACATTTGTCCATGGAAAATCCGACAACAATTGTCCGATGGAGCATACACACGGTTTTTCCACCAACAGCCTGTGATCACACATTTCCGGAAAATCCGATCGTATGTACAAGGCTTAAGTGTGACCTCATGTCACAGTTAATGTTTGCCCTGGGTGACAAAGATCTTGAATTTGACTTGGAAATCTGTTAATAAGCAATAGGGCAGCTCATACAGCCAATGAAAACACTTGCCATAATGCATCTCGCTGTAGTGTTTTCATATTTTACTATCTTCCCTAATACTGTCTCACTGTCTGGCAGCTAGAACGAAATACTCCCTGTATTTTAAGCTTTACATAAATGGTACGCATTGTGGGGCTTAGTGGTTTTGGATGAATTGTAGTAATCAGATACATTAGTCTGTCAAACCTGTGCCAACACTAACAAAACCAAAACGTGTAACACTTTGACCTTCATATTCCTCCATCTCTTTTATCTGTTTTGTATGAGTCACTGGTTTGAAGTTTGTTTGATGAAAATTAACCTGTGTTTTATCAGAAAATTATCATTTTGCTAAAGATTTCTGCAGCTGATAATATTCTTCAGGGTCTATACCGCATACACTGATTCAAGTGATTTTAGATAAAAACTGTGCTAGAATGCTGTTTTTAAAAAGATGCTTGGGACTAAAATAATTTTTTAAAATGTTATAAAATTTCTAAAAGTGACCATGCTGTATATACACCCATACTGATAAACGTTATTTGTTAACAGTCACTGGATCTAGATAAAATTGCACAGCTGAACTTTATGAAACTGAGCCACAGCTCACAGGGTATAAACAATAATCTGGGGAATCCATAAAGGGTGTCTAGACATGCTTTAGAATTCTTTCAGGGTGCAGTGCCTGATTCATGTACTTCTCATAGACAGGTACATGAATCTGTCTGTCTTCACTGAGTTCAGAGCCTCTACTCTGGACACTAAGTGCCTTCTCTCCCCAGCCAATGTGCTCGTCAATGACAGGTGCATAGCTGTAGAGTTGTAAACTAGAGAATGGTAAGTAGGAGCACTTCTGCTAGAAGGGTCCTCCAGGTGCTATATACATTCAGGATCATCCAAGGTAGCAGGATAGCAAGCTGACGGGAACTTGAGCAGCACTTACAGGAGAGAAGCAGGCTCTGGTTAGACAAAGATATGCAGAGATAGGTGCTTCTAAGTGCAGTATGTCAGCAAATGTATTAAAAGGCAACTGTTAAAAACACTTACAAGTTTACAGAGTAAACAGGCTCATCATTGTATGAAGTCCTCCTGAGATAGTATTCCCTCTCACTATGCTGGCCAGCAGCTGTAGGAACCGAGGATCTGGAGGAGCAAGATAGCTGCCGCACTTCCTGAAACCACTGTGGAACACAGGGGGTGGAAGTGATGTCAGCAAGGGACAGTGACTAGTTTCAGAGCATGCTCAAAGGTTCCTTCTTCAAAACCTATAGCTGGGTGGAGCCTCATGGGGAATTGAGAGACCAGCTCCCCATCAGGTCCGTTTTTACTTTTGATAGTCGGCAGCGATAATGGGCAGATTCATAGCCACTATTCAGTCGAATAGTGGATTTCACATCCATCCACTGACATTTGTTGTCAATCGCAGACCAGGCAGACATGATGTGGAACTTGTCTCAGAGTTCCCTTTCGGGCTCTGTCCACCCAACAGAAGACTTGGCCATGATTTTAAGTTGTTGGGTGGGTGGAGCCTGATGGGGACTCTGAGACTATTTCCCCATCAGGTCCACCTTGCCTGTGGTTGACAGCAATGGAATCTGCCCACTGCCATCCTCCATCCAATGTCATCCAATGTCAGTTCAGTGTTATTTGACTTCTTGGCTGGTAGAACACGAGCGGTCTTTGTGCTAGCAACCAATGAAGTAAATATAAAGTACTTTTAAACATCTTAGTAAAGTAAGGAACACACAACACTGGTGGTAATTCTTCTAAAATCCGTTGAAACTGACGTAAGGTTTTCATGAATTTGGTGCAGGCCATATTGAAGGGGCCATACCACCAGAGAAGGATGTTACTGCTTTATTGAATCACCTTAATGTCCCTTATAACACTAGGCACAGCTGATTTGTCACTGCAAGTGACACTAAATCTGTAGGTATGTATTTTTCTTTACCAAAATGTTATTGAAAGGAAAACAGCATGGCACGTTCATGAATAAAGCCATACAGATAGCATACCAATGAAGTCATTGGATGGTCAAAAAACAGATATAACACACCAATGCAGGGGTGGATAAGAACAGGTATGTATTTTTAACTCAAAGTACATTCTGTTGCTCTCAGCCTCCTCCAAAATTGCAGACTCCCTTTTTTTACCTCCCCTTAGAGGGTGGCTACATTTGTTTTCCTTGATCCCACTGTATGTAGGAATGTAGCCACCTTCTCTTGCTCACTCCCGAGATGGACTAGGGACTATGGACCATGGACTGTGGGATTTGTAGTGTGCATAGAGCGGTGTAGCGCTACCCCTGCAAGGACTACTGAATTTAACTAGTTCTTTCCCAAGCAATACAGAAGCACCAGACACCCAAGCAACAGTCCATTCACTGCTGCTCCAGTAAACCTTTTAGGGATTTGTCTTTTTTGTAATTTATTGCTTGCAGAACTTGTAACAGAAGAGGGGTTAGGGCATGGGATACTCCAAAACAGTTAGTACTTAGCAATTAGTGGACAGTCTTCTCCTTAAGCAACTATGAACTCTGAACAGTCTATTTCCTCATAGCTGAAGACCATGAGGGCAAATCATGCTGGCATCTGGTTACCTTGTATAACTACTGGTACCTAGTGCAAGCTTCAGAACACTATACAGTCACAGGGATCACTTTTAGGGTCTTTACTCACAAGTTCCCAGGACAGCTCCCTCCTCACCGATTCCTCTGGACACCACTCAGTAATGGAGACAATCATTCTCCAGACTAGATTCCTTTAAGAAAGCTTGCAGTCAGATCCAGGCTGTTTCTAGGTTCCAGCATTTCAGCTCCTGGAACCTTGCAAAACAGCAACTCATTCCTTAAGCTCCTCAGGGGCAACAAGCCCCTCTGAGGCTGGAAACTTTTCTTCTTGAGGAAAACCAGGGCTTCAGACTATTTATTAGATGCCCCAGCCACCATCTGGGCACACCTCCTTGGGGACTGGCTTGGCCCTGATTAATATTCAGGCCGGTTATTTGAATTCTCCTTCCCTAAGCTCTAACTCACATTCATACATACTAGGGCCAGATAGGACCCAGGTAACTACCAGAATGACTTTTGAGTTGTACCTGTTGAGGAAACCCACCAAGTGGGTTTGCTGTAAATATGAAAAATACATTAAATTGCATTTTTAGTTTGTTGTGCTCAGATACAGTTCAGTTCTGCTTTAAAGAGAGAATATCAGACAATAGGGATGAGCCGAACACCCCCCGGTTCGGTTCGCACCAGAACCCGCGAACGGACCGAAAGTTCGCACGAACGTTAGAACCCCATTGACGTCTATGGGACTCGAACGTTCGAAATCAAAAGTGCTCATTTTAAAGGCTAATTTGCATGGTATTGTCCTAAAAAGGGTTTGGGGACCCGGGTCCTACCCCAGGGGACATGTATCAATGCAAAAAAAAACTTTTAAAAACGGCCGTTTTTTCGGGAGTAGTGATTTTAATGATGCTTAAAGTAAAAAAAAAAAAAGTGAAATATTCCTTTAAATATCGTACCTGGGGGGTGTCTATAGTATGCCTGTAAAGTGACGCGTGTTTCCCATGTTTAGAACAGTCCCTGCACCAAATGTCATTTTTAAAGGAAAAAATCTCATTTAAAACTGCTTGCGGGTTTAATGTCATGTCGGGTCATGGCAATATGGATGAAAATCAGTGAGACAAACGGCATGGGTACCCCCCAGTCCATTACCAGGCCCTTTGGGTCTTGTATGGATATTAAGGGGAACCCCGCACCCAAATTAAAATAAGGAAAGGTGTGGGGCCACCAGGCCCTATATACTCTGAACAGCAGTATACAGGCGGTGCAAACAAGACAGGGACTGTAGGTTTGTTGTTAAGTAGAATCTGTTTGTAATTTTGAACATTTTTAACGTGTTTAGCTCCAGCCAAAAAATCTTTTCTAAGCTTTTTGGAAAACATAGGGAAGGGTTATCACCCCTGTGACATTTGTTTTGCTGTCTTTCCTCCTCTTCAGAAGATTTCACCTCACTTTTTTGTCCCAATGAAAAATGTTTTTTGAAAATTTGGGTTTTTTTGTGGAACAAGGATTGGAAAGCATCAGTGGAAAGGAGAAATTGTTTTCCCATATTAACTCTTACAGGAAAGAATTTCCCTTCCTAGGGGTAGATTTCATCTCACTTCCTGTTGTCTCCTTCCGTTTGCAAGTAGGAGTCGTTTGTAAGTTAGATGTTTGAAAGTAGGGTCCTGCCCTATATACTCAGCAGAAATTTGGGCCTTAGGTGTTGCTGTGGCCACAACACTGTAAGCCCTCACAGGGCCCTGCTGTGAAATATTAGATCAAGAATTGTAATTACATGCCCCTGTTGAACAGGAGCTGAAAAATTAGGCCTTAGGCACTGGTGCTGGTGCCACAACACTGCAACCCCTCACAGACACTCTAGTTGGAACGCAGGAACGAGCCCTGCTGCAAAGTATTGCATCAAAAATTGTAATTACACGCCCCTGTTAGACAGGGGCAGAAAAATTGGGCCTTAGGCACTGGTGCTGGTGCCACAACACTGCAACCCCTCACAGACACTCTAGTTGGAACGCAGGAACGAGCCCTGCTGCAAAGTATTGCATCAAAAATTGTAATTACACGCCCCTGTTAGACAGGGGCAGAAAAATTGGGCCTTAGGCACTGGTGCTGGTGCCACAACACTGCAACCCCTCACAGACACTCTAGTTGGAATGCAGGAACGAGCCCTGCTGCAAAGTATTACATCAAAAATTGTAATTACACGCCCCTGTTAAACAGGGGCTGAAAAATTGTGCCTTAGGCACTGGTGGTGGCGCCCAGAACCAAAAATGTTCTTACAAGCTATCAGCGTGATGATTGAGGAGGAAGAGGATAATTACTCAGGGATAGTCACTCAGCATCAGCATAGGCAGTCTTTGAAGGGATCTGAGATTTCAAAAAAAATTATTCGGTTACATCAGCATCAGGTGCTTGGTAGCTGGTGGTGATCCAAGACTCATTCATTTTTATGAAGGTCAGCCGATCGACCGAGTCGGTGGACAGACGCACCCTGTGATCGGTTACCACGCCTCCAGCAGCACTGAATGTGCGTTCCGAAAGAACGCTGGATGCAGGACAGGCCAGTAGCTCAATTGCATACTGTGCAAGCTCTGGCCAGTGATCCATCCTCAAGACCCAGTAACCCAGAGGATTTTCGGTGGGAAAGGTGTCCAAGTCTGATCTTGCCCCTAGGTATTCCTGCACCATGTAAAACAGACGCTGGCGATGGTTGCTGGAACCGATCATACCTTGGGGCTGCGGACCAAAAAATTGTCTGAACGCATCGGTCAGACGGCCACCTTCTCCACCGCTCCTTCTTTGACTGACCGAAGCCTCAGCAACACGTTGTCCAGAAACAGGAGTTTGTAACCTCCCAGTCTCTGGGAACGCGTTGCACAGACCTTTCTGCAAGGCCTCCCGAAGATGTTTCATCCTCTGCTCCCTCTGCGATGGCAAGATAAGGTCCGCAACCTTACCCTTGTAACGTGGATCAAGGAGGGTTGCCAGCCAGTATTGGTCCTTCTCCTTGATACCACGAATACGAGGATCCTTACGCAGGCTTTGCAGGATCAGGGAGGCCATGCAGCGTAGGTTTGCTGAGGCATTCGGTCCGGAGTCCTCTGGGTCACTAAGAACTACATGGTCCGCAGCCACCTCCTCCCAGCCACGTACAAGTCCATGTGTTTCTTGGGACTGATCCCTTAAAGACTGCTGCTGATGCTGAGTGCCAGGCTCCACCTCCATACTGACACAATCTTCCTCCTCCTCCTCTTCCTCCTCGTCCTCTTCCTGTGTGATCGGCGGGCACGCAGGAACACTGTCTGGATAAAGGGGGCCTTGAGAGCTAAGGAAGTCCTCCTCTTCCTGCCTCTGTTCTGCCTCAAGTGCCCTGTCCATTATTCCACGCAGCGTGTGCTCCAACAGGTGGACAAGGGGGACAGTGTCACTGATGCATGCACTGTCACTGCTCACCATCCTCGTGGCCTCCTCGAATGGTGACAGGACAGTGCATGCATCCCTGATCATGGCCCACTGGCGTGGGGAAAAAAAACCAAGCTCCCCTGACCCTGTCCTGGTGCCATAGTCGCACAGGTACTCATTGATGGCCCTCTGCTGCGTGTGCAGCCGCTGCAGCATGGCCAACGTTGAGTTCCACCTGGTGGGCATGTCACAGATTAGGCGGTTCTTGGGCAGGTTAAACTCCTTTTGGAGGTCTGTCAGCCGAGCACTGGCATTATATGACCGGCGGAAATGCACACAGACTTTCCTGGCCTGCCTCAGGACATCCTGTAAGCCCGGGTACCTGCCCAAGAACCGCTGCACCACCAAGTTAAGGACGTGAGCCAAACAGGGCACATGGGTCATTTGTCCCTGTCGGAGGGCAGAGAGGAGGTTGGTGCCATTGTCGCAAACCACCATTCCTGCCTTAAGTTGGCGTGGCGTCAACCACCTCTGAACCTGCCCCTGCAGAGCTGACAAAACCTCTGCCCCAGTGTGGCTTCTGTCCCCCAAGCACACCAGCTCAAGCACCGCATGGCATCTTTTGGCCTGCGTACTTGCGTAGCCCCTTGAACGCCTACAGAGCACCGCTGGTTCCGAGGAAGAGGCCATGGAGGAAGAAGAAGAGGAGGGGGTGGAGGAGAGAGGTGTGTCACAATCAGCATTTTGGAGGCGTGGTGGCGGAACAACCTCCAACACTACTGCACCTTGTCCTGCATCCTTCCCAGCTGCCAGCAGAGTCACCCAATGCGCCGTGAAACTTAGGTAACGTCCCTGTCCATGCCTGCTGGACCATGAGTCAGCGGTAATATGCACCTTACCGCTGACCGCCCTGTCCAGCGAGGCATGGACATTGCCTTCCACATGCCGGTAGAGAGCCGGAATCGCCTTCCGTGAGAAAAAGTGGCGTTTGGGTACCTGCCACTGAGGAACCGCACATTCCACAAACTCACGGAAGGGGGCAGAGTCTACCAACTGAAAAGGCAGCAGTTGAAGTGCTAGCAATTTTGCCAAGCTAGCATTCAACCGCTGGGCATGTGGATGGCTGGGAGCAAACTTCTTTCGGCGGTGCAGCAGCTGGGGCAGGGAAATTTGCCTGGTACAATCTGACGTCGGTGTACCAAAAGCAGATTGCCCACAAGTACTTGGCTGTGACACACCTAATTCTACACCTTCATTCCTCTCACTGCAGGTCTCAGAGAGGACTGAAGGTCTAGTGGGGTTGGAAATCTCAGCTGATGAGGAGCAAGGAGAGATCCTCTTTGTTCTTTGGTGTGGGTCTTTTAGATACGCTTGCCAACGAACTGCATGGCAGGTCAACATATGTCTGGTCAAGCATGTGGTACCCAAGCGGGAGATGTTTTGGCCACGCGAGATACGCTTGAGACATATGTTGCAAATAGCAGCGGTGCGATCTAATGCACTCGTCTCAAAAAAGGCCCACACCAAAGAACTTTTTGAATAACGCGCAGAGACTGCAGCGCCCTGCACATGTGGAGCTTTGGGGTGTGATGCAGTCAATGTGCTGCCCTTAGGCTGGCCCCTGGAGGGCATCCTGCCTCGTTGGTGATGTGCCGCCGCCTCCTCCTCCTCCTCCTCCTCCTCCTCCTCTCTCCTATCAGGCACCCACGTTGAGTCAGTGACCTCATCATCCCCTCCCTCCTCATCACTGGAGCAAACCTGGCAGTATGCTGCAGCAGGGGGAGCATGACTGCCAGATTGCTGTCCTTCTTGGGCACCCCCTCTGTCCGTGCTCATGTTACTGCCTTCATCGAGCTCAGTATCGTCATCAGAGCCTTCCAAACGCTGGGCATCCTCCTGGAGCATGTACCCAACACTGTGGTCAAACAGTTCGAGGGAATCCTCATGAGGACATGGTGGAGCTAGGGAAGGAGTCACTGATGACATTGAGCTGAGGGAAGAGGCCGCTGCTTTGCCAGACAAAGCACCCTGGGCATGGGTGAGAGAGGATGAGGAGGATGAGGACGGCTTGGTCATCCACTCGACCAAGTCTTCCGCATGTTGCGGCTCAACACGGCCAGCTGCCGAAAAAAAGGCCAAGCGTGTCCCATGGCCACGTGCTGATGAGGATGCACCGTCTCCACGACCAGCACTAGACACAGAGCCTGCTTGCCCTCTCTTATTGGCTTGTGACTGTCTGCCTCTCCTTCTTGGCCTTCCAGACATACTAATGGCCTGTAGCTGCACTAAGCTGGGATAGAACACCTGTAATTTTCTTCAAGTAGCTTTATATACTGTAACCAGACAAGCCTGCCTGTCAGTAGGAAGATAACAGGAACGGATCTAGCTGAACACTGTGAGCAGGACGCACTGTACTAAATGTAAATAGTCTAGCTGCCTGACCGTGGTACTAATAGGATCAAATAGAACACCTGTAATTTTCTTCAGGTAGCTTTATATACTGTAACCAGACAAGCCTGCCTGTCAGTAGGAAGATAACAGGAACGGATCTAGCTGTACACTGTGAGCAGGACGCACTGTACTAAATGTAAATAGTCTAGCTGCCTGACCGTGGTACTAATAGGATCAAATAGAACACCTGTAATTTTCTTCAGGTAGCTTTATATACTGTAACCAGACAAGCCTGCCTGTCAGTAGGAAGATAACAGGAACGGATCTAGCTGAACACTGTGAGCAGGACGCACTGTACTAAATGTAAATAGTCTAGCTGCCTGACCGTGGTACTAATAGGATCAAATAGAACACCTGTAATTTTCTTCAGGTAGCTTTATATACTGTAACCAGACAAGCCTGCCTGTCAGTAGGAAGATAACAGGAACGGATCTAGCTGAACACTGTGAGCAGGACGCACTGTACTAAATGTAAATAGTCTAGCTGCCTGACCGTGGTACTAATAGGATCAAATAGAACACCTGTAATTTTCTTCAGGTAGCTTTATATACTGTAACCAGACAAGCCTGCCTGTCAGTAGGAAGATAACAGGAACGGATCTAGCTGTACACTGTGAGCAGGACGCACTGTACTAAATGTAAATAGTCTAGCTGCCTGACCGTGGTACTAATAGGATCAAATAGAACACCTGTAATTTTCTTCAGGTAGCTTTATATACTGTAACCAGACAAGCCTGCCTGTCAGTAGGAAGATAACAGGAACGGATCTAGCTGAACACTGTGAGCAGGACGCACTGTACTAAATGTAAATAGTCTAGCTGCCTGACCGTGGTACTAATAGGATCAAATAGAACACCTGTAATTTTCTTCAGGTAGCTTTATATACTGTAACCAGACAAGCCTGCCTGTCAGTAGGAAGATAACAGGAACGGATCTAGCTGAACACTGTGAGCAGGACGCACTGTACTAAATGTAAATAGTCTAGCTGCCTGACCGTGGTACTAATAGGATCAAATAGAACACCTGTAATTTTCTTCAGGTAGCTTTATATACTGTAACCAGACAAGCCTGCCTGTCAGTAGGAAGATAACAGGAACGGATCTAGCTGTACACTGTGAGCAGGACGCACTGTACTAAATGTAAATAGTCTAGCTGCCTGACCGTGGTACTAATAGGATCAAATAGAACACCTGTAATTTTCTTCAGGTAGCTTTATATACTGTAACCAGACAAGCCTGCCTGTCAGTAGGAAGATAACAGGAACGGATCTAGCTGAACACTGTGAGCAGGACGCACTGTACTAAATGTAAATAGTCTAGCTGCCTGACCGTGGTACTAATAGGATCAAATAGAACACCTGTAATTTTCTTCAGGTAGCTTTATATACTGTAACCAGACAAGCCTGCCTGTCAGTAGGAATTTAACAGGAACGGATCTAGCTGAACACTGTGAGCAGGACGCACTGCACTAAATGTAAATAGTCTAGAAGATAACAGGAACGGATCTAGCTGAACACTGTGAGCAGGACGCACTGCACTAAATGTAAATAGTCTAGAAGATAACAGGAACGGATCTAGCTGAACACTGTGAGCAGGACGCACTGCACTAAATGTAAATAGCAGGAACGGATCTAGCTGAACACTGTGAGCAGGACGCACTGCATTAAATGTAAATAGTCTAGATAGAAGATAACAGGAACGGATCTAGCTAAACTGAATACAGTGTATATATATATATATGCAACACCTGGGATGCATATATATACACAATACACTGTAAGTGCAGCTAACTGACTGACTGTTCTGCCTAATCTATCTAACTCAAATCAAATGACACTGTCTCTCTCTCTCTCTCTATCTCTCAGCACACCGGAACACACACTACACAGGGCCGCCGTGCAGGCGGCCTTATATAGTGTGGGGTGTGTACTAAATCCCCTGAGCCATAATTGGCCAAAGCCACCCTGGCTTTGGCCAATTACAGCTCTCTCTACTGACGGCGCTGTGATTGGCCAAGCATGCGGGTCATAGTGCATGCTTGGCCAATCATCAGCCAGCAATGCACTGCGATGCCGCAGTGAATTATGGGCCGTGACGCGCCACACGAATTTAGTGCGAACGGCCCATAACGTTCGCAATTCGGCGAACGATCGAACAGCCGATGTTCGAGTCGAACATGGGTTCGACTCGAACACGAAGCTCATCCCTATCAGACAATACTGCTGGGATTATTATTCTCATTAGATAGGTCTGAGTTTGCCAACATTGTTATAGAAGTATCCTGTATCAAACTGTCATTAAACCCAGTCTATGAAAAACTCTCATTACATGCTATATAACAGAGTGTTCGTTCTCACAAAGCTACTAACGCATTTGTTTTGTGTACAGTGAAATATACCTGGGTGATCCTGCCTTCAGCTGTCCCTCCCATTTTTCCTGTGTCTCCACTGTAGCCTGAGATTGTGTAGACCAGCTGGTGTCCTCTACAGAGCATACTTAATTTCATTTCCGTTCTAAGCTCTTCATTTCCTCCTTTTTAACATCTATGCAGCCCACACACGTGGTAGTATACACAGAGGTAAATGACACTCCCCTCCCTCCCTTCTCCTCCTTCATTTCCTCATATTGCTAAACACTATGGGGGCAGGATATAGTATGGCAGTTGATTACATGCAATTAAAAAAAAATGCTTTGTTTTAAAATAAATCAGTATGAAATATATCAAATGAGTTGCTAATACCTGCAAAGTAAAAAATAAGAGCCTTGAATGCAGGGCGTGTGAACAAAACAAAAACTAGTGTTAATCATCTTTGACTCCTGCCTACACCACAAAAAAATACACAATTGATATTCAATAAAGATTTATTGGGAGCTGTAAATCAATTATTTGATATTTATAATCTATATTGAATTGCTATTCTTTTTGTCATGTGACTGGCACAGTACCAATCAGGGCTGTGCAGATTCACACTGTAGAGAACATACATCAGCAGAGTAATAAAAGCCCCTCCCAAGGATCCTTCCTTGCAGATGCCAAAGAACAGGGAAAGATCGTGTGACCACACAACAGCGCTGCAGGAATGGTACTTAGAGGGGAAAAAAATAACAACATACAGTGGCATGATATATATGATTTATGTGAATAAATCATGGCAATTAACATTTCTTTGTTTAGTATCACTTTAAATGTTTATGGCCTCAAGCACATGGGCATATGAATTTATGTGCGAAATATGTTGGAATTTTTCTGCCAGAAATTGCGTGTTTATGCTCGTATGGCATGGAATGTAAATGCCTGCTACTGACCATTGGAATATATTTATGCGCATACAAGCATGCTCAAAAGTTCCTCTTCAAATCTACCTTTAATGCATTTTTCTTCTGCCTATAAATGCGCCTCTTCAAATACACCTGTAAACACCTACCGTAGTTTTCGTTCCATAAGATGCACCTGACCATAAGACCGTTTTAGAGGAGGAAAATAAGAAAAAAATAATCTGAACCAAATGGTGTACTAAAATATTTACCAGTGCCCATGAAATGCAGCCTTACCAGTGCCATAAATGCCGCTTGACCTGTGCCAAAGAGATGCAGCCTTACCAGTGCCTTAAATGCAGCCTTGCCAGTGCCATAAATGCAGCCTTACCTGACGTCATCACATCCACCTGACAGATAACAGAGCAGCCTGAGTGGCCGCTGTGGCCATACTGCACTCGGTCGCTCAGGGTGCTCTGTCTTCTGTCTCAGCAACAGTGTCAGACCCAGTCGGGAGATCGCCCGGCGTTCGCGGGGGCTTTTATTTATTCGCTCCATAAGAGGCAGAGACATTTTCCCCCATATTTTGTGGAAAAAAAGTGCGTCTTATGGAGCGAAAAATACAGTATGTGTGCATAGCCACGTAGGCTAACAAAGAGGTGAGTTTACAGGCATAAAAAAAAACAAAACATGAAACACCTGTATAAGCAGCGTTTTTTTCTCTAAATTTAAGAGTTCATACAGGCATTAAAAAAAAAAACTGGTATGTAAAATCAGTTTATATTCTTTTAAGCTTGCTGTTTTCACAGACTACTGCTGCCGAAGTATTTATTTTAGAACTGGCTAGCTGCATTTGTATACCTCATCCTTTTATGATTATTTTATCAACTTTTTTTAGCTTCTACACATTGCTAGCTCATTTATATTAGAGTGCAGAATCACATATATCACACTGCTGGCCATGGCAAATGATAATGCCGTTTTATCTTGCTTGTCTCAATTTGGTATATTGCTGGAAAACATTTATTGTAGCATCTATTTATATTTAACATCAGTCACTAAAACAAACACTGGAGCTGCTGACTTTTAATAAGGACACTTTACCTGTCCAGGGACCCCGCAATGTCGGCCCCCCAAGGCTGATCCGTCCATCGGATTGGGTGCAGCTGCTGCCATTTTAACTAAGGGAACCTGACAGTGGAGCCTTCAGTTTCCTACTGTGCATGCATGAGTCGCGTGGCACTTTCTCAATGGCCCCGCCATCTTCTGGGACACACACAGGTCCCAGAAGGCAGCAGGGGAGAAGGAGGAAATGACGCACTGGGCCACGGCTGAGCTAGGCCGGAAGTACACTATGTAAGAAAAAAAAATAGTTATCCAAAAACGAGCGGCGGAGGGGTGGTCTTTCCTTTAAGACCAAGTTGTAAAAGTGGGTGGAACTCCGCTTTAATGAGGTAATTAGAGTCAGAGCTATGCAAAACATTTATATTACAAAATTGGTTGAGGGTTTTTCAAATATTTACACATTCTACAATTAGACCCCTTTCAGTCTGGTGGTTCGATCAGGTCTGCCTTTCAGTTCTTTTAGGCGGACATAGGTCCATTCATCTATGGAGAGGCAGGTAAAAACAGACATGTGTCCGTTTAAACCTGCCTACCTCCAGGTCCGATCAGGCCTGCTAAAAAAAAAAAAAAAAAGGGGGAGTTCTATTCTCTTCTATTTAGGTGGAGCGGATTGGAGGTAGCCTGATGTAAATCGACAGCAATGTCCATTTACTGCCAGCCATCCATGGAGCAGAATGGGCTCTGTCCATGTCCGCTGTGCAGATACTGAGCAGACACGGACGTGTCATCTGCCCACTCTTCTCTGATCAGCAGGGGATTGGCTCACAGATCCCCTGCTGATTGCACTGGAATCCACCCTGCGTGAAAGGGTCCTTGCTATTTTATTTGTTCCTACTTACAAAATTAAGTAAATATGTGCAACTGTGCCTGTTTCATTTTAATGATGTGATAGTAAATATGGATACCATACTATCTGGATGTTGTCGAGTGATAAATGAAGGCCTTCTTAACCCTAGAAGACATAAACCAGCTGAGGCTAAAAATGATTGGTTACTATGCACAGCTGCTTCAGATTCAGTTTTAGTAAATTCCACTCATTATTTCTAATAATTAATTTGATTACACCATGTCAGTTCAAGTCAGTGTGACACTGTAACATTAGAAATGATTATACCCACCTCTTTACTATAATTTGTGTGTATTTGTGTGTATTAGAGGTAGAAAATGATTGATTGAAACCAACAATATATAGTTCTTTTGGAGAATGTTCATTTTTATTACTTTTTTTTTCTAAATTTCAGCTTCCCAATATAATATTAATGTACCTCTATGTTACTGAAAGGAAAAAGCTGTCCCTATGTTATGGAGAACTGCCTCACATCAGCCTCCTCTTTCTTTTGTAGAAAACTTCACTATGTCTTCATAGTATCCATCCTGCAGGATGCCAGAGCCTTTAGTAGAGTGAGAACATTTTTTCAGCCTCATTGAAACATGTCCTTTCTTGTCCTCCTCCTCCAGTAGATTAACTCTACCTACCACTTCACTACCTTAGTTCAGCCCAGTGCTGCAGTGCATTTAAAATCAGTAGTGAGGGGGGTGTGGTCCATAGTGGTAAAACATGCCCTATTCTGTCATGCAGTAAGGCAGTGCAAGGGCTCAGAATTCATCTTTTGAAATTTTGAAAAGAGTGGGTGCAGATTCAAAGCTGCCATGGACTAGGTAAGTGAGAGACAGGGGCAGACTAGGCCAGGAGGCAGGGGGAACAATTGCCCCCCCAGGCTGTTCTGATGCCCCGTAAAAAAGGCTGCACCGCTTCCGCCACAGTCATGCCTAAAGGCTTCCTGGTGAAGAGGAGTATGAAAACCCTGCCAGTGTCCTACCGAGTGAGGATGAGGACAGAGCACATGCCCCTCCCCCCCCCAGCATGGATGGTGTATGCCGTGTCTGAGCAGAGGCCGGCTCCATGCCCCGCCAGAGGCTCTCCTGCCCCATGCAGCTCCTTGCCGACCAGTTCAGAAACCTGGACTTGGTGTAGTAGGCGCTGCCCAGCCTGGCCGATGAGCAGAGAGTACCTGGAGTGGAGCTTCAGCCTAGGATGGAGGTTGGGAGGAGGAAGGGTGGAGAGTGGGAGGGGGGCCGAGTCGCTGCACCATGGGCCTCTGGGTTGTGCTTGACCCCTGGGCCAAAAGTTGCCAGTCAGCCCCTGGTGAGAGATAAGCAGATTGGGATGGCTTGGGAGAGCCCACTCCTTCTTAAAGGTACAGGAGCACACCAAACACCCAGCATGTAGCACAATGGCTGCAAAGGTGTTGGTGCTTTGCTCGACCAATACAAACACCAATGTGATAACAAAAACTCGCCACCACCCCTTAAGTCCTCCTTCAGTCCACCTGCCCTCATTTATCCATCAGAATGCTTGTGCCTCCACTGTGGGCACACTCATAGTCTAGTGTTAGGACCACAGATACCGGGGTGCCGTATCGAGGCTCTGTGGCTTACGCATGCATTTGGAAATGCGTGCGGACTAAACACCTGTCTTTAACGCATACTGTTAGACAGGGCCAATTTGGTTGTTTTGCAGGCTAGCTGGTAAGTGGGCTGGGAAATCTTTTGATTGTTTGCGATCTGCATTTCCATGTGCACCTTGCTGCAAAGTAGGCTTGGGTTTTGCTGCTGTTAAAAACACTAGTAAACAGTGTTACTATACACTGTTTGGAAGTGTCATTCTGAAATACAATGTAACATTATTGTTAATTTGTGTTTGCACAAATCCTCACAGAACATAATGGGGTTTATTTACTAAAGCTAGAGAGGGCAAAATGAGTCACAATCTGCAGAGAAACCAATCAGCTTCTAACCTCAGCTTGTTTTATTAAGCTTTAGCAATATAACCTGGAAGCTGATTGGTTTCTCTGCAAAACTGTAACTAATTTTGCCCTCTTTAGCTTTACAAAATAAACCCCAAAGTCAGTGAAGACAACCATACAAGCAAAAAAACTTTGCATATTTTTCTTTTTTTAACATTTAAAACTAAAATACAATTAACCTATTAACATGTAGGTAATTGTAATCAACCCAAATTAACCCTTTGCCTCTTCTGCCCCTAGGTGTTATTTTTCAGCATGTTAATTCATTGATATTGAAGCTTTTTTGTTTTTGGTGGCACAGTAAAAGAAATGCACAAAATGAAAAGAAAAAAAACAATGATTTATACCAGAACCATAATTTTAATTTCACCTGACTGCAGTAAAGGACATTAAGGCGTATCTAAGTTCAAAATTTAAAATCATGTTCATTTTCTTTTACAAAAGATTTTATTAATATTCAATCCAACATATAAGCTCAACAATTAGATGGTTACAGTGCATATTGAGCAAAACAGATAAAAAATTTAAAGAAGAATACTGAAATCCTACAAGTTCCAAGGAAGGCCTCATGTTTGAGCAATGAGTCAAACATCATAATCCGGAATGACTTGGAACTCAGAGAAATGCTGCATGCTGCAAAATAATAACAAAAATGTCCAAACATAGAATCAATTGCAGCTGAACACACAACCTTATGCTCAATAAATTTGCACGTAGAGGAGAGTGCAATACAAAGATGCAATGTTGTTAGGAACGTAACCATTCCAACCAGGGCAATGCCTGGTCGCCTTATAAATTTAGATGGTAAGCATGGGAAAGGAAACTAAAGTGAGAAAAAGACAGGAAGAGAGAAGAAAAAAAACAAGGAGAGAATAGAAGAGTGTAGGATCGAATCTGGAAGGCTGATTGTATGTAAGTCAGGGTTGCCAAACCCAAAGGAATTTATCATGTGTGTCTGAAAGAATAGCCGTCAACTTTTCATTTTACCATAATATCATTATGTAGTACAGGAGTTTTCCAGGCCCTTGCTATAGGTAATTTAGTTGCAGCAAAAATATGCAGAGCCAGTTGACATTTGGCAGAAGCAATTCCTAAATTGGTTTGCAAAGGAGAGCTTCGTAAGATTAGTATGAAATAAAATTCGGAGAAGAGTCTAGACTCTGACCCATAAAGTGCATACTTTCAGGCAAGACCACCAAATGTGTGCCATAGTGCCCTCCTGGGAACATCCCCGGATGCAGAAAGGGGAGTAGGTTGGAATAAAACGGGCCAGCCTGGCTGGCATATAATACCATCTGTAAAGTATTTTGTAGGCATTCTCAAGTATAAGAACATTTTTTGGAACACATGATCTGCCAGTCCTCCAGATCCAGCTGTTTCCCCCATTCTTTCTCCCACTGAAGATAAGGCCTCGACTGTGTTTTTTTAGAGGAGATTATTCAGGAACAAATCAATGATTTCAAACCTGGGGAGTGAGGTTGGAGGGTCAAGGTGTATGTGGTCAAGGTGTATGGGGTAGGTCAGGATTTTATAAGCTGCTGAAGAAAATGCCTAAGTTGTAGATAACTATAGTTTTCTTGCAGCGGAATGTCACGAGAAGAATGTAGGACATCAAATGTCAATAGCCTTGTGAGGGTAAACAAGGAGTGAACATCAACAAATCCATTGTCAGTCCACCAGGAAAATTGTCTCAGGTTGTCACAACCTGGTGGGAGTAATGGGCAATGAAGAAGACTAAGTAGAGAGAGATGTGGAGAAATCAGGCCTGCGGAAAATTTGACCGAATCTCACAGGCGAACGGAGTGGGTTAAGCATGGTCCTATCATGGTAGGACAATAAATAGGGGGGAGCCAGAGCATAGAGAAGATAGGTACAGGATACGAAAAAATCATATTCATTTTCAGTTTGGTATTCAGTTAGGTCTAGCCTACTCCTATTAATCTGAGCGATCTTGAAGTTTTTAAACCCACTTTGTAAAGAATCCCCACACATTCCATTCCATGAATTCTGTGTAATATGCATTGCTGATTGCTGTATCAAAGATAAAATGAAAGTGTACGTTGTGACCATAGAACCCCAGGTAAATCAGGTCCTGTATACTGTATATACAGTGTGTGCTTATATACAGTGTGTGTATACAGTATCTCACAAAAGTGAGTACACCCCTCACATTTTTTGTGAATATTTTATTATATCTTTTCATGTGACAACACTGAAGAAATTACACTTTGCTACAATGTAAAGTAGTGAGTGTACAGCTTGTATAACAGTGTGAATTTGCTGTCCCCTCAAAATAACGCAACACACAGCCATTCATGTCTAAACAGCTGGCAACAAAAGTGAGTACACCCCAAAGTGAAAATGTCCAAATTAGGCTCAATTTGCCATTTTTCCTCCCCAGTGTCATGTGACTCATTAGTGTTACAAGGTCTCAAGTGTGAATGGGGAGCAGGTGTGTTAAATTTAGAGTTATCACTCTCACTTTCTCATACTGGTCACTGGAAAGTTCAACATGGCACCTCATGGCAAAGAACTCTCTGGGCATCTGAAAAAAGAATTGTTACTCTACAGGAAGATGGCTTAGGCTATAAGAAGATTGCCAGGACCCTGAAACTGAGCTGCAACACAGTGGCCAAGGTCATACAGTGGTTTAACAGGACAGATTCCACTCAGAACAGGCCTCGCCGTGGTCAACCAAAGAAGTTGAGTGCACGTGCTCAGCATCATATCCAGAGGTTGTCTTTGGGAAATAGATGTATGAGTGCTGCCAGCATTGCTGCAGAGGTTGAATGGGTGGGGGGTCAGCCTGTCAGTGCTCAGACCATACGCCGCACACTGCATTAAATTGGTCTGCATGGCTGTCGTTCCAGAAGGAAGCCTCTTATAAAGATGATGCATAAGAAAGCCCAAAAACAGTTTGCTGAAGACAAGCAGACTATGGACAAGGATCACTGGAACCATGTCCTGTGGTCTGATGAGACCAAGATAAACTTATTTGGTTCAGATGGTGTGAAGTATGTGTGGCAGCAACCAGGTGAGGAGTACAAAGACAAGTGTGTCTTGCCTACAGTCAAGCATGGTAGTGGGAGTGTCATGGTCTGGGGCTGCATGAGTGCTGCCAGCACTGGGCAGCTACAGATCATTGAGGGAACCATGAATGCCAACATGTACTGTGACATACTGAAGCAGAGCATGATCCCCACTAGGCCGCAGGGCAGTATTCCAACATGATAACGAGCCACACCTCCAAGATGACCACTGCCTTGCTAAAGAAGCTGAGGGTAAAGGTGATGGACTGGCCTAGCATGTTTCCAGACCTAAACCCTATTGAGCATCTGTGAGGCATCCGCAAACAGAAGATGGAGGAGCTCAAGGTCTCTAACATCCACCAGCTCTGTGATGTCGTCATGGAGGTGTGAAAGAGGACTCCAGTAGTAACCTGTGAAGCTCTGGTGAACTCCGTGCTCAAGAGGGTTAGGGCAGTGCTGAAAAATAATGGTGGCCAAACAAAATATTAACAATTTGCGCCCAATTTGGACATTTTCACTTAGGGGTGTACTCACTTTTGTTGCCAGTGGTTTAGACATTAATAGCTGTGTGTTGAGTTATTTTGAGGGGACAGAAAATTTACACTGTTATACAAGCTGTACACTCACTACTTTACATTGTAGCAAAGTGTCATTTCTTCAGTGCTGTCACATGAAAAGAGATAAGAAAATATTTACAAAAATGTGTGGGGTGTACTCACTTTTGTGAGATACTGTATATATAAAATGTTTTTTGGTTTTTTAATTCAGCTGTTTGCTTACAATTCAGTTTTACTTGAAACTATTTTAAGACAACATATGTAATTGGAAGGATCACATAAACTTATTCTTTGACTATTCAAAGGAGAATCTTTACTTACCAGTGGGTGGCGATCAGTTTTTGATTAAATCGGCAATACTTAGAAACTAAAAACAAACTCTACGCGGGTGGGGAGTTACCACTACAGTCTTAATTAATTCACCAACCTACATAAGACTTTCCTGCTGTAATTGGAAGACACTATGAGTACTCACACCACATCTTAACCCTTCACAGCATGGTAGCAAGCTATATTTATCTAATTTTCTTTCCTATGCACTGAATAGATAACCTATCATTCAATAAAACACCAGTTGTTCTGTATATAAACTTTACACGGGAGCAGTACATACATGTGGTGCCACTAGAATATGAAGCGAGGGGAAAATCTTTCTAAGTGGGACACATACAATAATAGCAGAATAGGAGAAGGTTATAAAATCTGTTTGTTGTTGGTGGTGCCTGTGTTCCAGTTAGGGAGATTTTTCACCAGGACAGAAAGTCAGCAGAAATCTCTCCAGTGGGGAAAAATACAATAGTAAAGCATGACAGAGGTTCTCCCCTCGCTGTCCTACCCCCTCTTCCCAGAAATAAAAGAAGAATGCTTGTTAAGGTTGTGTTTACATTCTAAAATGGACATAATTTCATTTTTTTTACATGTAAACCCAATCACTAAAATCTTATTGATCTGATTGGAATCCCAGGAGCTGACCATTCTGCTCCTGGGTTTGGTGCTGGACCCTGGCTATCACTGACAGCCAGCAGTTTAGACACTGATACTGGCAAGGGCATGTGAGTACAGATGTCCTTGTACCATTTAAAACAGCATCTGGGACGCAAGTGGTTAAAATACTACCTGGTGATCCTGTCGTGAATTTCTTTGTTCAGACACTTCCTGTTATATGGTAACAGTGCTTTTTCTCTGTTTACCAAATGTGTTTCTGAATTGTCGGTCTGTCAAATTCTTCTAGCAAAGTTATAGGGGCGGATTTTTTCCCCCCAAATATCTTTCATTTTATTTGTACTTTGCTTGCTAAAATAGTAAACATGTTATACTTACCTGCTCTTTGCAAGGGTATTACAAAGAACGGCCCTCAACCTCCTCTTCTGGGGTCCCCCCCCCCACCAGCACTGTCCGCTCCTCCTCTTCTATGAGTACCCCACAGCAAGCCGACTTATGCCCATAAACACACGCAGCACAGCTCAGCCCCTGCTCTCTCCCCACAGGATTTGATTGACAGCAGTAGGAGCCAATGGCTCTCACTGCTACCTCTATGTCCTTTGAATACAGGAAGAGAGAGCAGCGCTGGTGCAGACCAGCACATTGCTGGATCGGAAGAGGAGCCAGGTAAGCATTTAAGCTCATCGTGGAAGGTTTTTTACCTTTTTTAATGCATTAAGATAATAAACCTTATGATAAACAATTATCTTGTGTAACACCTATGTGCAATTGCCAATGTATATAATATATGTCAAGTATATATGCAGTACAGGCATACCCCACTTTTAAGTACATAATGGGGTTTATTTACTAAAGCTGGAAAGTGCAAAATCAGGCTCACTTCTGCATAAAAACCAATGAGCTTCCAGGTTTTATTACCAAAGCTTAATTGAACAAGCTGGGGTTAGAAGCTCAATGGTTTCTATGTAGAAGTGAGCCTGATTTTGCACTTTCCAGCTTTAGCAAATAAACCCCATTGTGTACTTAAAAGTGGGGTATGCCTGTATATGTATAATATATGCATTGAGTTAAAGTAGAGCTATATGCAAAACTTTTTTTTTCCATTTTGGATAAAGTAAGGGAGATTTATAACCCCTGTTAGTTTATATTTTGCCATCTGTGTCCCATCGAGGAGATTTAGCTTCACTCCCTGTTCCCTAGCCAAAACAGGAAGTGAGAGATAATCCCTGCATAAAACAATATGTTACTAAACCCACAACAGTAAAACCGGTTTGTATATGCAGTAAAGCATGCTTGTTATACTTACTGTGGAACCTAAGAGGTCAATCCCCTGCATTCTGTAAAAATGCTGTTTATACCTGTCTTTTCTGATCCTCCCCTTGTTCCACTGTCTCTAATCCATCTCCTGATAAGACAGAGTCTTTGGAGTCACTCTGCATATGCTCAGCAAGTTGTGTATTGCTAGAGAGTTTTTTTTTCTTGGGAGGGTGCATGTAATCAGCACAGGGCCAATCAGCACTGTCCAGACATAGGATCAGGGGTCATGCAGTCAGAGTAGAATGAAAACTCCTCCTACAAGCTTTAATCAGACACTGATAGAAGTCACAAGTATGCTATATGCTGCTGATGAGAAAAGGTGTTTAGCAGTTTATATTTACTAAAATAAGGGCATTTCCATGTTCTGTGTACTGTGGGAGACCAGATATAGTGAATGCAGGGTCCTGGGTTTAGTAACACTTTAACGGAATTCCTTGGGGTACCCCAGACAATCAGAACAAGTATCCCCATTGGAAAATGTCCCATCTATTACTTTTCTGGGGACAACCCAAAATTTGGAGTTTTCTTTACTTTCACTCTCGATGATAATGGCAAATAGTCAATAGAGAGGGTGAATCTCCCTAATGGGGGCACAGACAGCAATAAAAGCCTAATAGGTGTTCTAATCCATCTCCACTCTATCCAAAACTAAAAAAAAAAAGTTTTGTCTTTAGTTATACTTTAAAGTGATATTAAAAGCTATTTTTCTTTATTAAAATTAAAAAGAGGTTATACTTACCTGCTCTGTGCAATGATATTTCACAGAGTGGTCCCTTACCTCCTGTTCTGAAGCCCCCCACCAGAACTGTCCACTTCTCCCTGCTCCTTGTGCCTCCTTAGCAACCTTTTTGCTATGGGGCACCTGTGCCAGCGTGCTACCGAGCCAAGCTGTGTGCATCCATAGACATACACACACACAGCAACGGTAAGACACGCCCCCATTCCCTCCACACAGGAGTTTGACTGACAGCAGCAAGAGCCTATGGCTTTCACTGCCCACACTGCCTGTGAATCTAGGAAGAGAGGAGAGTGGTGCTGCATCTGGGACAACACTGGATAGGCGGAGGAGACAGGTAAATGCTTAGGGATTGGGGTGCAACAGTTAGTGGCTCATTTATAATTTGCTATACACCTCTAAGTTACTTTACACCATGGCCTGCATTTTGTTGCCCATTCTTAATATGCAGGCTGCAGTGTGTACATGTGACCTAGGTCTCCTCCCGGCTTTTTATTTTTCCATCTTCTTTCATTTTAATTGTGCTTTGCTTGCTTTGGAGTCCTGAAGCAAGCACAGAGAGATACACATACTTACCTGCTCTGTGCAATGATATTTCACAGAGTGGTCCCTAAACTCCTGTTCTGGAAGCTCCCCACCAGAATTGTCCACTGGATTCGATGAGGAGACAGGTAAGTGTTTAAGGATTGGGGCGAAAGAGTGTTTTTTTTTTTTTTTTTTTACCTTAAAGTAGGGAATGTATTAAAGTGGTTAAAAAGTCAGAAGGTTTTTTTTTCTTAATGCATTCTATGCATTAAGATAAAAAACCTTCTGTGTGCGGTAGCCCCCCTCAGTCCGCCTAATTCTTACCTAAACCCATCTCAATCCAGTGATCTTGCATGAGAGACTCGGCTGCCCGGGTCTCTCCCTCCTCATTGGCTGAGACAGCAGCGCGGCACCATTAAAATGAAAAATGTGACAGCGCTGTATCAACTGATTAATAAATGTAAATGTTGACAATATCAATAATCCTGTGCATACCGTAATAAATTAAACATAAATATCTAATAATGTTGAAAATAATAACGTGCACAATGAAATAATAATTATTGACGTGCACAATGAAACATGCAAAAAAAAAGGCCAAAATAAAGTCCAAAAAACAAAGTGAAAATCTCCTCTGTTGACACACGAAGAGATGCAGAGTATTTCTCTACTACACACAGCCTCTAAGTGAAAAAGTGCTCCTGCCACCACATACAGTAGTCACTCACCTCCTTCCAAGACCCTGAGGGGCTCAAACACACCTTGCACAATGTGTAACAATCCTTCCAAAAGGAACTCCACTGCTCCTTGTTGGTTTTAAGTTAGACCTTCATGAACCCAGAGAATGGTATAAGACTGATAGAGATACCTCCCACTATGTTAATTCCAACTCCGATCCAAAGAAAGATCCACAGTTGCCAACGATGGTTTCAATAATACATGAAAAGAAAAAAAGTGCCTCCAATAGTGCACTATCATTAATGATTATAAATGATCCTCTCCACCCCAAGCTAGTATAGAACTCACATTTATTTAAAAGGTTAAAAGCATGTATGTTACATCAAAAGTCTCACTTTTATCCTTAAGGATAAGGTTCCACCGCCAGGCCCCACCTCTACTAGTTTCACCACCTCACATGTGGCTTCATCTGGAAGAAGGCACCATTGGCTCCCGCTGCTGTCAAAATCAGCGAACCAATGAGGAAAGAGAGGTGGCGGGGCCGAACCACGGCTCCGTGTCTGAATGGACACACAGAGTGGCAGCTCGGCTCAGGTGCCCCCCATAGCAAGCTGCTTGCTGTAGGGGCACTCGGCAGGATGGAGGGGCCAGGAGAGCAGACGAGGGACCCGAGAAGAGGAGGATGTGGGCTGCTTTGTGCAAAACCACCGCACAGAGCAGGTAAGTATGACATGTTTGTTATTTTTAAATGAAGAAATGGAAACTTTATTATCACTTTAAGGTAAAAAATGTTTAGAACCACTTTAAGTGCACACGATACAGGCACACATTTGTTTATAATACACAATGACTTAGCAAACTAATGTAATTCAGTTAGGGTTTACATCTACTTTATCATAGGAATTTATGAGTAGCTGATTTCAGTGGTTTAATGAACTCATCTAATCGTCGTAAATATGAAACAAAATGACAGCTAACTTTAGTATATTCTTGTTACCTAATAAACCAAACATGGGGGCTGGCACATTTTAAATGTTATAGTGGGTGGGAACAATGGAAATCCCCCTAGCAAACAGCTCAGATCATAGATAAAGCCTCAGTAATGTTCCCAACAATGTACAAAGTTTAGAACCTGCATTGTTGTATTTTCTTTCTCTGACAAATTTGGGGGGCGTATATCTGCCTTCGTAAAGAAATGATGTCTACAGCATTCACAGAGATAAGATGAGATAACACTACCATGTTACATTTCCTTCCAGCCTGGTTATGTGAACTTCAAGATAAAAGAGCTGCATAAACCTTTTTGGTTTCCCTTGACCTTTCCCTAGTAATGTTCTGAGCCTTCGAGTGTACCGAATGCAGAAGAAGCAAATCTGTAAGGCACAAACGTCCCCAAATTAAATGCAAACATGTTTACCTGTATAGAGCTTTTTGTCCTTTTATGACATTTTATTTATTGTTTTTTACAAATGGTATTCAGTACAGTTGGTGGTATTATTCGTTGAGCTGGCATTGTATTAGCATACATGGCTTTGTTAAAAATGCAGTTCTTTTGTTATAATATTTTCACAGTACACAAGCAGAATGTTAAGGAAGTGTTTCATGGTCAGAGTATTGTGAACTATGGCTGAATGTGCGTTGTTTACTGGGAAACTAGTTTTGTTTTAGGACTTGTTCACACCATGTTTATTAAGTTGTGTTGATCTCTACACAGAGCAACGCAAAAGCACCTAGAAAACAATTGTTCTTGCCATACATGTACAGTGGTGTGCACTGTGTAAAAATGTATCATGTATGTCATTTTTATACAGTGCGACTCCCTGAGCCGCAGTGCGATGCACAGAGTGTGTACGTAGTGCATAGAGATTCATATAGTGTCATTTTGTGACACTTCAATAAAGTAAAAAAAGAAAACATTAAATATTGTACCATGGTAACAATACATCACACCACCCACAATGCACACTAGTGTACACATTTCAACATGTGGTCTGGTGTGAATGAGCCCTTATTAATTTCAAAGCATGTTTAATGACACAGCCATTTTCGTTTTTCAGTTTTCAATGACACATTAATGCCTCTTGGGGGAGACATTCATTAGGAAATTGTCTTTGTCATGTTATGTACTGACAAACGTCTTTTGCTTTTTCCTTATACGATGAATTCACTCACGGCCTCATATAACCATAGCAAGAGAAAATTTAGTGTGTACTTATTCTAAACTATTTCATATACTATAATAATATACATAAAATGTTAATGCTTGTAGTTAAAGTAGATGTAAACTCTAACCAAATGACATTTAGTTTGCTACAGCACTGTGCATTGTAAGTTTTAATTTTGCCATAAAATACTTGGTTTCACCCTTTTTAAACCTTTGTTTGATATTAGTTGGGGGGCTGATCTTCTGCACCCTCTTTGCAGTTTCTTCCTGTATACTTGCTTTCACTGCATAATCAGCTATATGGCATTTCTCAGGGTGGGTTTCTTGATAGTAACACCCGTGGACCATTCCTGTGTGATGTGTGTTAAAACATCCACTTGTAGTCTCCATGTGATCGAGTGACAATGCAGGAGCAAAACTGGAAGACAGAGATAAAGTGTTGTCACCCTATAACAGAGAGTGGCTGAACAAGGACCTTCATGGCAAAATTATTTTAAAGAAAGGAATCACCAGATATTATTTTAATGAATGCTGCAGACTTAAAATATTGAAAATTACTTTTGAAATTACATTAACATGCTAAAGTTTCGATGAGATTTGCTCTGATTCCTCCTGTATTGTAATGGTACTGTCTGCCCTAACATTGTAAAGCGCTGCGCAAACTGTTGGCGCTATATAAATCCTGTATAATAATAATATAGGATTTACATGCACTTTAAGCTTTGTCCTAAGCAGTTCTCTTATATTAGGAAACTTCTAGCTATGGTTTTCTGAGCCTTTAATTTGCCCCCTTATTTAATGATAACTAAGAGGTAAAGAGCCTGCTTTTTTGTAAATACTTAAACTGTGACAGTGGGGTTGAGTTACAAAACTGGAAAGTGCAAAATCTGGTGCAGTTGTGCATGGTAGCCAATCAGCTTCTAAGGCTGGCCGTATATTATACAATTTTCCTTTAGATTTACCAAAACCATATAATATGAGGTCACACCTAAACACTTTCAATTTGTATGAAATCAGGTAGGCCCTTGCACTACATCATTGAAGGTAAATCTAAAGGAAATTGAATAAGAAAATTGTATAATATATGGCCAGCTAAACTTTAGCTTTTTCAATTAAGCTTTGACAATAAAACCTGGAAGCTGATTGGTTTCTATGCAGATCTGCAGCAGATTTTGCATTCTCCAGTATTAGTAAAATAACCCCACTGTTTGAACCAAGTTTTCTCATTTTAATCTAATAAACATTTGAAGTATGACTTTTAAGACCATTACGTTACTTGATTTGAAATAGAGGGTTGAGTGAGGTTTACAACTAAAGACACAATTGCTCCTCACGATGAAATTAATAATCAAATAAATTACAACATCACACACAGATCTACCAACCTTTCTTAAATAACAAACAAACCCATAAAACCATTTAACATTTTGATGGAGTATAAATTACTTTTTGAGCAGTTGTATCGGCTTAGGTTTGTTCTCTAAGATTTTTTTCTTAAGGACTGGTCTTAAAGCAGTATTAAACCCAAAAACAAAAATGTATTATATTGCAGCTTACCAATGTGGAGGTAGAGGTGGAGGTGGAGTTTTCTTTTTTTTTTGTCTTGTTTTCCTTTATTTTCACCTGGTGATCCAGTAAGTCTGTTATTTTTCAATTTCCTCTAATGGACCAAGTCTGTCCTGTAAAAGTAGCAATTAGAGAGTTCATCCAAACCATTTAACACTGATGTGGTGCCTAAAATGATCAGCTTTTATTAATGTATGTGATACTATTATCCCAAAGGTAAAGAAAAATGTTGTTATAGCTGCTTACAAAGTATTAGCTGGAATTTGGCTTTAGTTTGTTATTCAAGTCCATTTAAATCTGCTAGTCTAACACTACCTTCTCCCCAGATTGATAATGCTGCTTTCCAAAGGTGCCTCCGTCGTTCCTCTATCCAGAGTGGAGGCGCCCTAAGACAGGAAGTGTATTATGGGTCTGATCATTGGAGAAAAATATAGGGAAAAGAAAACCTAAAAAAAGAAAACTTTTGTAGCCTCCACATTTAAGAATTGGTAAGCTGCAATATCTTCCTGTTTTATTTTGGGGTTTAATACAAACTTAACTAATTAGGCAGGGGTACTAGACATCCTTTGTTATGGCCTTGTAGGAATGGGTATAGATATGGCTTCTAAGGACTTATCTCACTATTAGGGTATATAAGCAATATCAGAAGCTGACAGGTGATTCAGTCAAACATTGTCTGCTGAAATATTAGTTTTGGATAGAGTTGAAAAGTTTTACAGTGTACCTGTGCTAGGTCTAAACATTATTAACTGTCAGCTGTACTAACTTCATTACTGGGGAATGCATGCATAATGTGGTCTCTTCCAGAGTGTCCTTGATGCCCAAAAACCAGGGAGCTTTAACATGCATATCGTGGGTTATTACTAAGGAGTGGGCTGCTTGCTTCTGCCCCTCTTGTCTCTTTGCGCCCGGTCAGTGAAACAGCCAGTCATCTCAAGCTGTCAGGTAAGGTAAGGAAGAGGGAATGAAAGAAGTCAATGCATTAACTTTTTGGAAAGCCCTATTTGCAAATTACATTGATCTTGGCTTGGGGCTCCCTGGATAAGAACAGTTTATGCATGCAGGCATATGTAATGGACAACTAAAAAACGTGTGGTCATCATTCCCGTTTTAAGTTTGCTGTAACAATTGAGACTAATGTATGAAATAAAAAATAAAATAAAAGTGTCTGTCTTGCTCATACCAACCAATCATATTGTTTCTTATATTTTTCTAATTCTGTACAGAACGATCTAGTATATCATTCTGTATTTAGTAGAGATAGAATCCACAAAATAAACAACTGTGGCGGAGATTTACTAAAATTGGTGCACACAGAATCTGGTGCAACTGTGCATAGTAACCAAAGAGTTTGAGGTTTTATTGTCAAAGCTTAAAGTGATTGTAAGGGTTAGTTTTTTTTTTTTTTTAAATAACAAACATATCATACTTACCTCCACTGTGCAGCTCGTTTTGCACAGAGTGGCCCCGAACCTCGTCTTCTGGGGTCCCCTGGTGGCTCTCGCGGCTCCTCCCCACATCAGATAACCCCCTAGGAAAAGCGCTCTCCTGGGGGGGTTACTTTGTGGGCGCCGTCCCAAGTCCAGCATTTGCGTACATAGACACGAATGCCAGACTCGGCCCCACCCCTCAGTGCTTGCGTCATTGGGTTTGATTGACAGCAGCAGGAGCCAATGGCTGTGGTGCGATCAATCTATCCGATTAAGAGCCGTGACCCCGTAGAGAAAAGGCGAGCGTGTGTCCACCAACAGAAATACGGGACTCAGGTAAGTAAAGTGGAGGGGGGGACTGGGGGGGCCAGTCACTGCCAGATGTTTTTTCACCTTAATGCATAGAATGCATTAAGGTGAAAAAACACAAGGGTTTACAACCCCTTTAATTAAACAAGTTAGAAGCTGAATGGTTACTATGCACAGCTGCATCAGATTCTGTGTGCATCAGTTTTGGTATATATCCCCCTGTGTTTCATGGTGACCATCACATCAGCATTTCAATATCTAACTCAGAGTTTCTCAACTGCAGTCCTCAAGGCGCCCCAACAGGTCATGTTTTCATGCTACCCATTATTTTGCACAGGTGATTTGATCAGTTTCACTGCCTTAGTAATTACCACATCTGTTTCATCTGAGGGAAATCCTGAAAACATGACCTGTTGGGGTGCTTGAGGGCTGGAGTTGAGAAACACTGATCTAACTAGTGGATCTTTTTTTTGTTTTTTTTTTCTTTTTTAAACTCTTGTACTGTACAAGTGTAAACAAAAATCCAGAGCTTAATCGTTCATATTGTGGGTTCGTATAATCGATTTTGTGGTTTAGCTAAACATCTTACAACAGTAAGTAGTAATGACAAAATCAAAAACTGGAGGACTTTCTTTCCGCTAATGATATTTGCGTTATTCTCACTGAACAATAATTTGGAAATATTTTTTTAATGGGATTTATCTGACACATTTGTGGGGTCTAGAAGTAATTTTTTTTTTTTTTGTCCTGTGTGGTAAAATTAGCAGTAGATTTTGTTTTGTTTTCCTCTGGACCAACTGCACACGTAAAAGCTAAACTTGATGAACCTCAATCTTTTTCCAGCCTATTTGTTACTAAGCAGGTCATTTACAGTTTATAAAAAATTCTTATCATTGCTACCCTACTGCAACACATCAACATATTTTTGGGTGTTTTCTACTGCTGAGTTCCAGAGAAAAATATATTGACGTATCCTAAAGTTAACCCCATGTAATCACTAGAATCGAAATTTTTAAGTGGCAATAGCAAAACCACAATAGGGTGCATTTACATTACAACTCAAAGTGTTGTATCTGAGTCACAGCAACAATAGGAGTGTGCTTGGTTCTTTACTCATTTGCATGGAGGTTCCTTCAGTGTCTGTATGAATTTTAACAGCAAAATAAAGACAGCCTTATCGGCGAGATCTAACCATTTTTCGGCTAATAACTGTCAAATATTTACAGTAGAAAATTATTTGTCGTCGGTCAGAGGAAAATTCGTATTCATAATCCTACTTTGTTACCATGGAAGAATAAAGGAGTATTACGGCAATCTCTATTTATTGCTGGTGAATAATGCTTTCTGAAGCAAATAAACCAACATACCACAAAGAAAGCCAGTATTGTTTTAGCAATGATTCTCATCATTCGTTCACTCTCAGTTTAAAATATAAATACAGATACATACATATATATAAATATATATATATATATATATATATATATATATATATATATATATATATATTAAAAAGTTTTTTTTTTATTTCATAAAATTTCATTGAAGCTAATTGTTTTTTTGGGAAAATTACGGTTTTCTGCTGTAGCTTTGAACTTATTAGGATTTCATTCAAACAAATTTTAAGAGTAGAAGGCAAATTCCAAAACAGATTTCCCATTTTAAAATGTATTTTTAGTTTATTGAAAAACGATACCTGTAAATACATTTCCTTTTTATTTACGAATTATGTTGCAGTTATTGTAACAACATACTGGCAATTATGAGATCAAAATTTTATTAAAATAAAATATGGCTGGATATAGTAAAAGTATGTTCAATTCTCTTGTATACAATTAAATATACTCATTTTTCATAGTCAGTTTTGTTAGATGTGTGTGTTATAAGTTTAACAAATAGCAAAAAAAAAAATTTGGAATGCTTTACTATCTACAGTTAAAATGTAATGCACAGTATTAATGTAGCATGAACAAATTTCGGTAAAATGGTTATCATTGAAACTTACCATCTTTTGTAATTATCATTCTTATGTTACTATTATTAAAAAATGGTATCATTTAGTACCTATACTTTACATATTAAATGCATGATACAAAAGGTTTTAAAAGATCGATCTGTTAATTATTTCCTTCCTGTCTGCATGAAAACGTGAATAGATTATGTCCATTTATCTTATTACTTAGAAAACCACTGAACACATATTTCAGAACTACCTATTATACACGTGTCTGTCCACACAATGTTCTATATGACTTTTACTACTAATTTGTGTTCGGTTTTTTTTTTGTTTGTTTGTTTTTTTCCTTCGTCATTGTAGCTGAAGTAGAAACAGTCATTTGAAGAGTTGTGGCAGAAAGTGACAGGAAAGTACTTACTGAATAAGTAGTAAGAAGAATAAAAATCAGGTCACAAATAAAATATATAAATTTCAAAGCCTTAACACACTAAAATATTAGTCAGTCAGTAACGATCTGTAGGCATGGCTTTATACATGTGTGTTCTGTTTATTGCTGTTGCTGATGACTGTTATCAGTAAGGTTGTCACCTTTAGGTTTTTCGTATATATGAAACTTAGTCATTTGGATGTATAAAAAATTAAGCAAACATAACCGGTCTGCTGGTTTTGCAAACCACGGAGTAAAGCGAATAACAATTCTTGTAAAAAAAAAAAAAAAAAGGTTCAAGCATTTTAATGCCAATGACATTTCATTTAGCTTATGGAGTTTTGACACATATTAAGTTTTTTGATTACTACGACGGCTGAAAAGAGTGAAGATGAAAAAGTTAGAATTTCTTGTGAAATATTGAAGTTTACCTTACAGATCCTGGAATTGTTAACTCTACAAGCATTTGTCCACATCTTGCAGGCCCGTTAGATATTATAAAAAGGTAGTATCTATTGAGAATGTGACCTGATTCCATAAATCTTGGAGTTAATTGCAGACCTTGATGGAACTAAAATACTGTGCTTCTTACTGGTGCTCTTATAATTTGGTGGAAATTCAGTGATATCTGCTGGTATTTTATATCTGATATATATATGAAAATTAGAATTAAGTATAGTGTATTCAGTAGGATGTGAGTAGGCTGCATCCCTCTGTCTTCCTTCAAAGTAACTATTGTGCATTTATTCCATTAACTGTGGTTACTGTTCCTCTGCCTTTTCACTAATCTCAGTCTTAGTCACTGGAAAGGTATTGACCTACTCAGTCTCTGCTAATAATACATTTCCACTCATTTTATGATCATGCCATTGCTGCATATCTGGGTGCTTGTACAGTATGTTTTAAATCAAGGACCAACAGTGCATGGAACCAAGTACAGCTGCCAGATATACGGTAAATAGCATTTTGTCATTTTACAGTAAAAATGTTTGTGGCTTTGATCACTCTGGTGTAAATATATTTTGTTTCATATTCTCAGCACACCACTGTGTAGCAGCTTCCTGGATATAAAGCACTGCTGGTTCCAAAGTAGAGATGTGCTCTGTTATCATTTGTTTTTGTTCTTGTCTGCTATGTCACTTCAGAGAAATAAAATTGGGTTAAAAAAAGCCAACAAAAAAAAAATGATACATCTGCATTTAATTATATGTTTTTAACACAGTATTAATTAAATAAAACAAAGGACCGCAGCTAATATTTTTTTTAAAAAATGTTTAAAAAAAATGCTACACTATTAAACAAATAGGTGTGTTATCTATCAATGAATCAATCAATTCCAGTTTTTATTTTTCAGCTGTAGCTAGCAGGAACACCACCATCTTCATAGGTTTTCATGTGTAGGTGTACAGCGATGCGGCCAAGCTCTTTTAGTTGTATGTTTGATTTTTTTTTTTAATTTCTGTCTTGGCAACTGTGATTTACAGATGCACACACAGAAGAACTTTAAACAGCTAATATGGAACTACAAAATATACCAAATCTAGGGGGTACTTTTTATAGCTCTGTTGTAGGTGAAAATGATTTAGAACAGTAGAAAGTAGTAGTAGTAGAGAAAAATACATTTTTTTTTTAATGCAAACGCTCTAAACATTACAAATCCATGTTACCTTTTACTCTCTATATTTAATCTATATTTCAGACCATCCACGTGCCCAGGGCTGCTGATACGGAGGTGACCTGATGAGGCCTGGTAGGGGCTGCCGCTGGCAGTGTTGTACCAGGGGGTGGGAAAGGCTGGCTGCACTTCCTATCAACACTCAGGGAACGTCGTGGCTGCTAGTGTTAACTTCTCTTGTTAGAGTAATCAGTGGTGACTTCAACACCCTCTGTTTGTTAGTGGATCATTTATTTATGTCTGCACACATTTGGAGCATATCTGCCCCTTTTCTGGCAACCAGGCATTAACTTCTGGCTTATGTGGGTACAGCAGGCCTACCTCAGGTAATAAGTACATGTATTAATTACTACTTACAGTGTGTGATAGAATAAATCAGATGTATTTGGGGCAGCTTCTATTAAAAACAAAAATGATATATAGGGGGGTGGTAAACCGTTATTTGCTCCAGGTGTCTGATATGCTTAGTATGCCACTGGCCTGTGGGCAGCCCCAGTGCAGCGTCATTCTAACAGAGTGCAAGTGAACGGTGTAGTATCAATATAAATCTCTCCTCTGTTTACTTTCCCCTCCCCTGTCTACCTCAACTTTATGGTGCATTATGGGGTAAGATTTTCCCATAAATCACAGAAGGCAGCTCACTCTTCAATATTCACAGGGTACTGGAGAGGTAAGTCAACTTTTTAAAATCGTTTTCTTGTAGTGGATGGTCCAGGGTCCACGTGTAGGCTCCTGGCAAGAACCACTGGGCTTTGTCCACAGAGCCACCTCTACTAGCTCCCAGCCTCTGTACTTGCAGCAGCCATCAGCAGAGACAACAGGCATTGGGATGAGGGGAGGGGTGTTTAAAGTTTATGGAAAAACATGGGGGATGTTAAAGTGTATTGGGAGACAGTGGAGGAAGCTGTGTCAGGTAGGCTGTACAAGGCCCCATGATTTCTAATGGTGCCCCAGCATATGCCATCTTGTAGAGCCCAGTCCTCAGCTTTAACGGGAGGTGATGAAGTGGTGCTACCATCTAAAGAAAGTGATGTAATTCTATATAGGAACTGTATTTTGTATTCTTTGCCATGAGCCAGGCATCTAATATCCCACTCTAATGCTCCCTCTCTCTCTCCTGCTCTTTTTTAGCCATGTTCTAACTTAGAATGGAAAGAGCAACACTGTTATGTGCAGCAATGGTCTCTGTCCCTTATACACATATAGGAGCATACTGACATACATAGTGGAAGGTGTGGACATCCAATGACCTCTGGGCTATGCAGCCAGAAGTGTTGAAACCAAGAAGTCATACAGAATCACAGACTGTTTACTGTTCCTGCATACAAGACTTACTGGAAACTTACTGGAAAATAATAATTTTATAAATAATTATGTGATTATGTACTTAAATTATTTTAAAAAGCATTCGAACATGATTGGGTATTCTTAATGCCCCGTACACACGATTGGACTTTCCGACAACAAAACCGTGGAATTGTGTTCGAAGGTTGTTGGTTCCAACTTGTCTTGCATACACACGGTCACACAAATGTTGGCCAACAATTACGAACGTGGGAACGTGGTGACGTACAAGATGTACGATGAGCCAAGAAAAAGGAAGTTCAATAGCCAGTGTGGCTCCTTCTGCTTGATTCCGAGCATGCGTGAACTTGTGTGCGTTGGACTTGCGTACACATGATCGGAAATTCCGGCGACAAAGTTTTGTTGGCGGAAATTTTGAGAACCTGCTAGCCAACATTTGTTGGCGGAAAGTCCAACAACAAATGTTCGATGGAGCATACACATGGTCGGACTTTCAGCCAACAAGCTCACATCCAACATTTGTTGTCAGAAAATCCGATCGTGTGTATGGGGCATAAGTGAACAAGAATTTGCTTTCTGTATTGTCCATTGAGGGACACAATAATTCTTAATCAGTCTGGTTATACTGCTGCCTACAGGAGGTTGGGAAATTGGCAAACAAAAGAAAGGCCCTACCTTTAACCATCATACCTTAGTTGTTGCTAGTCTCCTAGAACGTTAGATGCCTTTTCCTCAGCTCTGCTGAAAAAAATTCTAACTTTATAGTTTTTGTTAGCTTGTTGTTTTTTATGTCAATTTTTTTATAACTTTATTTAAAAATCTCAAACCACTATTTTTTGCAGTGAGGGTTGAGGGGGCACAGAGAACTAAGCTCTGATGTCATTTACTGGTGTTGTGTGCATGCACTCCACCTATTTCCTCCAAGCATTTCAGCTTAGAAGAAGCACCATCTTGCTGTTACTCCTGCAGCACCACATGGATCAGTCTTCAGTCTTGTTACAGTGTCAGCCTACATTAATTCTCTCAGTAGCAGCAGCTACTTGGGTTTGTGAGTACACAAATCCTTGCTTCACTTAGGGCGTAGTTGTTTTCCGACATTTGGGGCAACATATCTTCTCAAAGAAACAGAGTCCCACTGCAATGTTTAACTTCAGCACAAACTCTTCCACTGGTTTTGGGGATGTTTACAGCACCTGGTATCCCTGTAAGGAAATGATCCCTGTATACTAGAACCTGGGATACCTATTATTTTAGGGTCATCCTCACTGGAGGCTTCCTCAGTTCTGTCAGGCAAGGCAGAGGCCTCTCCATGTGTACAAAAGAACCTCTGTGTCCACTTTGATCTTTTTGTCTGTTTGTGCTCACTTACTGAAGTAATCTGCTTGTAGAGACTCTAAGGGGTTGATTTACTAAAGGAAAATGTGCACTTTGCAAAGTGCAGTTGCACTCTGAAGAGCAGTTGCTCCAAAGCTTGATAAATGAGCAGAAGCTCTGCTGACTTCCATCATCCAATCATGAGGAAGCAAAAATGCATTTTTTTTTTGTTTGTTTTTTGTCCTTGCACGTGATTGGGTATTCTATGCAAAGTGAAGCTTTACCTCATTCACTAAGCTCTGGAGCAACTGCACCTGTAGAGTGCAACTTTGCAAAGTGCACATTCTATTTGCCTTTAGTAAATCAACCCCTAAGCGTGCTTTGGCACCATCCTCAGCAGATTCTGACCCTTCTGGACATTCTCCTCAGAGTGTGCCTGAGGCCCCTGCTAACATTCTTGAGTCGGATTTAAAGTCCTCACATTCTTAAAACGAGGCAGTTTTTGAGCAAGTTGCATATCACTCAGTTTTGCAAGAGACTGATTGTAACCTAATTGTTGTAGCATGTACAGCCCTGCATTTAGAGAATCAATCTGCTGTTTTAGGTATAGGGTCTTTTAGACCTTCTACAGTTGCACAGGCCTTCCCTCTAAACCCAGTATGCTTTTTTTTCAACCCATTATTTAAACCTTTCCTCTATGAGGACTGGAAACAACCTATAGGATTCTGGGCCCCTCCTGTGATGAAACTTTTTCCTTTTGAAATGGGATTTTTTTTGCTAAGTAGTCTCTTCTCACTGTAGATACTCCAGTGATCCACTTTTTTGATCAAGACGAAGTTTTATTGAGCATGGAAAATATATTGACATACAAATGAGAAGTGCAACAGGCACTACACACAGGGTAATGTTGACATACATAGGGATTTATAAATTTTTCAGTAAGGGTTCCAACACGTTGTACATTGTTGAGTGACAGGGCAGTGAAAGCCCAGGGGGAGAGGGGAGGCATATGTCGTGCCATGGGTGGGGGGATGTGGGGCTTTTTATGTAGGGTAGGATTCAGTCCTCTGTATTGCAGGTAGAGGCATCTTCCAGCTATCCCAGATTTTGTGGTATTTTTTTTGGCAGCCCCTGTGTAAATACAGTACTTTTTTTAAAAGGGAGGATGGTGTTAACGGGGGGTGTCTCTCTCATCCGTGTCCTGATGATTTGCATTCTGGCTAAGAATAAAATTTTTTGCAAAAATATATTTAAGTATTTTTCACCCTCGGAGAGAGAGAGAAGCCCCAATACACGTTGACAGGGGCATAGGGTCAATGGAGATCCCATGCGATCATGGCGGAACTGGATGACCTGTGTCCAGTACCTCTGAATGGACTGGCAGGTCCATAGCAGGTGTTAGAAGGAACCATTGGGGTTTCCAATGGGACATTGGAGGCTTTGCCCCAGCCGGTACTTGGAAAGGCAATAGGGCGTCAGGTACGACCTATGGAGGATGTAGAGGTAGGTGAGGAGATCAGAGAGCTTAGGGTACACATATTTACATGTAGCAAGTGCCTCCTCCCAATCCTCATCCGCACAATTCGCCCAGGTCGGGCTCCAAATGGGACTTCAGCTGGTAAGCAATGGCAGTAGCCTGTGGGTCCAGTGATCCACTTTATTTAACATACAACCAAATAGGTTGATGGGGTTCTCACCTGTAAGGTTTTTACTGACAGGCAGTTACATTCCTTATTTAAATCTCTGAATGAACAGGATTTACCCTTCACACTATGTTGACAGTCTGTAGATGGGACAGAGGAACCCCACCCTACTCCTTCATCTTCATCTTCAGCAGTAGCACTTTGTAGGCAATCATAGCCTCCCAGTCAAGCTGCAGACCTCAGAGCCAGAGGTTCTCTTTTGCCAGGTACACAGGACCGGTTTTGCCGTCGGAATAAACTCTGAAGGTTTCTCCGACGGAACTCTGACGGAATTCCATTCGAGCGGTCTTGCCTACACACGGTGACGTACAACACTTACGACGGGACTAGAAAAAGGAAGTTCAATAGCCAGTAGCCAATAGCTTCCGTCTCGTACTTGCTTCAGAGCATGCGTCGTTTTTGGTCCGTCGGAACAACATACAGACAAGCGGTTTTCCCAATAGGAATTGGTTCGGTCGGAAATATTTAGAACATGTTCCATTTCTAGGTCCGCCAGAATTTTCGAAAAAAAAAGTCAGATGAGGCATACACACGATTGGAATAGATGATGAAAAGCTTCCGTCTGACTTTTTCTGTTGGACATTCCGCTCATGTGTATGCGGCTTTTGACCTCCGCTAAGCCTTCTGCTTAAAAGGATGCCTCAACTTCTGTAAGTGGGAGGGGGGCTGTTTTTTCATCCCATTGGGTCTTTTGGCAGTTTGCCTCCTCAGAATTTGAATGGTCCTGTTTCTCTCTGTAGTCTCCATTCTTTGGAGAAATTTCTCTAGTGCGTTCACAGAAAAAATGTAGAAAAATGTTTGGAACCTCTGGCAATGTTTTTTTTCTGGCTATGCCTTCCTGTCCCAGACACCAACACATCCCCAATTTCTTGTACCAAAGTCACAGGGGTAGAGTATGAGGAAGAATCTCCCAGTTGAGTTAATAAAAGGAATAAAAACCTGACAGGAATTTTAACTCTTCCTAACCTATCCATTATCAAACAAATTTTGCTGGAGTTATGTTTTAAAACTTTTGTTCACATAAAGTCCGGTTTGGATGTCCAGTGTATAGGAAGGCCTCTGAATGCTGCAAGGAAACACCTTGAAGGAATTGAATTCACTTTTTTTCTAATAACTAAATAAAAGTGTAGTCCTGATTTATCTGTTAAAGAAAAAATGGAGATCTATGTTAACTCCTTGTCTACCAAGGTGTTTTTTTAAATGTCATGGTAGACAAATGGTTAAATCAAATTCAAAGCTTCTGCAGCTTTGAGATTGATACCAACTTTAAGAGTTTGCGAAGGGCTTTCCAGTAAAAGTGATTGGACGACTTTAGACCTGCCTGAACATTTTTACAGGACTCTCAAATTAGTGCCCTCTGCCGGTGGCACCAGTGGCTCCCGCAGTGTTTCCTGGACTCTCCCGTTTCACCAGTGGGCCCGGGACAATGGGAAACAGCTTTCCTGAAGTAAGCAGTAAGAACTCAGGGAACATCTGTTTCCTCCTGTGACTAATGACCCCAGAAGTGACAAGTATTACGTCACTTCCAGGGTCACAGCTGTCATTGCTCAGCTAGTGTAGCCAAGGATGCAACTATTCCAGTTGTGCTGGAATAGATGCAGTGAAGGGTAGGGGAGACATTGGGGTCTAATAGACCCCCCAGTGTCTTCATAAGGAGTACCTGTCACCTGCTCATGCTATCACATAGGAGGCTTGTTAGCCCCCTTGTGGTGGCAATAAAGTAAAAAAAAAAGTGTAAAAAAGGCGCACACCTGCACACAAGCCATATAAAAAGCAGCACAGGGCGAGTACGTGTATTTGAACATCAGTTGCGCCACACATGTGAGATATCGTTGGGAATGTCGGAGTTAGGTCAATAATTCTAGGGTCAAAGCCCATGCTTAACCCTAAACTGATGACCTGTAAAGGTGTTTAAAGAGTTGCCTATGGAGAATTTTTTGCATTTCCACGGGTGGGCGCTATTTTAATACTTGGCATCTATTTACTCAATGCAACCCCATCTTTTATATCTTACCAAACCACTTGAATATAATATTGTAGGTTTTTTTGGACTAAAAAAATGTTAGTGTATTTTTTCCTGAAAATATGCAAATATTGTGTGACATAAAAATTGCAACTATCCCCTTGTTATTCTCCAGGGTTTCTTCCTTTAGAAAATATATACTTTTGGGGGGGTTTACAGTCATTTCTAGCAAAAAAAATGCAGATTTTAACATGTGCAAAAAAATGAAAAAAGTTACCCCTGTAAATAAGTGGTTAATCTGTGAAGGCAATATACAGTATCTCACAAAAGTTAGTACACCCCTCACATTTTTGTAAATATTTTATTATATCTTTTCATGTGACAACACTGAAGAAATTACACTTTGCTACAATGTAAAGTAGTGAGTGCACAGCTTGTATAACAGTGTAAACTTGTTGCCCCCTCAAAATAACTCACACAGCCATTAATGTCTAAACCTCTGGCAACAAAAATGAGTACGGTCCTAAGTGAAAATGTCCAAATTGGGCCCAATTAGCCATTTTCCCTCTCCGGTGTCATGTGACACTTTAGTGTTACAAGGTCTCAGGTGTGAATGGGGAGCAGGTGTGTTAAATTTGGTGTTATCCCTTTCACTCTCTCATACTGGTCACTGGACGGTCAACATGGCACCTCATAGCAATGAACTCTCTGAGGATCTGAAAAAAAGAATTGTTGCTCTACATGCAGATGGCCTAGGCTATAAGAAGATTGCCAAGACCCTGAAACTGAGCTGCAGCACGGTGGCCGAGACCATACAGTGGTTTAACAGGACAGGTTTCACTCAGAACAGGCCTCACCATGGTCGACCAAAGAGGTTGTTGCATGTGCTTAGCATCATATCCAGAGGTTGTCTTAGGGAGATAGACGTATGAGTGCTGCCAGCATTGCTGCAGAGTTGAATGGGGTGGGGGTCAGCCTGTCAGTGCTCAGACCATATGCCGCACACTGCATCAAATTGGTCTGCATATCTGTCATCCCAGAAGGAAGCCTCTTCTAAAGATGATGCACAAGAAAGCCCACAAACAGTTTGCTGAAGACAAGCAGACTAAGGACATGGATTACTGGAACCATGTCCTGTGGTCTGATGAGATCAAGATAAATTTATTTGGTTTAGATGGTGTCAAGCGTGTGTGGCAGCAACCAGGTGAGGAGTACAGAGACAAGTGTGTCTTGTCTACAGTCAAGCATGGTGGTGGGAGTGTCATGGTCTGGGGCTGCATGAGTGCTGCCAGCACTGGGGAGCTACAGTTCATTAAGGGAACCATGAATGCCAACATGTACTGTGACATACTGAAGCAGAGCATGATCCCCTCCTTTCAGAGACTGGGCCGCAGGGCAGTATTCCAACATGATAATGACCCCAAACAAATCTCCAAGACGACCACTGCCTTGCTAAAGAAGCTGAGGGTAAAGGTGATGGCCTGGCCAAGCATGTCTCCAGATCTAAACCCTATTGAGCAACTGTGGGGCATCCTCAAACGGAGGGTGGAGGAGCGCAAGGTCTCTAACATCCACCAGCTCTGTGATGTCGTCATGGAGGAGTGGAAGAGGACTCCAGTGGCAACCTGTGAAGCTCTGTTGAACTCCATGCCCAAGAGGGTTAAGACAGTGCTGGAAAATAATGGCGGCCACACAAAATATTGACACTTTGGGCCCAATTTGGACATCTTCACTTAGGGGTGTACTCACTTTTGTTGCCAGCGGTTTAGACATTAATGACTGTGTGTTGAGTTATTTTGAGGGGACAGCAAATTTACACTGTTATACAAGCTGTACACTCATTACTTTACATTGTAGCAAAGTGTCATTTCTTCAGTGTTGTCACATGAAAATCTATAATAAAATATTTACACAAATGTGAGGGGTGTACTCACTTGTGTGAGATACTGTATGTTGTTGGTGCACTGGGGACACTGACAGATGTTGTTTGTGCACTGGTACACTGTGACAGATGTTGTTTGTGCACTGGTACACTGCGACAGATGTTGATGGGACACTGTGACAATGTTAATGGAGCACTGGTACACTGTGACAGATGTTGACGGTATACTGGGACAGATGATGGTGCACTGGTGACACTGACAGATATTGTTTGTGCACTGGTACACTGTGACAGATGTTAGTGCACTGGTACACTGTGACAGATGTTGATGGGACATTGTGACAGATGTTGATGTGCACTGGGACACTATGACAGATGTTGATTGGTGCACTGGGAACAAATGGCTGCATTATGTGTGATCTGTGTGTACATTCACTGTAAAATCACTGGTATCTCACAGATCCTTTCTGGCAGGAAAAGATTGTCTCTACTTCTCCTCACTCACGCTCTCTGTATGAGGAGGAGGAGAGCTGATACACAGGCATGTGCTGTTTACATTTTGTGATGGCTGTGAATGGACACAGCTATTATGTGGTTCAAGGACGAATCACAGAGACCCTGTACCAAACAGAGATGAGCTGTGCCCAAAGGACATAGACAGTCCCAAAGCTGCGCACGAGCACCAAAAGTGGGAGGACGTACAGGTATGTCCTCCTAGAATATTTGGTTAAATTATATATAAATTGTATATAAAGCCAAACCATTTTGTATAGATTGAATATGGGTTAAAAAGCCTGTCAGTTTTTTTAAATTTTCTTTCTGTTTCCCATTTTAGAGATTTCCCTTCAATTCCTGGCTTAAGGATTCAATAGGAAGTGAGGGAAACCCTCCACTGTTACAGTTACAACTGAACATTTTGTATTGCTCCTTATTTTCTTTTTAACAATCATCGCTAGATCAAATAGATCTCCCCAGATTGGACACAGACAGCAGTAAAAGCGAAACAGGGGTTCTAATTTTTTTTACACCTAAAACTTTAAATATATTTCAAGTAATCAGTTGCTTTCAATTGTTTTAATTTAATCATTTGTTTTGTTTTTGTTTTTTTTTCAGAAAGATACCCATTAATTGTGACAAATAAATAAAGATAAAAGCTCAAAATTTGTGCACTAAAATCAGCTCTTCAATAGTGCTCCACAAGAAAGATAACAGTTCTCTCTGAGCTGAAATTACCCACTTCAGCCCCAGAAGGATTTGCCCTCTTAATGGCCAGGCCATCTTTTGCGATACGACACTGACAATTGCGCGGTCGTGTGACGTTGTACCCAAATAAAATTGATGTACTTTTTTTCCTACAAATAGAGCTTTCTTTTGGTGGTATTTGATGACCTCTGCATTATTTTTTTTTTTGCGCTATAAACAAAAAAAAGTGACAATTTTGAATATATATTCTTCTACATATTTTTGGTAAAAAAAAATCACAATTGACGCATATTGATTGGTTTGTGCAAAATTTATCGTGTTTACAAACTATGGCAAAGATTTAGGGACTTTAATTTATTTTATTATTGTTTTCACTGGTAATGGCGGCGATCTGCAATTTTTAGTGGGACTGTGACATTGCAGCAGACAAATCTGACCCCAAATGACTCTTTTTGGGGACCAGTGACATTATTACATTGATAAGTGCTATAAAAATGCACTGGTCAATAAATGACACTGGCAGGGAAGGGGTTAACACTAGGGGGCGATCAAGGGGTTAAATATGTTCCCTCAACTGTAGGGGGCATGGGCTGCTTGGGACATGACAGAGATAGTTGTTCCCGATCACTGGGAACAACAGATCTCTGAGATGTCCCCTGTCAGAATGGGGATCCGCCTTCTTTACAATAGCACAGTAATGGCGAACCTTTTCACCCCAGATGTTTTAGAATTACATTTCACTGGTAATGACGGCGATCTGCAATTTTTAGTGGGACTGTGACATTGCGGCAGACAAATCTGACCCCAAATGACTCTTTGGGGACCAGTGACATTATTACATTGATCAGTGCTATAAAAATGCACTGGTCAATAAATGACACTGGCAGGGAAGGGGTTAACACTAGGGGGCGATCAAGGGGTTAAATGTGTTCCCTCAACTGTAGGGGGCATGGGCTGTTTGGGACATGACAGAGATAGCTGTTCCCGATCACTGGGAACAGCAGATCTCTGAGATGTCCCCTGTCAGAACGGGGATCCGCCTTGTTTACAATAGCACAGTGATGGCGAACCTTGTCACCCCAGATGTTTTAGAACTACATTTCCCATGATGCTCAACTACGCTGCGGAGTGCATTAGTATAATGGGAAATGTAGTTCCAAAACATCTGGGGTGCCGAGGTTCGCCATCACTGCAATAGCAGATCCCTGTTCTGCCTTGTATACAGCGATCTCTCCGTACGGCAGCTGGTTGGCAAGTGGTTAATCATCTTTACAATTATTATGTCATTTGTGAAGGTGAAAAAAAAATTAAGAATAAAAAAATAAAATATTACACTCTAATAGCTATACAGCTACACTGTAGCTGGCTGTATCACTTATAAATCTGTAGGAATTGTGGCACAGAGAGAACTATCAAGTAAAACAATAAAACAGATTAACTGGAGAGTGAGAGAGGAGAAAAGGTATAAGTAAACAGGAAGGCAATGTAACGAAGACAGAGCTTATAATGTGGAAATCCCCAGACATGTAGGAGAGTAAAATGTTTTGTGGCCAGTTGCTAATTCCTTATTTGAGTAAAATTTCTGACCTAGTAATGCTTCAGGGCAGACTATAACTAGTCAATAGAGAGAAGATATTTCTTTCACTTTCTTCCTAACAATAATCTTCAGTTTAGCTGCCAGATCTTTTCCTCTTGAAAAACAAATCTGGAAGGTGCCTGTATTCAAGTTGACAATCTTTTAGATAGTTTGTGAGGGGAAAAAATGATTTCCATGACAAATCAGTGTTATTGTATAGTTTGTACAATAAGTAATATTTGCCAAATATCCTATAATTACATGAAGTACAATTTCTAAAAAGGCACTGAAAACAGTTTCCGATAAAGTTGTGCTAAATTTTCATAACGTGAATCCGTGCAATGAGTTAATCGAATTCAACCCTTCTAAAATAAAAATCATATATAAACATTGATCAATATGCACACTGTAAACAGTCCATTCTATTGATAGTAGATCTCCAATGTGAATTTAGCACACAATACACCCAGGAATAGTGATGAGAAAAAGAATGTGCCTTCCACCTCCACACACACCGCCGCTTGCCGACTCTTGTTGATCTCCTATTACAAGCGATCACATGCGCTTCTGGCTTAATACTCAGCCGGGCCTTTTATACACGCAGTCAAAGTCTCAGCGTCTTCCCAGATGTTTTACCCTTTACAGGTACACTTTGCCGGATAATCCCCATAAGAAAATAAATGCTTCCATAGCGTAAAATCTTTGGGTGACTTTTAATAGGAAAAAAGTATTGCACGTATATTTATACAAGTAATTTCATGCAATAAAAAACACAGAGCCGGCCAGCTCTCGATTGCAACCTGGGACTTGCGTGGTGCCGGGACTTGTGTGAACGTGGTGACGTCAGCACATTGCTCCTCCCTACGCGTTTCGTTACAATTGACGTGGTCCTGGGGCACTGAAAACAGTTGCTCTGCATTTTGTTAGGGAATTTATGTTTTTTTTAATGCTGAGTATGTGCATAGATGTGAACTGCATCTATTTCTGTATAACTACAGACAAAAAACGTATGTAGTTTTATGTATTTTTTTTATAGTGTGGCAGAGTCAGTTTTTTGCTATCTATGACCTTGTTGTCAGCAGGACAGAAGTTAGGAAAAGAACAATCTAAAAAGGGAACGAACACACAGAGCATCAAAAAGTTGAAAGGGTTTTAGCCTACCGCCTGCTCCCCTTCCTTTCAAAAAATGTTATCACTTTCCCCATTGGATATTTTTCCCTGACTGCCAATGTTGTCACCAGCACAGGAAGTACAAGAAATTCTCCCCAGCTGAACCAGAGAAAGCAATAAAAACCTGACAGAGGATCTAACCTTTGTCATCCCTATCCAAAGAAATACAAATTTGGCTGGATTTACACTTTAACATTCTGCATGATAAACACTCTCTCTGGCTTGATAATATCAGGTTGTAAATAACAAATTTTCTGGGGTTTTTCCGACCTTCAGTCTCTCTGTTATTGAATCAGTTGTTTAAATTGCATGTTGCGTCTCATGCTACCTAGTTAAATCCTAGCAAAATAATAATAAATGATAATGCACTGTAGAGGTAGGATGACTATTTTAGGTCTGAAGTGGGGGTGGATTAACTATTAACTTTGATTTTTATGTGCAAAGGATTTCATTCTGAATATTAGAACATTCTGTACTCTATGCTTTCCTAAAGTGAAATCATATTTAAATATCCTTGTACATAATTCAGTCCTTCATATGGTAATATAATTATTTCCTTAACTAGGGTGCTGAGATTTTATCTGAGCTGTAGGTGTTCAGAGATCCTATACATAAAGGCTTTGGCTATGTAAGTTCAAAGATGAAAACACTGATGAATAGCACTCAGAGTTGTGCATCTCCTTTGTTTTGTTTCCATCATTTCATGTGTACCAAACCCGATGACTAAAAAGCCCCCAGGGATTTCTAATGTAGTATTTACATCCTAGCTCTTTTATTTTAACAGTTCATTTCCTGTGCTTATTACGTGTGCCAAGTCCGGCATTTCACCCTTTCATGTTTGTCTTAGAGAAAAACCTCAAAACTAAAAATGGTGCTTATACTACGTAAGTCAGCAAGTCCTTACCGTTTCTAAATATACATGTTTCTGTACTTTTAAAGAAAATGTTGGGCAACTGTCACCACGATTACTGCTTACAGTTATTTGTCAATCGTAACACCTATCCCCCCTGAAAAAAAAAGAAAAATAGAAGGACTGCTCTAAATAGAGACCTGTTTTGTCTTGCTACATGTTACATGTTAGTTAACCCATTACTGTCGGGTGGTAGTGTCTTCTGGAGAGCAGGGCATACTGTATAACTTTGGTGGTATTGATGCTTACTGTGTGTGTAACATGACGCAATTAAAAGAGTGGTGTGATCGTGGCCCTAAAAGTCTTGCCTGACAACAGGCACCACAAGCTGCCTGCTGTTACAATGATTGGACAGAAAAGCCACTTCTATGTATATCTCTGATCTTGGTTTTACTTTGTTACATCTAACTTCCCAGTATGGGGATAAGTTTCATTTTTTAATAAAGCCTCCTATGTCCCCTATCCCTTTATTCTATATGGGCGTCATATTAGATGCTTTCATTGACTGAGGGATCATAGGTGAACATGGCTTGACATTATGTTCCCTAAATATAATTTTATGGAATAAATCCCATACCTCAAGGCTCTTATCAGACCCATCCAGAAAAATAATGAGAATAACCTTTCTTTGCAGAATAAATTTAGGGAGTGCCATCAGGCCCATACTGGCCATAGAGCACTCTGGGCATTTGCCTATTGTGTCAGGGTCACTGGGCAAGAGCTGGCTAACCAGTACTAATCTGTGGCCTGTTGATGACCAGGCTGCACAGCGGGAGGTAAGCGGCTAATGGTTGGGGCTAACACAAACCGTGGTTTCCGCTCACCTCTCGCTATGTGGCTATGCCCGTGTCTCCTCTCCTGGCTCTCCTGCCCCGCCAACAATGTCATCCTATCATCAGAGCAGGGGGCGGAAGGAGATGGAAATCTGCACAGAGACTCTGTGAATATCTTGTCACCAACTGCCCCATGATCAGCCGCCCCCTCCCCCCTGGTCCCAGGAAAAATTGGCTGCTCAGTCCAAAATGCCCAGGCCTATTTTTTGTCCCAGGACAGACTTGGGTGCCATATTATTTATCAAAGAAGAATTGCCTTAACTAGTTTCAATTCTCTAGCCTCTGACCTTTGTTAGTTTGTAAGATTATCACTATCAGTGGCTCCTGCATTGAGGTTGGCAGTCACCCCTACTCAAAAACCACATTATATAATAGCAATAAATGGGCTACTACTTATTCAGTTTAGTCTTTGAACATTTAGTTTGGAATACCATCTGTTCACAGAGATTTCTAATCAACAAGTGCAACAATTATCTTTTTTAGTCCTGGGAGAAATATAGGAGCACTGAATTTCTCTTTCTGAGCCATAGTAAGATTTATGTAATGCTATAGATAATATAAATCTGATACCCAAGTACCCAAACTGATGACTAGAACAATGTACAGTGATATAAACTCTGGAGTCTATCCTACACCACTTTATGGTCTCCAATGACAATTCCTTGATCAGATTTGATGGCTTTGTCCTATTCGAAAGTTCAAGTCCCTGGTAGGATGTATGAGAAATTAACTGCAACCTTTACTATACTCATTGATTTCCTGTTTTTGCAAGATAATATTATTTTTAACATTTACTACATTAATTTCTTAAAGGATCCTACTGTTGAATTTTTATGTGGCTTTGCTTGAGTAGTTTTTATAGGTTCTGCATTCCTGGCATCCCAGTTAAGTCTGTTGGGTTTATTGGAAAAAAACTTTAAAGGCATCCCATACGACCACATATGAGGCTTGGGGGGGGGGGGGGGTTCATTGAAAGTGTAACTCCACTTTTGTTAAAACGGGGGTAAACTCCCTTTTTTGTTTTGTACCTACATGTAAGCCTATAGTAAGGCTTACCTGTAGTTACATTAAATATCTCCTAAACGTGCACCATATAGAAGATGTTTACATCTGAAACAGGCAGTGACATCACCGGAGCATGTACACTGCGCTCTCAATGGACGGCATGCCATCCATTGAGAGAGCTGTGCCGCGGCCGTGACTCCTGCGTGCATGAGCAAGAGTGACGCCAGAGATTGTTGTTTTTCAAAAGAACAAGCTCTCTTGCAGATTTATCAGTTATAGGGATAAGACAAATCATTTACCACTGATGGGGTGCTTACGATCACGTTTATTTATTCATGAAAAACCTTTATCCCAAAAGGAAAAAACTGTTGCTGTAACAGCTCCCTGTGTTCATTCATTCTGAGTGTAAGCACTTTAATACAGGAGGTGTGTTGCTGGCCAGATCATGAGAGAGGGGAAAAAGCCTAAAAAAAGAAAACTAATGCAGCCACCACATCTGATTAGTAAGCTATAATATAATACAGTATAATACAATATAATACAATTTTGGTTTTGTGTTTAATACCACTTTAAATGTTTAGGGACATGCAGAAATTTTTCTCTGAAACCTAGGCAATTTACAAATTGAGTTTCCCTTTTTTGAAGGAAGGATTTGATATAACTTCCTTCCTTCATGTCCATGTGGTTGGTCTGTCCATCATCATTGCCTGTTCTAACTTCCTATTTGTCAAGCTTATTGAGAAGGTCTAAACCACCGATGGCTATTCCAGCGGGTCAGTGAAGTTGTCCGTGCCTTTCCACAAGGTGCATTGCAGGATTGAAGGAATATTAGGAAACTTATCTTTCGTAGAAATGTGGTAGAAAAGCTTTCTAACCAAATGCAAATGATCACCCTCCCCTTCCCCCAGGAGATGCTCTTTAATTTATTCAAGTTTTATATGACAAGAATCTAAGTTTACCCATGAACTAAAATACCTGATCTGCAAACTTGATCCAAGTCAGAGAATCACAGTAATAAAGTGGTTGCAAACCTCAGACATGAAATGTGAACAAAGCATATTCCTCTATAGTATTTACTTGACTTAATTAAGAGCACTAAGTGTCATTTCTGTCTGCTGCTTCATTTCTCTGCTATCAGCATGAATCACTTCTAACAAGTTTTTTATATACCAAGAGAAAAAAGGTGATGGGGAGTGAGCTCCAGCTTATTGACAACCTCAGCTGTTCCTGTGTGAAGGGGTTGTGTCCCTTCCCTCAATCAGCTCTCAGAACACTCCTCACTGAGATCTGTAGAGTGTAATTTCAGATCTCCACCCCCTGGAGTGGAGTCTGATGGCTCAGACCAGCTTTATAAATTCTTGACTTTCAACAGGTATAGAAAAGAGAAGCCTGCAGATAAGCAGGTACATCTTATGTAGGAGGATTTGTTTAATCTCTGTGTACCACCTGAGGCCAGTCACTTCACTGGGTATATGTATAGGTTTACAACCACTTAAAGCCAGAGGGTCAGCATGACAGCCAGGTGACTAGCATTTTAACCACTTCCTGCCAGCCATATAGAAAGATGAAGGCTGAAAAGTGGTTGTATTATCCTGACTGGACGTCATGTGACGTTCAGCAGGATAGGCCATTGGCACGTGCCTGCAGGGGCAAGGGCCCCAGCAATCAGTGGTGTGGTGTGTCAGTCTGATGTAGGCTCTTTACCATGTGATCAGTGTGTCCAATCACAGCTGACCACATGGTAACCAGGAAGTGCCATTTATTGGCTTTTCTTTTATTCGCGCTGACAGCTGGGAGTAGAGGAGAGCCGATTGGCTGCTCTCCTGACAGGGGGGGTCTGCGCTGATAATTAGCGCATTGATTATCAGTGCAGAGCCATCGAGGATACCCACTGGAGACCACCAGGGATGCCCACTGGGGACTACCAGGGATGCCCACTGCAGACCACCAGGTATGCCCAATAGAGCCCACCAGGGATGCCAATCAGTGCCCATTAGGGATGGCACTCTGTGCCCATCAGTGATGCCTGCCAGTGCCTCCTGATCAGTGCTGCCTATCAGTGCCATCTATCAATGCCGCCAATCAGTGCCACCCATCAGTGTCGCCTATAAGTGCCCACCAGTGCCACCTATGAGTGCCCATCAGTGCCACGTATTAATGCCCACCAGTGCCATCTATCAGTGCTGCATATCAGTGCCATCTATCAGTGCCCATCAATGCTGCTTATCAATGCTGCCTATCAGTGCTTCATATAAGTGGCTCATCATCAGTGCCTATTAGTGCCACCTTATCAGTGCCAATCAGTACTGCATCATCACTGCCCGTCAGTGCAGCCTCATTAGTGAAGGAGATACATGGAGAAAGCCCTCATAATGGGACTTTAACGGCAATAGGTCATATCTAAGTGAATAGAAAGTGTCTTTTGAGGTTTACAAAATCTTTATTATTACAAAATGTACAAAATTACAATATATGTTAAAAAATGGGTAAATGATTGTCTAAATGCAATATACTCACAAAGAAATCACCAAAAAAGGAAAGTGAAGATGGAGAACACAGGAGTTAGTTGACCATGTATACTGCACCATATTCTGGCAGAGTTTGGTTATCTTGTCCTAAGGGAGTTACCAAGGTCAAAAAAAGGGGCCCAACACAGCCCAAGGATCAGGTCAACATCAAAATATCAGGCAAAAAAAAGGACGCCCAAATTGGCCTAGGAATAAATACTGCAATCTGCCCTCAATTCAATACAATGCCACCCAGTATATCCAGGAGCCCAGGGGCCTTGATGCCCTATGTGCGGATTAGATCAATCTAATTGATTTTATATGGCCTGATATGATGAAGTATCTAATGATTGTGATCATTAGTTAGTGGTACAAATAAAATGTGAAATTTTATATGCTATATTTATACTTTGTATCTAAATATCCCATCCATTTAATATCCACTTTTCGTATAGTTAGAACCTCTTTCATATTTCTGTTGCTGTCTGCCTTCTGCTGGAGAGATTCATCCTCTCTATTGGTCCTGGTGACTGTTGTCACAGAGATAGACAGTAATGTGAAATCTAATATTCTACAGCTGTCACCAAAACAGGAACACAGGAAAAATTTCCAGTGGTGTCACCTGTTCTACTAACAACTGTCTAAGAGGGGATTTTCCCAATCTTTGGAAATATTTCCACTCTGCAGGACAGAAAGTGAAGGAAAATCCAAAAAGACATGCAGAAAAAAAACATTACAGAAATTTTAGCCATTTCCTGTTATATCCAAAATGTAAAAAATGTATTCACTATGGATATTTATTTTTATTGTATGTGAAATTATGAGGTCTTGATGAAAAAAGATAGTATCACTTTTTGGAAAGTTAGCCAATTAACCCACCAAAAATTAGATGTTGGACCAAATAGGTTGAGCCTTTGTAATTATCTGTGTGTTTTGTTATTATGTGTTTTATAACACTTCTGTTTCCATTATCAAATAAAATAAAGCATTTTTATATGCATTTCCTGGATGTCCACATGTCCTTTTCAGTGTAAACATACTCTTGTGTGTTTCCAGCAAGTTTTAGGTGTTTTTTTTAAACAGCAAGATTCCAGAGTCTTCATAGCTTTACATAGGATATGCTGTAAAGCTGCTGTAAAGCTGCCATAGGCTATTATAACATCAAATCTTGGAGCAGTAGCTTGTCATAGCACACCTGACATTTATGTTTATGACCACATTGAGCTTTTTGATGAAAGTCAGATGTGTTTTGATTTGTACCATTTGTTTTCTCCGGCATGTAAATCTATACCTATTATTGCCACCTGACAGAGTGCTGAATCACATGCCAGTCAGCACTGAGTACGAGAATGCTTTTTTGCTTCTTCCGTCAACACATTTAACAGAATAAGCTATCAGGTTCCCCTTTGGGTCATTTATCACAGCAGGCAACACTAGAAGGAAGTTAGCTGCCTGAGGGGTGTAATACAATTTAGAAAGGAATTAGAGGGGATTTTAATAGTAAGACTCTACTTATGTAATTTAATAGTTGGTATTTGGTTGAATACATTAAGCTGTCTGTTTCACCTCTGCCAGTCATGGTAATGTAAGACGTTTTACTGTCTTTCAGAATGTTCTATATATTTTATCACTGGTAGATCAGGCTTATTTTTTGTAATTAAAGTGGGCTTAATTATGTCTCTAATATGGGAATAATATACTTTAAAGCAGTAGTATGCCGCCCCAAAGAAAAAAAAAATTGGCCCCCCTGCAGTAGTTTGCCATAATATGCTAGTATGCACCACATACTAGGTTATTATGACAGACATCCATGCAAACAGAGCTCTCCAGAGCAGCGCTGTCACGGCTCCCCAGCACTTACATCTTTACCCCATCTTCCTTTCGGGTTTGTGGGCGCCGGCTGTATGAATGGCCACAATGACTTCACTCCCACAGTGCAAGTTTAGGAGATATTCAATGTACCTACAGGTAAGCCTTATTATTATACGCTTCAAGAAGTGGACTTTACTTCCACTTTAATACAAAAGAATGACTGCATTATCCCCCAACTAGGGATGATCCCATCAGGAAAACACCATTTATATATTTTTTGTATGGTTTGTTTGCATGTCGATCTGCAGATGTGGGGAAAATTGGCTCCAGGCAGTAAAACTGATGTACTCATCATTGCACCAAACTGTACAGCTGCTGTTGTAGTGGATAATCCCTACAGCAATGACTTGGCCCTGACTGGACAACTACTTTGCTGTTTACCAGGTCAGTGCATGTAGAAGGGTTTGGGTCATGTAGATAGTCAGCTGGATGAATCTCAAAAAGGTGAAGAGTTAAGTTTCTCCACTGAATTAAGAGAAAGCATATCAAATACCTTTTCTGCATTTTGTTTCATTGAAATGATGGATGCTTCAAAAAAATGAAGTCGTTGGATAGCAAACATCCCAGCTTCATTGATCAAATAGAAATATTCAGTGCTATTACCCAATCAATCCAGCATCAGTAGACCTCATGGGGTGCCCGATCTGCAGTCTCACAGCTATAGTATATATATCCACAAAAGTGATCCCCACCACCGTTGCTGCTCCTAAAATCTTGTTTATTGTAGAAACCACAGTGTACAGGTCAGAATACAGCGAGTTGACGGGTTTCATATGACTAAAGGCGCTAAGGCTGAAACATGTCAACTGTATTCTGACCTGTGGTTTCTACAATAAACACATTTACAAAACAGCAGCAACATTGGTGTGGATCACTTTTATGGATATATCCCACCCTCATTACCTTGCATTTGTTACATAGCCTTACAGTATATTGTATACACTCTCAGCCTTTAGAAGGTAAATACTAATTGTTCTTATCCATTGTTCCAGGGTATGTGTGTTTTATATATAAAAGCAGTATGGGGTTTTTTGCTACTATCCATATGTGTGTAAAATAAAGTTTGAAAGGGAAAAAAAATAAAATAAAAATGTGAATACAAATGCAGAAAATTACTAATTGAAATAACATTATCCTCTGAGTCTGTCAGCATTGGTATTGATGTTACAGTTTAACAAATAAAACACTGCATGCAGCTATTTAAAATAATAAATCCCAGTGTCCAGACTCCGAGCTTCTGTCTACATGCAATTTTCTGCACTTCTAATACTATGCCTCATATACAGTATGTCAGATTACCATTATATACATTGTGATTTTGGGGGAACTCAGTGGTAGTAGCATTTTTCCATTGTGTCCACAATAGTCAGAACTGTGTCTCAGGGCTTGACAGCCCGCTTTTATTTAAACAAAATTAAAGTCCAACATAACGCAGTTGCCCATGCAGAGGTTTTCACTGTCAAAACAGCAAAAGCAACAAATTATACCAAGTAGGGTTGTCCCGATACCACTTTTTTAGGACCGAGTACAAGTACCGATACTTTTTTCAAGTACTCGCCGATACCGATTACCGATACTTTTTTTTTAATGTCACGTGACAGTTTTTTTTTTCATTTTTTTTTAAACAGTGCTTGCTTTTTTGGGGGGGGGGGGGGGGGGAGGGGGTGAACGTTGTATGTGTGTGTTATTTTTTTTTTTTTACAATTTTTATTTTTTACAATAATATTTCTTTTATTCTTTATTGTTTTTTTTTTTTTTTTTTTAATCAGCCCTTTTGGGGGGCTTTGGTGAGATATCAGGGGTCTTAACAGACCTCTGATATCTCCCCCTTGAGACAGAGAAAGAGACAGAGGATAGAGATTCCCCAGTCCCTTTCTCTGCAGCGTCAGCTGCACTGACAATGAATGGAGAGAAGACCGCAGCTTCTCTCCATTCATAAACTGACACATCCTAATCTCGTAATCACAGAAGATTACAATGTTTCAGTTATGTGAATGGACAGAGTCAGCTGACTCTCTCCATACACAAAGGAAGGAGGAGGGGGAGGACGGAGGAACTGAGGGGGAGAACGGAGGGGACAGAAAAGAGCAGAACGGAGGGGACAGATAAGAGCAGAACGGAGGGGGACAGCTGAGAGGGACAGAGGAAAGGAGGGGGCATGGAGGAGGATGCAGTGACAGTCAGCTGTGAGCGATCACCGCTGTCTGTCACTAAAGCTGGTGAAAGCCGCTGGGGGAGAATCTTGTAACTCCCCCACGCGCCGATCACAGCTGACAGTCAAGGTATCGGGGGAAGCATCGGGAGCATTTGCCCGAGTACAAGTACTTGGGCAAATGCTCGGTATCGGTGCCGATACCGATACTAGTATCGGTATCGGGACAACCCTAATACCAAGCCACCTGGCTTCTCATAGACCTGCTACTTAGGCCTTTTGCCTTGATCCTTTAGACCAGTGGTTCTCAACCTGGGGGTCGAATGATGATTTGCCAGGGGTCACCAAATCCTAGGCTGTTCCTGAAGCCCGCACCGCTCTCCCAGACTTTTTGCAGCTGCCCAGCAGGGCCGTCCCTGGAACCTGTGGCCGCCCAGCAGGGCTGTTTCTTGAGCCCGTGGCCACCCACTTAGCCTCTTCGCAGCCACCCATTCAGTTCAGGGCAGAGACTAGAGGTCAGCTGACTGGTGAGGAATGTGAAGCATGAGAGCTGGAGGAGACCCTATCTCTTGCTTTTGGGATAGGTGTCAATGCTACGAGACACCACAAAGTCGGAGACACAGTGAAGCTGGGGACACAGTGAGTAACACTACCTGTGATTAGAGTTGCCATTAAAAGTCCCCACTACAGTTCTCAGATCAGCAGATGACATTGATCAAGAGCACCTAAGTTAGCTGATCAGAACTCCCCCCAGCACTGCCACTGATCCCACCCCACACCAGCACTGCCACTCATCTCACCCCCCACCAGCACTGCCACTCATCCCATTCCCCTCACCCCTCCACCAAGGAGTAAGAGAAGGAGAAAAAATAGAGAATACATGGAAGGGAAAGGAAAGAGGGGGAGGAACAAAGAAAAAGGGAGAGAAATAATAAGAGAAAAAAAAACAAGAAATACGGCTAGAGAGAGGGATGGGGAAAAAAACAAGAAATTAGGATAGAGGGATAAAAGGGAAAGAAAGGAGAACAAAGAGAAAGAGAGATACATCCTAAAATGTACCAGAAAGGGGTTTTAATACTGTACAAGTGGAAGGGACTCGGGGAGCGCTAATTGTCCATGGGTTAAGGGCGGAAAATACTTGTCTTGCCATGGGTGCTGACAACCCACGCTACGAAAATAATTTTAGGGTTCCCCACAACTTGGAAAATTTTATCAAGGGGTCACGGTTGAGAACCACTGCTTTAGACTAAGTAACAACACACCTGTGCTCACAAACCACTTTTGCAGCTTTCTCAACAATTTTTAGTTACAGCTCCTTCCTGTATGGTCCCTCTCAGTCCTTTCAGACCTCTAGGTTCTCTTAGTCCTCTAGATTCGCTCAGTCATTTTGACTCTCCATCACTAGGCTCGCTCAGTCGTCTTGACCCTCTCAGCCCTTTAGACAAGGAGCCTCCTGACTCTAGCATGGAGCATTTTCTCCAGAGTAGAGCACACATGTCTCCTAATGGAAGCCCTGACCTATGTCCAAGCCTAGGATTATAAAGGCTGTGCACGCCTGCACCCACACCCTGCTCTTCCCTGACAGGACCTGTACACTGGGTTGGAGGTTTCTTCTGTCCCAAAGTTCTTTGAAGATTTCAAACTCCAGAACCCAATCTTGGAATATCAAAACCTGGAGACAACTGAAAAAACTGAAAAGAAAAAAACATTTTTTACCCATTAAAACTAATATTCTGAGCTCCTCGCTCTTTGCCTACTTTTACACAGTAGCAGGGCCTCTCTCTGTTATATCTATCTATTGTGACAGAGCGAGGCCCTGTCACTGTGAAAATGAAGGAGAATATGACACAGGATTAAGAGTTAATGCGAGATTTTGGACTATCGTTTCTGAGCAGAGAAAGCTGTGTTTTTTGTTTTCTCTGGATTCTGTAGTTCTGGATTGGAACCTCCAATACTGTGTCCGGATTTTACTAGGTGCCTGCAGCCTGTCTAAGTAAACAGGTGTACAGAGTTGTTATACAGTGGGGACGGAAAGTATTCAGACCCCCTTAAATTTTTCACCCTTTGTTATATTGCAGCCATTTGCTAAAATCATTTAAGTTATTTTTTTTCCTCATTAATGTACACACAGCACCCCATATTGACAGAAAAAACACAGAATTGTTGACATTTTTGCAGATTTTTAAAAAAGAAAAACTGAAATATCACATGGTCCTAAGTATTCAAACCCTTTTCTGTGACACTCATATATTTAACTCAGGTGCTGTCCATTTCTTCTGATTATCCTTGAGATGGTTCTACACCTTCATTTGAGTCCAGTTGTATTTGATTATACTGATTGGACTTGATTAGGAAAGCCACACACTTGTCTATATAAGACCTTATAGCTCACAGTGCATATCAGAGCAAATGAGAATCATGAGGTCAAAGGAACTGCCTGAAGAGCTCAGAGACAGAATTGTGGCAAAGCACAGATCTGGCCAAGGTTACCAAAACATTTTTGCTGCACTTAGGGTTCCTAAGAGCACAGTGGCCTCCATAATCCTTAAATGGAAGACATTTGGGACAACCAGAACCCTTCCTAGAGCTTGCCGTCCGGCCAAACTGAGCTATCGGGGGAGAAGAGCCTTGGTGAGAGAGGTAAAGAAGGACCCAAAGATCACTGTGGCTGAGCTCCAGAGATGCAGTCGGGAGATGGGAGAAAGTTGTAGAAAGTCAACCATCACTGCAGCCCTCCACCAGTCGGGGCTTTATGGCAGAGTGGCACGACGGAAGCCTCTCCTTAGTGCAAGACACATAAAAGCCCGCATGAAGTTTGCTAAAAAAACACCTGTAGGACTCCAAGATGGTGAGAAATAAGATTCTCTGGTCTGATGAGACCAAATTAGAACTTTTTGGCCTTAATTCTAAGTGGTATGTGTGGAGAAAACCAGGCACTTCTCATCACCTGTCCAATACAGTCCCAACAGTGAAGCATGGTGGTGGCAGCATCATGCTGTGGGGGGTGTATTTCAGCTGCAGGGACAGGACAACTGGTTGCAATCGAGGGAAGGATGAATGCGGCCAAGTACAGGTATATCCTGGACGAAAACCTTCTCCAGAATGCTCAGGACCTCAGACTGGGCCGAAGGTTTACCTTCCAACAAGACAAAGCACACAGCTAAAATAACGAAGGAGTGGCTTTACAACAACTCCGTGACTGTTCTTGAATGGCCCAGCCAGAGCCCTGACTTAAACCCAAATGAGCATCTCTGGATAGACCTAAAAATGGCTGTCCACCAACGTTTACCATCCACCCTGACAGAACTGAAGAGGATCTGCAAGGAGGAATGGCAGGGGATCCCCAAATCCAGGTGTGAAAAACTTGTTGCATCTTTCCCAAAAAGACTCATGGCTGTATTAGATCAAAAGGGTGCTTCTACTAAATACTGAGCAAAGGATCTGAATACTTAGGATCATGTGATATTTCAGTTTTTCTTTTTTAATAAATCTGCAAAAATGTCAACAATTCTGTGTTTTTCTGTCAATATGGGGTGCTGTGTGTACATTAATGAGGAAAAAAATGAACTTAAATGATTTTAGCAAATGGCTGCAATATAAAAAGAGTGAAAAATTTAAGGGGGTCTGAATATTTTCCATCCCCAGGGTATACTCAAATCTGAAGATAGCTCAGGGCTTCTAGTTTGGAGGTAGCTCCAAGTGTGGGAGACAGAAGGTCAGGAGCCCAGAGACAGGAGGCCTCACCTAGGCATCAGAGGAGCCCCAGCCAGGAGTCAAAAGACAGAGGGTCTCACCCACGGGTCAGAGGTTCCCCATCCAGGAGTCAAGAGACTTGGGGTCTAACCAGGGGTCAGAGGTGCCCCAGTCAGCAGCCAGGAGATAGGAGGTCTAGTTCCAAGAGTCAGGTCAGCTCCTATCGGGATGTCAGGAGAAACCCTATCCAGAAGCTAGGATTGGGCTGTGCAGCCAGGCGCTGCAACTAAAGGCTTGGAGAGCCAAGTGAACCAGTAGAGCTGGACAACACAGTCAGAGGGACTGGTAAGAAGAGCAGCGGCCATCAAGGGAGCCTGTTGGCTCTTTATTTTAGTTTGACTGTTTTTTTGACTGTTGACTGTTGGACGAGAAGACCTGGCTTGCAGTCTCTGCTCTAATTCATCCCAAAGGTGTTCAATCAGGTTCAGGTCAGGAATCCATGCAGGCCAGTTAAGTTCCTCCACCCCAAACTCGCTCATCCATGTGTTTATGGACCTTGCTTTGTGCACTGGTGCGCAGTCATGTTGGAACAGGAAGGGGCCATCCCCAAACTGTTCCCACAAAGTTGGGAGCATGAAATTGTCCAAAATGTCTTGGTATGCTGATGCTTTAAGAGTTCCCTTCGCTGTAACTAATGGGCCAAGCCCAACCTCTGAAGAACAACCACACACCATAACCCCCCCTCCACCAAATGATTTGGACCAGTGCCCAAAACAAGGTCCATAAAGACATGGAGCAAGTTTGGGGTGGACAAACTTGACTGGCCTACACAGAGTCCTGACCTCAACCCGATTGAACATCTTTGGGATGAATTAGAGCAGAGACTGCAAGCCAGGCCTTCTCATCCAACATCAGTGCATGACCTCACAAATGCACCTCTGGAAGAATGGCCAAACATTCCCATAGACACAGGGAATGGGCCAGGTAATGTACAGCTTCCAGTCAGGTTTTAGGCAAAATAATTTAACATTCATTTGGTGTTAAATACTGGGAAAAGGGAGATACAAAAAGCTATGAATTTTAAATAACAGGCAAGTAAGGGTCATCATACCTGTAAAGCTATTTGCAGTAACTTTGCTGGGGAGCTATTTGCTTTATTTTTAAAGCCCCTTTACCAGTCATCTGCAAGTTTACCAGCGAAAAAAACATATTACCATGACATTCCTATTTACATATAACCCAATGAATGTCACATTTACTGCACATTCACCAGACATTCATTGTGTACATATGCTAGGCGGATAATGAAATGATAGAATATGCAATGAAATTACTATAGAGACCTAATGCCAATTGTTGTGAACCTATGTTTCTTTATCGTACATCATGGGACACAGAGCCATAGTAGTTACTATGTGGGTTAAAGGCCACCTTCAGGTGATGGACACTGGCACACCCTAAGACAGGAAGTCCACTCCCTATATAACCCCTCCCACTACTGGGAGTACCTCAGTTTCAATAGGTTTGGAAGAAAGGTTAGCGACTTTAATCGCATCCCAGTGTGGAACAAAATGCGATAGGTCCCCTTCCATTACCCAGGACCCTCAAACTGAGGAACTGGGGATGGAAGAAGAAGTGGTCCCCATGGAAGAGCAGGGATTAGGGTTTTCTTCAAACCTTTTCACGGTACCAAAACCAAATGGAGATGTTAGACCCATTCTGGATCTCAAACATCTAAACCGGTTTCTGAATACCTGCTCTTTTCGAATGGAGTCAATCCGATCACTAGTCTCCATCCTACAAGGTGGAGAACTTCTGGCTTCAATCGACATCAAGGATGCATACCTCCATGTGCCTATTTTTCCCGCTCACCAGAAATATCTACGTTTCGAGGTAGAAAATCTTCATTTTCAGTTTGTAGCTTTGTCTTTCGGCCTAGCTACTGCACCTCGATTGTTTACAAAGGTCCTGGCTCCTACTCTGGCCAGATTAACTCTAAATGAGGTTTCACCGAAAGTAGACTAGAGCGTTGCCACCATCCCATACATATAAATGTAAAGAGAAGTCCCCCAAATGAGGGTTGGGACTTTGAAGGCAACTAAGTGTAAATACAAAAACTGTTTATGTATAAACATAATTTATTAAATATTATTGTAATAAGAAGTCAGTGCATGTGCAACCTTACACTTGACTGGTTAAGAAAAACACAAATAATTAGACATTGAAATGTACAATGACACTGATATAGTCTCCTGCGTTTGAAAATTGAGCCCAACACGTTTCAGGATCTTGTCCTTTCCTCAGGGGCTTTTAAACATGGAGAACAGTGTGCATCTATGAAAAAACATATATATTAACATTGAGACACATATATTAATGTTGAGACACAAAGAGATATAGACATAGAGACATTAATATATATATTTCCAAATGTGTCTGTCTCCAAGGGTGCGCCGGAGCCTCAGTTGGTGGTTGATAACCAAGAATTTGCAGAAGGGAAAATCCTTCTTACCAGTTACCTGGAGGGTGGTAACAACAGATGCCAGCATTTCAGGTTGGAGAGCAGTCCTGGAAGAGGTGACTGTCCAAGGGAAATGGTCCAGATCAGAAATGACCTTACCCATCAACATTCTAGAAATTCAGGCAGCGCGCTTGGCCCTGAGGGCCTGGACATTTAGGTTACGGAATTGTCCTGTCAGGATCCAATCCGACAGTGCCACAGCAGTGGCCTATATCAATCACCAAGGGGGCACGAGAAGTTGTGCGGCCCAGAATCATGAATCATATCCTAACTTGGGCAGAAAACAATGTGCCTTGCCTATCGGCAGTCTTTATTCCAGAAATAGAAAATTGGCAGGTGGACTACTTGAGTCACCAGTGGTTGTTCCTGGGAGAATGGTCCCTTTACCCCGATATCTTCCTGACAATATGCCAAAGATGGGGATCCCAGACGTAGATCTGTTTGCGTCCAGGTTCAACAAAAAGATTGACAACTTTGTGTCAAGAACAAGGGATCTGCTAGTGTGCGGAACAGATGCCTTGGTGTTCCCGTGGAATCATTTCTCACTGATTTATGCATTCCCTCCTATTCTGCTTCTTCCAGGACATCTTCGCAGGGTCAAGCAGGAAGGGAAGTTGGTGATTCTTGTGGCCCCAGCGTGACCCAGAAGATCCTGGTATGCAGAGATCATAAGGATGGCGGTAGGGGACCCGTGAACCCTACCACTAAGTCCAGACCTTCTCTTGCAAAGTCCGGTATTCCATCTTACCTTACAAATGCTAAATTTACCAGTTTGGCTATTGAGATCCATATTCTGAAGAAAAGTGGGCTATCAGGTTCAGTGGTATCTACCTTGATTAATGCAAGGAAGCCGGCCTCCAGAATCATATATTATAGAGCCTGGAAGGCACGTCTCCTGGTGTGAATCCAGGGGTTGGCACCCCAGGATGTATGCCATAGGTAGAATCCTTGACTTCAGATGGGGTTAGAAATGAAGCTGGCCTTAAGTACTATCAAAGGCCAGATCTCTGCCTTATCGGTATTATTTCAATGACCACTTGCTTCGCATTCTTTGGTTCGTAGCTTTATTCAGGGAGTAACGCGGCTTAATCCTCCGGTTAGGTCACCCCTGAACCCTTGGGACTTGAATTTAATTCTGTCGGCATTGCAGAAACAGCCTTTTGAGCCGATGTGGCATATTCCCTTGGTCCTTTTGACAACGAAACTAATTTTTCTGGTAGCCATAACTTCTGCAAGAAGGGTATCAGAGTTGGCTGCTCTTTCTTGTAAAGATCCATATTTAATTATTCACAAGGATAAGGTGGTATTGCGTCCTCATCCTAACTTTCTACTAAAGGTAGTGTCAGGTTTTCATCTAAAACAGGATATTGTTCTACCTTCATTTTTTCCAGAACCCTGTTCTATGGAAGAGAAGTCACTACATTCTCTGGATGTGGTGAGAGCAGTCAAAGTCTAAAGGTGACTGCTCAGATTCGAAAAACGGATGTTTTGTTTGTGTTGCCTGAAGGTCAAAGAGGACAGGCAGCATCGAAATCTACTATTTCTAAATGGATTCAGCAAGTAATTGTTCAAGCTTATGTTTTGAAGAGGAAGATTCCACCCTCTCAAATCAAAGCACACTCCACTAGGGCTGTTAGTGCTTCGTGGGCAGTGCATCACCAAGCTTCCATGGCTCAAATCTGCAAGGCCGCAACTTGGTCTTCAGTCCATGCATTTACCAGATTCTATCAGGTGGATGTAAAAAGGCATGAGGATATTGCCTTTGGGCGTAGTGTACTGCAGGCGGCAGTATAGGTCCTTTAGACTCATGGTGCCCTACTTTTGTTGTGTCTCCCTCCCCTCAGTTGACATTGCTCTGGGACATCCCACATAGTAACTACTATGGCTCTGTGTCCCATGATGTACGATAAAGAAAATAGGATTTTTATAACAGCTTACCTGTAAAATCCTTTTCTTGAAGTACATAATGGGACACAGAGGTCCCTCCCCTCTTCTAATACACGTATATTGCTTTGCTACAAAAACTGAGGTACTCCCAGTAGTGGGAGGGGTTATATAGGGAGTGGACTTCCTGTATTAGGGTGTGCCAGTGTCTATCACCTGAAGGTGGCCTATAACCCACATAGTAACTACTATGGCTCTGTGTCCCGTGATGTACTCTAAGAAAAGGATTTTACAGGTAAGCTGTTATAAAAATCATATTTTTACATGTTAATCACTTGGAGGGTTATAGGCTTCAAAGTTTTTATCTCCTTTGTTGAGAAAATCATCACAACCATTCCTAAAATCCCACTGCAGCGTGATAAGCACAATAGGCATGAAGTTGGTGTCCCCATTGCAAGGCAGTTAGGCAGCCCCTGTCACAGTAATATCAACCCACATTCCATTCAAAATTTGGGAATGCTTTGGGTGTCATCCCCAGAAAAAAGAGGAGTGGCAAAGAGGTTGCCACTCTTTTGGGGACAAGTGCAAGTAGTTTGCCACCCCGTCCTTGGTGAATTACTAACTGGGTCATTTGAACCTCCTAAAAGCTCAACAGCATGCGTAGGTGATGGAAAGGTAAACATAAAATCAAGCACATTCGTTACAAATGAATGTGCTTGATTTAACTTATAAAATTCACCATGCCCCAATTAGTCCTGAGGTAGATGTACTCATTATCATTGTTGCCAGGGTTCAGAATCTTCAGCCACCAGCCAAGGTTCTCAGGAAGAGTTTCAAGGGCTCTAGGGGAGACCTGGAAATAAAAAAAACTGCTGGCTAAGAATAGGATTATATGTCAACTACGATATTTCTAGTGTTCCTATATGGAATTAATGAATTACCATTAACAAAATCACAATGCAAAACACAAAGGTAAATTATTATAAAACATCTCCTCCAGATCTACTCTTGTGTTCAGTGTAATGCCGTGTACAGACGATCGGAATTTATAGCAACAAATGTTCAATGTGAGCTTGTTGTCGGAAATTCTGACTGTGTGTATGCTCTATCGGACATTTGCTGTCGGAATTTCCGACAACAACTGTTTGAGAGCAGGTTCTCAAATTTTCCGACAAGAAGACTTGTTGTCGGAAATTTTGAGCATGTGTACACAATTCCGATGCACAAAAGTCCACGTATGCTCGGAATCAAGCGGAAGAGCCGCACTGGCTATTGAACTTAATTTTTCTCGGCTCGTTGTACATGTTGTACGTCATCGCGTTCTTGACGTTCAGAATTTCCAACAACATTTGTGTGACAGTGTGTATGCAAGACAAGTTTGAGCCAACATCCGAAGGAAAAAAATTCACGGTTTTGTTGTTGGAATGTCCGATCGTCTGTACGTGGCATTAGAGGGAGTTTACAAGAAAAGAAACATACATTTGGGATCAGCAACCAGTCAGGGAAATTGGATAAACGGCTTTATCACTCCAAAGAGTTTTTCACTGTCAGAGACTGATGCTTTGGGTAAAGCTAGCATTGGAGTTTATACTGTAGGTCTGGGGAGAAGGGGGTGTGCACGAGTTGCCATTCCAGGTGGCATTGTGGGTCATCCACTTCTGTAAAGCAGCAATTGTAAAAATGCCCCATGTGCAATGGATGTAGTCTAATATGAAACCCTATTTAGAAATGTTTCCTGTCTGCTATGGATATATCTGTCAGTAAAATGTCACTGGTACAAAGAAAGTGCCTGAGCACACAGGCCCAAAAACAGACACAAAAAACGAATGACAAATGGCTTTTTCCTACATAGTATATTTGTTATTGAATTTATCTTTTTCCCTGGAGTCAACTATTATGAGTTTTTGTGCTATTGCCTTTCATGCAAAAAGCATATTTAAATTTCATATTTCAAGGGTTTCATTTCAACTCTGGCAGCTGTTCTCTGCTACATTTTTTTATGTTGTAGTTACCTCTCCTGCTGCAGTAGTCTGTTACATTATCATTGCATTTTCGAATGAGATAATTCTACAATAACACTGAAAAACGTTTGACCACACATAATTCTCTATGTAATTTAATGACATTTCCTACATTTAAGCTTATTTTTATCTTAGATAATTGATGGTTGTAAGTGAGTTGTGACTCACTGAGGTTCAGCTAAAATATGTAGTATTCTTATTCTACATATATAAGATTTATACACGATTGGAGTATTCAAATGTTTTGCTAGCAGAGTGCTGTTTATTATATACTGTATACTGTATACGTTTTCTTTTCTTTTTTTTTGTACTGCAGTACTAAATCTAAAAGGCCCTTAACAATTCACCATTAAAGAAGTATACAGCCTAATATCCCCATAGTTACACATTAACCCCCTTAGTGGCACTGACATCAGTACCCATACTGACATCTCTTTTTTGGGCAACTATTGTAACTTCAACTGCAAAAGGCTATTCAGGTTGATATCAGCATGACAAGGAACTGCAAGTCATCTGTCCACTAGCCATGGTATACTATTCCATATACTGTGGTGTCTTTCTTTTTAAATGTAAAGAAAAAAATTAACCCTGCATGTGCTGATTGTGTTTTTACTGGATTAGCACCATGGACAGTGCCAGTAAGCAGATTTAACAACTGCAGAGCTGCTAAATTTTTCGCTTACAGACTATTAAAGGTAAACCCTCAGCAGTCTTATACCCCATACACACGAGCGGAATTTCCGTCGGAAAAATCTTGGATGGTTTTTCCGACTGAATTCCGCTCAAGCTTGGCTTGCATACACACGGTAACACAATAGTTCTCTGAACTTTCGACCGTCAAGAACGCGGTGACGTACAACACTACGACGAGCCGAAAAAATGAAGTTCAATGCTTCCGAGCATGCGTCGAATTGCTTCCGAGCATGCGTAGGAATTTTGCATGTCGGAATTGGTACAGACGATCGGAATTTCTGATCTGAACTTTTTCCAGCTGAAAAATAGAGAACCTGCTCTCAATCTTTTGCTGTCGGCAATTCCGCCAGCAAAAGTCCGATGGAGCATACACACGGTTGGAATTTCCGACCAAAAGCTCACATCAGACTTTTGCTGGTGGAATTTCTGCCTGTGTGTACGGGGCATTAGGCTCCATTTACACTTCGCTATTTGAAATTGCAGGCAGAATCTTGGCACTTCAAATCACGTGGCGATTGCTGTACAACGTCTTTAAAAATTGTATGAAACTTGTCACCTGATAAGATGCAGGAGCTTCTTTTCGGGTGGCAGGCATCGGGCAGCCCATTCAAGTGAATGGGCTGGCCCTATGCAAAATGGAAAATCCTATGCAAATTGCTCAAACAAAATTACTAGCAGGAATGCTTGTTCCCACTACACGAAAGTGCAAATGCAGCTTTAATGATTCTCTAAAGTGTTTTTGTTTTTAACAGTGAAATTCAATTTCTTCAGAGGTCATTAAGACCCATCCATTGTCTTGCCTTGCAGTACTGAGCACTTACACACTGCCCTAATGTTCCATTTTTATACGGTATATAAATATATGTGTGTATACAGTATATATGATTAAAAAAAAAAAAATATATATATATATATATATATGTATATATATATATATATATATATATATATATATACACACAAATGGAAGGTGAGTGACTCCGCTCGTGTTCAACTCCAGCACCTAGAGCATCCCTGCTCAGCTTGGTATACAGAATCTCACAAAAGTGAGTTCACTCCTCACATTTTTGTAAATATTTTATTATATCTTTTCATGTGACAACACTGAAGAAATGACACTTTGCTATAATGTAAAGTAGTGATTGTTCAGCTTGTATAACTGTAAATTTTCCATCCCCTCAAAATAACTCACACACAGCCATTAATGTCTAAATTACTGGCAACAAAAGTGAGTACAAAAATGTCCAAATTGGACCCAAAGTGAAAATAATGGTGGCAACACAAAATATTGACACTTTGGGCCCAGTTTGGACAGTTCATTGAGGGAACAATGAATTCCAACATGTACTGTGACATACTGAAGCAGAACCTGATCCCCTCCCTTCGGAGACTTGGCTGCAGGGCAGTATTCCAACATGATAACGACCCAAAACACACCTCCAAGACGACCACTGCCTTGCTAAAGAAGCTGAGGGTAAAGGTGGTGGCCTGGCCAAGCATGTCTCCAGATCTAAACCCTATTGAGCATCTGTGGGGCATCCTCAAATGGAAGGTGGAGGAACGCAAGGTCTCTAACATCCACCAGCTCCGTGATGTCATCACGGAGGAGTGGAAGAGGACTCCAGTGGTAACCTGTGAAGCTCGGGTGAACTCCATGCCCAAGAGGGTTAAGGCAGTGCTGGAAAATAATGGTGGCAACACAAAATATTGACACTTTGGTCCCAGTTTGGACAATTTCACTTAGGGGTGTACTCACTTTTGTTGCCAGCGGTTTAGACATTAATGGCTGTGTGTTGAGTTATTTTGAGAAGACAGCTAATTTACACTGTTATACAAGCTGTACACTCACTATTTTACATTGTAGCAAAGTGTAATTTCTTCAGTGTTGTCACATGAAAAGATATAATAAAATATTTACAAAGATGTGAGGGGTGTACTCACTTTTGTGAGATACTGTGCGTGTAAATATATATATATATACTTTTATCCTTCAAACCACGTTGGTTCCAATTTTGAATATGATATGCTCTTTTACAAATAACTGCCTCAATTCATCCTTTTCTGGTGCTTCATTTTCCATTTTTGGTGCTAAATTTTCACCCACTTTTACCTTAATAGGAACAGGGTAACAGTGGTTCATAATCAGTCTAACTGCTATACAGGCATACCCCACTTTTAAGTACGCAATGGGGTTTATTTACTAAAGCTGGAAAGTGCAAAATCAGGCTCACTTCTGCACAGAAACCAATCAGCTTCCAGGTTTTATTACCAAAGCTTAATTGAACAAACTGGGGTTAAAAGCTCATTGGTTTCTATGCAGGAGTGAGCATGCTTTTGCACTTTCCAGCTTTAGTAAATAAACCCCATTGTGTACTTAAAAGTGGGGTATGCCTGTACTGATATCATTAAGACTCTGGTCTGGTCTGGCAAGTAATTCAGGATCCTGGCAACAGCACTGTAGAGAAGATCCACCATGGGAATAATTTATATTGTAATACACACACATGGTTGTGAATGCAGTTTGTAGACTGCTGAAAAAGATATCAGATAGATTTGATGAATTTCTGTAAACTATTGATCTTTGCAGTGTTATTCTTAAATGTTTCATATATGTGTTATTAAAAGCTATTTCTTAGGATAAGCCAAGAAACTGTGTTAAACAATTCCCCTTAATCAAAGTGATGTTAATATATTAAGTATACTGAAATGTTGACATTTCAAATGTCATACGCTTAACACTGCACAACATGTGTTTCATAATCTCTTGTATTCTCTATTTTTTAATCTATATGTGATGTAAACCACAGAATAGTTCTTTTACTGTTGTTTTGGCGTGACTTTGATGAAAAGATTAACATCTTTCTCTAGATCAGATCTATTTTAGAAATATGATTTTGTAAAGCAAATCTTTCTCTTGCAATATGCTTGAGATTCAGTTGCTTCTTTCATTGTTTACAACAGTCCTAGTAAAAAGACTTGGAGGTACAATTTTAGAAAATGTTAAAAATTAGTTCTAGGTTAAACAAAAAAAGATAGATAGATAGATAGATAGATAGATAGATAGATAGATAGATAGATAGATAGATAGATGCCTCTTCTAAAGATGATGCACAAGAAAGCCTACAAACAGTTTGATGAAGACAAGCAGACAAAGGACATGGATTACTGGAACCATGTCCAGTGGTCTGATGAGACCAAGATAAACTTATTTGGTTCAGATGGTGTCAAGCGTGTGTGACACCAACCAGGTGAGGAGTACAAAGACAAGTTTGTCTTGCCTACAGTCAAGCATGGTGGCGGGAGTGTCACGGTCTGGGGCTGCATGAGTGCTGCCAGCACTGGGGAGCTACAGTTCATTGAGGTTCATGACAAAATGTGTAAAATTGCAAGGGGTATGAATACTTTTCCAAGCACTATATGTATGTGTGCATATATATATATATATATATATATATATATATATATATATATAGTGAGGATATTAGCATACCTCATAAGCAACTATAAGTTTGTATTCCATCAATTGTTTTTGTTTTCAAGTGTTTTTACTTGTATTGAAATACCAAAACTACTCAAGAACCCAGCAAACTGTGGGTTTATCTGGCTTATAAAGCTTTCTTTTAATTAAATGTTTGAACAGGGAGAGCAATATTATTGACAATTATAAGAGTTCTGTGATTGCTGCATCTCTGTTAGTAGCATTTTGTATATATATTTTTACCAAAAGTGCCTTCAAAAATCACACAGCAAAATAAGTCACCTACAACTATTGTTTCCAGTGCAGAATGCGGCTGTGCAGGGCCCTTACAAAATAAAAACCTTAAAACCAAGTGAATACCCCTACACGTAGCCCCTCCCAACTCCCACATGCAGAACCATTCCATTTCCATGGAGTTGTGTATACTGGTAATAATAGACAATAGCAAGAAATAATTGTTCCCGGGATACCCTGACTACGGAAACATAACGAAGGATTGAGATGGCATCAAGTTGCTACAGAATAATAGCAGAGGATTAAGACACAACAGTCACATCTGATCACATGTGAAAAGTGGGTAAACTTAGAGCATAGATGGGCAAAAATAACTCAATCACACTATATCCTCAGTTGATAAGGGGTAGCAGAAGAAGTTTAGGCATTGGTATAAGGGGCAGACAATCGGCACTGCCAGACCTTTATTAATTTTGGACACCTTATTTAGATAGGTGGTCTTGGAAAACGGTATCATGGAGTTAACTAACCCTTTCCAGAAGGCCTTGGTAGGGACAGCTGCCTTCTTCCAATGTAGTATAAATCACTTTACGTGCATAAAATATTGAGATACTCAGTAATGTTCTATGCGCCGTAGTGAAGGCAATCCCTTTCACCAATCCCAATAAACACAGAGAAATAGTCATGTGGATAGGCAGGGTCAGCCATTTGTATAATTAAAGTGCCCTGTGCCCAAAACTATGTACATTAAAATATATACATATTTTGAACAAGCATTAAACACACTTTAAAAAAATCCCTTCTTTACTTCTGTAGCTATAGGTGTTATGGATACATTCATTTTTAAAATTCACAACAGACTGATATCACAACTCCTTCTTTCTTCACTTTTTATGAATGAATCTTGGCAGTCTGCCAGCACTCTAATGTAAACATACAGCAGATGCTGGTAGGCTGTAACGACCGCAACCAACTTTCTTTGTTGTGATCTTTGACTATGAAGTATTTTACAGTACATGCAGCTAGAGAGGTCAGGTTGTGGTTGTTTTAAAGCTCTTTTACTGCTTGTTTAAAGAATATCATTTCTGTAGCCTCCCTGGCGGTATGATTATGTCAGATTTTTTAATCTTAAAGCGGTACATTGTTTTGCATAGAAATTTGGCGTTTTATATTGTAGGCCTGTAATTCTTAAGCCGTGTACACATGACCGGACTGTTTGACCGGACTGGTCCAACGGAACGAATCCGTTGGACAATCCGACCGTGTGTGGGCTTCATTAGACCTTCAGCTGACTTTTTCTGTCGAAAATCAGATGGACTTTAGATTTGGAACATGTTTCAAATCTTTCCGACGGACTCGAGTCCGGTCGAAACATCCGTTCGTCTGTATGCTAGTCCAACGGACTTTCAAACTGACTTTAGTCCGTTCGTGTGTGGGCAAGTCCAGTCGTCCGAAAGTCCATCGTAACTCAGTCGAAAGTCCGTCGGAAAGACCGTCGGACCTTTGATGCTGAAAAGTCTGCTCGTGTGTACACAGCATTAGTAATACTTAAATCTGTCCAAACAACTGTCTAGTAGACATCCCAGGTATAATAAAGTTTGAAACACAAAATCTTAAATTATAATATGATAAATAACTATAAATAATTATGAAAAATAATAATACAATAATAATAACATTAATTTCCCCACTATTCACTATCGCTCAATTCTGCAAGTGTTCTAATTTACTACTGCTGTTTTCTAGCTGGTCTAAAACCGCTTTTGACGTAAAGAGACACTTTTTAGTTGCAATGGACAATCTCAAGTTTCCAGGCAGAAAGAATAGTATACTGTATACAGTTGTGCTCATAAGTGTACACACCCTTGCAGAATTTGCGATTTCCTGGCCATTTTTCAGAGAATATGAATGATAACACAAAAACATTTTTCACTCATGGTTAGTGTTTGGCTGAAACCATTTATTATCAATCAACTGTGCTTACTCTTTTTAAATCATAATGGCAACAGAAACTACTCAAATGACCCTGATCAAAAGTTTACATACCCTGGTGATTTTGGCCTGATAACATGCACACAAGTTGACACAAAGGGGTTTGAATGGCTATTCAAGGTAACCATCCTCACCTGTGATCTGTTTGCTTGTAATTAGTGTGTGTGTGTATAAAAGGTCAATGCGTTTCTGGACTCCTGACAGACCCTTGCATCTTTCATCCAGTGCTGCACTGAAGTTTCTGGATTCTGAGTCATGGGGAAAGCAAAAGAATTGTCAAAGGATCTGCGGGAAAAGTTAGTTGAACTGTATAAAACAGGAAAGGGATATAAAAAGATATCCAAGGAACTGAGAATGCCAATCAGCCGTGTCCAAACTCTAATCAAGAAGTGAAAAATGAGGGGTTCTTTTGAAACCAAACCACTGTCAGGTAGACCAACTACAATTTCAGCCAAAACTGCCAGAAAAATTGTTCTGGATACAAAGAAAAACCCAGAAATAACGTGGTGTGGCTGTTTTAGGATGCACAATAAGGAGGCACTTGAAGAAAGATGGGCTGCATGGTCGAGTCGCCAGAAGAAAGCCATTACTACGCAAATGCCACAAAGTATCCCGCTTTCAATACGCCAAACAGCACAGGGACAAGCCTCAAACCTTCTGGCCCAAAGTCATTTGGAGTGATAAGACCAAAATTGAGCTTTTTGGCCAAAACCATAATCGCTACATTTGGAGAGGAGTCAACAAGGCCTATGATGAAAGGTACGGAGGTGGATCGCTGATGTTTTGGGGATGTGTGAGCTACAAAGGCACAGGAAAATTGGTCAAAATTGATGGCAAGATGAATGCAGTATGTTATCAAAAATGCTGGAGGAACATTTGCATTCATCAGCCAGGAAGCTGCGCATGGGACGTACGTGGACATTCCAACATGATAATGATCCAAAACACAAAACCAAGTCCACCTGTCATTGGCTGTAGCAGAATAAAGTGAAGGTTCTGGAGTGGCCATCTCAGTCTCCTGATCCGCCGATCATTTGGGACACAAGCAGAACAGCGATCTGCCCATTTAAACAAGGCAGACTGCCATTCTGTCAGTAGGGAAGGTATTGATCCTGTGTTTCTGCAAAGCTGTCAGGAATCCGGTTGGAGGCCAAGGTGCTGAGAGGGCTCCCCTTGCGGCTGAGTGCAGTGCAACCCTGAAGGTGAGACAGGGAATGCAGTGCCCAGAGAAGCATGGTTTGCCAGTGGCCGTAGTTGAAGACTTGATCACTGTGGTGTGACGGGAACAAGCGAGATACACTGTATGGCAGGCGTGCTTGTGGAGAGTCAGCAGTTGGGTGATCCAGAAGGAGTATCAGAAGCTAGGCCGGGGGTCATACACAGCAAGATCAGTCAATAGCAGATTCGAGTTTCAAACAGTAATACTGGAACAAGCCGGGGTCGGTAATCGGTAAGACAGGCAGAAGCAGAGTCGCTGAGCCGAGCCGGGATCTAGTAGTGGAGCAGGCAGAAGCAGGTCAGGATACAAGCAAGGGGTCAAACCAGGAAGACAGTATAAGCGGGTAGTTCAAGCCGGGTCGGTAAGTCCAAAATCAGAATACAGGAGCTGACAATAATCCAGAAACTCAGGGATCTCAGCAACAGGTTTAAATAGGCCAGTGAGTGCCAGCATCTATCACAACCTGCGCATACGTGCGCCTGTTTGCGCTGTTGTGCATCCGCGTGCGCCCATTCACGTCATTGCGCATCTACATGCTCCAGCATGCCTGGACGTTTGGCTAGTGCTGCCATGAAGAGTATTGGCAATGTTGCCAGTCCTGCGACCATTTCCCTGACAGTACCCCCCCAAGGGGCAGCCTCCGGATGCCCAAAAGAGGGCCTACCTATTGTGAAATAGCTGTAAAAGCCTAGGTGCGTGTATATTGCTTGCAGGTTCCCATGAATTCTCTTCTGAATACCCCTTCCATTTAATAAGATTGGATTTGCCTACCTCTCCTGCAGTCCACGATGGTTTCAACTTCAAATTCCGTTTCATTTCCAACTGACACTGGAGGTGGGGGGATTCTTCTCTACCAGGAAATGGGCTGGGTACAGCTAGTTTGAGCAGAGAGACGTGGAACACCTGGGTGAATCTTGTATAAGTCGGGTAGTGCAAGTTCGAATGCCACCGGGTTACCTCTTGACTTCAAATAAATCTTGGCCCAAATTTCCTGGAAGGACAAGAAAGTTTGAGGTTAGTAGAAGAGAGCCATACCTTGTCTCTGGCTTTAAAGATAGGGTCCCCCCTTCTCCTCTTATCATACTGCTTCTTGTAATCCTGCTGGGCTTTTAGCATGGCTTCCCGGAGTACATGGTAGTTTGTGTGGATGAAGGTTATTCTATCCTGGACAGCCAGGACTGAGGCTTTGGGAATGGTGTTGGCTAGGAATGAGGGATGGAACACATAATTGGCCCAGAACGGCGATTGATTGGTTGCAGCATGCATTCAGTTATTGTATGCAAACTCCGTACAAGGGAGCAAGGAAATCCAGTCATCTTGAGCAAAGGAACAGAAGCATCGTAGGTACCATTCTAGAGTTTGATTTGTTCTTTCTGTTTGGCCGTTACTTTATAGATGATATGCAGAGGATAGGCACACTTCAATGTCTAAGATCTTGCAAAGGTTTCTCCAAAATCTGGAGGTAAATTGTACCCCTCTATCCGAGACGATATTGTTTGGTAGACCTTGCAGCCTGACTATTTCCTTTATGAACATATTTGTAGTATCCATGGCGGGGGATGTGCCTATCATAGGCAAACAGTGTGCCATCTTGGATAGTTGGTCCACAACTACCAAGATGGTTGTGAATCCTTCTGAGGGGGGCAAGTCCACTTTAAAATCCATTGATATCTTCTGCCAAGATAGCTCCGGAATGGGTAGTGGTCTTAGCAAGCCCCATGATCTAGTGTTGGACCCCTTGTTTCGCTGGCAGGAGTTAATATAATTTTTACAGTCAAGTTTTAAGGTGGGCCACCATAAGGATCGTTGGCTGATGTCAGACGTTTTCCGCACTCCAAAGTGCCCAGCAAGTTTATGATCATGGAAGGTTTTCAGGAATTGAAGTCTGGCTTGCTGTGGAACAAAGATATTGTCCTGGTCCCATAGGAATCCCTCTTGACTTCTGTGAAGATGCTGCTGGCTCCATGTACTGAACTGACGCCTGTTCAATTGATGCTCTTAGATCAAGTTGTATTATTAAAAAAATGCGCAGTTCTGAGATATTCCAAGTTCTTGTGGTCTGTAAAGATCATTATAGGATGGGGGACCCCCTTCTAGAAGATATCTCCATTCTTCTAGAGCAGTTTTAATAGCCAACAGTTCCCGGTCCCCAACATCATAGTTCTTCTCCGGCTGGCTCATTTTCCATGAAGAAAAGGCCACGGGGTGGAGCAAAGCCTTGGGCCCCTGACACTGAGACAGAATCGCCCCTGTGGCTATTTCCAAAGCGTCAACCTCCAGTACATAGGGAAGAGCCGGGTCTGGATGTTGTAGCACCGGCGTTGAAATGAACAGAGATTTTAGTTTATCAAAGGCTGGCTGGGCTTCTGGAGACCACTGAAATCAGAAATGCTGGCGAGTTGCTTGGCTAATATGTGAAATGATAGAAGATAAGTCTTTCACGAACCTCCTGTAAAAGTTTGCAAAGCCCACTTCTTGAGACCCATTAGGAAGATATAAAACAAGAATTGTTTCTAGTTTGCTAACAGTAAGTTGATATTGGTCTACTTTTAACTAAACTGAACCCTGATGCTAAGAGGTTTTACTAAAAGTATTGCACTGCATATACTGTACTTAGTAATGGTTAGTTTGCTTGACATGCACTGAACAATAGATTTGTAAGTGGGGCTATATGGGGTTATGGAACTTATTGTATCTATTTAAAGTATCCGATCTACTAATATTTGGCCATCTTTACCTCTGTATTTGAAGAACCCATAATGATCAGTATAAGGTTCTAATTGGTTTAGTATCAGATTTATCAGTAAGTTCACTTTCTACAGTGATTCAACCCATAGCAGATCACAAAAAGTTTATAGGGTAAGCAAAATTATGCAGCTTCAGAATGTGGAAGAGTCATGGCTGGTGGGTGGGTCCGGTTTTCTTAAAACAGCACAACATTCTGTCTCAGTACTCTCTAGAGCCCATCCCCTGATGTAAGCAGTGAGCTGCATCTTGGGAGAGGTTATGCAAAATATCAAAATGCTTTGACAGCTGGATGTCTGGACGAGTGGGTGTTCCTGGGCAGGCTGAATTTGCATGCAGACTGCCCTGGATCAGGCCCACATGTGCTGAGCTTCCATATTTTAAGGAACCAAAATCTACTGAATGAAAGGGGCAGGCCTAGAACAGTCATGCTGGGGAGGAAAGACTAGATAACGCTGGTCATCCAGCCAGTAAATGAGGCAGGCTCTAACTACTGCACAGTGCGCAGTGAAATCAGAGCAGGCAGCTCTATTGCTGGATTAAATACTCAGGCATGTACAAGGAAATTCGGAAAATAAAAACAGAATTTTAATTGAACATGATTGGATAATTAAATTGCGCAGAACTTTTCCCTTTTTACAAAGCTAAGTTAATATTCACTGCACCAAATGACCCAAAATTGAAAAAAAGTATAATGCTATCATACAATTAATATGTTTAATTTACCAGATGGGACCTTTTTTTTAACTTATGGCCACGTATGTGTATCATGTGAGGGGTGGGGGTTCTCATAAAAAAAATAAACCTTGTTCAGAAATACTTGTTGACATAATCTTTTTCTGGCCATTGTTTGTGTGGTGCAAAATTTGGTTTCAAAGGTTTAATGTATTTCTATGTCGGTAAGAGCATGAAACTTGGAAAATGGCTGAGTGGTTTGCATGTGGCTTTTCTCTAGCAGCAGGCACGCTTATCAGTTAAAGCTGTTCTGACTTGTTTCAATTGTTGGCTGTAATATGATATTTCGGTTTCTGATCAGAAAACAGCAACAACTTGTTTTTATTGTCTTTTATTATATTTTATTATATATCTCCAGATGTGCCATTGAGATTGCCTTACATATGCTATACATTTTGATTTTTTTTTATTGTGTTTTAATTTCAGCTAATAAGTATTTCTAAATGCAAAATGAACTATCTTGTTAGGATTTGAACAATTTTGGTAGCATTATAAAAATCCAGACATATACAGTTGTGCTCATACCCTGGCAGAATTTATGATTTCTTGACCATTTTTCAGAGAATATGAATGATAACCCAAAAAATTTTCGAAAATCGAATCGAAAATTTTGAAAAAAAATGATATTTTCTACTTTTTGTTATAAAAAAAATCCAATAAACTAAATTTTAGTCATACTTTTAGGCCAAAATGGATTCAGCCACATGTCTTTGGTACAAAAAATGTCAATAAGCATATATTTATTGTTTTGCGCAAAAGTTATAGCGTCTACAAACTAGGGTACATTTTCTGGAATTTACGCAGCCTTTAGTTTATGACTGCCTATCTCATTTCTTGAGGTGCTAAAATGGCAGGGCAGTACAACCCCCCCAATGACCCCATTTTGGAAAGTAGACACCCCAAGGAAATTGCTGAGAGGCATGTTTAGCCCATTGAATATTTAATTTTTTGTCATAAGTGATTGAAAAATGACAACAACAAAAATTACACAAAGTTGTCACTAAATGATATATTGCTCACACATGCCATGGTTATATGTGGAATTACACCCAAAATACATTCTACTGCTTCTCCTGAGTATGAGGATACCACATGTGTAAGACTTTTTGGGAGCTTAGCCGCGTACAGGACCCCGAAAACCAATCCCTGCTTTCAGTATTTCTAAGAGCGTAAATTTTTTTTTCACTCCTCACTACCTATCACAGTTTCAAAGACCATAAAATTCCTAGATAGCACAACCCCCTCCCCCCAAATGACCCCATTTTGGAAAGTAGGCACCCCAAACTATTTGCTGAGAGGCATGTTGAGTCCATGGAATATTTTATATTTTGCACAAGTTGTGGGAAAATTACAAACTTTTTTTTTTTTTTTTGCACAAAGTTGTCACTAAATGATATATTGCTCAAACATGCCATGGGCATATGTGAAATGACACCCCAAAATACATTCTGCTCCTTCTCCTGAGTACAGGGATACAACATATTTGAGACTTTTTGGGAGCCTAGTCGTGTACAGGACCCCGAAATCCAATCACCGCCTTCAGGCTTTCTCAGGGCGTAAAATGGTGATTTCCCTTCCTCACTACCTATCACAGTTTCGGAGGCCATGAAATGTCAAGATAGCACAAAACCCCCCCAAATGACCCCATTTTGGAAAGAAGACACTTCAAGCTATTTGCTGAGAGGCATGTTGAGTCCATGGAATATTTTATATTTTGTCACAAGTGTCAGGAATATGTAATTTTTTTTTTTTTTTTACACAAAGTTGTCACTAAATGATATATTGTTCAGACATGGCATGGTTATATGTGGAATTACACTTCAAAATACATTCTGCTGCTTCTCCTGAGTATGGGGATACCACATGTGTGGGACTTTTAGGTAGTCTAACCACATACAGGGCCCCGAAAACCAATCACCGCCTTCAGGCTTTCTGAGAGCGTAAATTTTTGTTTTCTCTCCTTACTGCCGATCACAGTTTCGGAGGCCATGAAATGCCCAGATAGCACAAGCCCCCCCCCCAAATGACCCCATTTTGGAAAGTAGACACCCCAAGCTATTCGCTGAGAGGCATGTTGAGTATTTTGCAGATCTCCCTTTTTGTTACAAAGTTTTAAAAATTAAAATGATTTTCTTTCTTCAGTTTTAAAAACAAATGAGAGCTGCAAAATACTTACCATGCCTCTTAGCAAATACCTTGGGGTGTCTACTTTCCAAAATGGGGTCATTTGGGGGGGGGGGGGGGTTGTGCTATCTGGACATTTCAGGGCCTCGGTAACTGTGGTAGGTAGTGAGGAGTCCCAAAAAGTCTCACACGTGGTATCCCCATACTCAGGAGAAGCAGAAGAATGTATTTTGGGGTGTAATTCCACATATAACCATGCCATGTTTGAACAATATATCATTTAGTGACAACTTTGTGTAAAAAAATAAATAAACTTGTAGCAAAATATAAAATATTCCATGGACTCAACATGCCTATCAGCAAATAGCTTGAGTGTCTACTTTCCAAAAAGGGGTCATTTGGGGGGTTTTGACCTGCCCTGGCATTTTATGCACAACATTAGAAGCTTATGTCACGCCCACTCTTCTAACCACTTGAAGACAAAGCCCTTTCTGACACTTTTTGTCTACATGAAAAAAAATTTTTTTTTTTTTTGCTAGAAAATTACTTTGAACCCCCAAACATTATATATATATTTTTTAAAGCAAAGGCCCTACAGATTAAAATGGTGGGTGTTACATTTTTTTTTCACACAGTATTTGCGCAGCGATTTTTCAAACTCAATTTTTTGGAAAAAAACAAGCTTTTTTTATTTTAATGCACTAAAACACACTATATTGCCAAATGTTTGATGAGATAAAAAAGATGATCTTATTCCGAGTACATGGATACCAAACACGACATGCTTTTACATTGCACACAAACGTGCAGCGGTGACAAACTACATACATTTTTAAAGGCCTTTAAAAACCTTTACAGGTTACCACTTTAGATTTACAGAGGAGGTCTATTGCTAAAATTACTGCAGTTGATCTGATGTTCGCGGCGATACCTCACATGCATGGTGAAATTGTTGTTTTACATACGACACGACACCAGCACTTGTGCTCACACCTTTGTGCGTGAGCACAGGGGGACAGGGGTGTTTTTTTTTTTGTTTTTTTTTTAATTATTTATTTTGCTTTTTTTATTTTATTTTTAAAATGTTCCTTTCATTTTTTTGTCATTTTTATTGTTATCTCAGGGAATTTAAATATCCCCTATGATAGCAATAGGTAGTGACAGGTACTCTTTTTTTGAAAAAAAAATGGGGTCTATTAGACCCTAGATCTCTCCTCTGCTCTCAAAGCAGCTGACCCCACCAAGATCGGTGTGATAAAATGCTTTCCCAATTTCCCAATGGCGCTGTTTATATCCGGCAAAACCTAAGTCATGAAATGCTCATAGCTTCTGGTTTCTTAGGCCATAGAGATGATTGGAGCTGTTCTGGTTTCTGATCAGCTCTATGGTCAGCTGGCAGAACCACCAGCTGCATTCTTGGGTTCCCTGGTGGGACAGGAGAGCCAGAGAAAACCATGGAAGTTGCGGGGGGGACGTTCCCTTCCACTGCTTGTAAAAGCAGTCTAGAGGTGAATTAGCTGCTAGGATTGCTTTTACATGAAAACCGACCGCTGGCTGAAAAGAATGATACCAAGATGATACCTAAACCTGCAGGCATCATTCTGGTATAACCATACCAGTACGTTGCTGGTCCTTGTTGGACATATATTGTGATGTTCTTTTTTTCATGCAGCCTGTGGGCTGAACGAAAAAAGAGATTGATCGTGGGTATGCCCACCCTTAGAATACTGCCCTTCATCCACCCACTTCTAATGATGGGCATACATGCACCTTTTTTTTTTTTAACTGTGGTGGTGAAATCACTTACTACAGCGCTGGAGTCACTGATTTTTGTATATCGTGAGAGCAAACGCTGTTGCTGTCAAGATAGATAAATCAGTGCTGCAGCTGAATGGTGTAACTGAAAAGCAAACAATGTTAACAATAAAACATTAACTCAATAAAAAAAGTATTTTTTTATCGCAATCTGTGCCTAAAGATATATGCCAAAGCATGGGGGCAATCCACCCCTAATGTTGGGAGAAAATCGCCCCTTCATCCCTGCCCCCATGCGTTGGCCTATATGCTCCTTCTTTTAACTATGGTGGTGAAATCACCTCCTACAGCGCTGGCGTCACGGCTTTACGTATCGTGGGAGCAAACGCTGTTGCTGTCAGAATAAATAAACCTGTCCTGCAGCTCAATGGTGTGCTAAGCAAATGATGGTTAGCAATAAACAAAGTAACAGAACAACAGTAAGACATATTATACCTGCAAAGCAAATACAATAAAACACAGTAAAAATAAAACATCACAGTTCTAAAATACAGTAACAATAGAGAGAGAACAATAGATATAGAACAATAGAGCGGACAATAGAGATATAATAAAAATAAAATGACAACTCTTTTTGGCTTTTGTTTTATTTTTTATGTGTTTTTTTTTTTTGTGTTTTTTTTTTTTTTGCATTTTTATAAACTAAACTGTAAACGTTCCAGATTGGGGTCTCTCAAAATGTGATGGCCATCTCATCTTTTGAGACCCTGTGTAAGCGTGCCCTAGGACTGTGCAATGCTGTACCCTACGCTAATACTCCACTAGTGTGTGGTAGCATTTGAAACAGTCACCAATGCAGAGACCAGGTTGGTCAGGACAGGAGTGACAACAAAAGCGGGTGTCACGCCTATATCCGCGTTTTCTGCAGACACAACATCTTCTTTGGGTGTTTCTTTGGATAGGAGTACCAGGGAGGACATACGCAAAATGCCTCTCATGCAGCTGGCTCACTGCATTTACGTTGGCAAGGTGGGCCACAGCACTGTCTAGAAACAGAAGGGCTGTGATCTCTTCCTGGAATTTTAGGAAGGATCCAGTTTGTCCTGAAGTTTTGTATAGCACAAAAGCATTCAGCAGAGTCAATTATAAATATACAGACACATTTTTCTACCAGCGTATGGCCTTACGGGCAATTAGGTACGGCGCCAACAACTGGTCGTTGAGGTCCACCCCTCCCTTGTTAAGGTTGTATTCATGGACAGAGAGGGTTTTCTCCACAACACCAGTCGCCTTAGAAATTTGGACAGTCGTATCTGCGTGAAGGGAGGACAGAACGAAAACATTCTGTGTATCCCTCCACTTCACTGCTAACAAATTATTACATTTCAAGCAGGCTCTCTCCCCCCATCTAAGTCAGGATTCTACAAGCCGTTGGGGGAAGCCCCGGCAATTAGATTGCACAATGCCACATGTACCAATTCCACAATCAAAAAGGTGACTAAAAAGTGGCACGTTTGTGTAATAATTGTCCATGTACAAATGGTACCTCTTTCCTAATAAGGCTGACACCAAGTCATGCGTAGGGGCATTCTCCAAACACTCTACAAACAAGTGCTTACAGTGTTTTTTGGGGGGAAAAAATGGGGTTAAAAGAGGCAGTAAGGAGGCGTCCCATCACTTCCTCACCACCCGTCAGTAGCCTCTGAAGCTCTAAACGCAGATCATGCTTCAGAGGAAAGGTGTGAGTGGGGCCTCAGGAATGATAAATGCTTAAATAGTTCCAAGCTGGAGCAATGTAAGGATACAACACAAATCATACCTGGGGTTCAGATTTAAAAATACTTTTTTTTTCAATCTCTTTTTTTTTTTTTGCTGACCTTCTGTAGCCACTTCATGTCTACATATGTTTCCCTAACAACGGCTGCCTATCATTCCATATATATTAGGGCGAGTTTCATGATGGTGACAACAGTGGACAATGTCTGCTTCATGTGAGCTCAAGTGGCCACTTGTACTCATCATCAAAAGTGTGAATGATTGAATGCCATTACTGTTAAGGCATATGAGATTTCAGGGATTGGGTTTACATCTGCTTTAGGCTTCAATTACATTTAGCCATGCTGTGACTCCCAGCAGCAAGAATCTACTGATCCCTACGGGCGGGATTAAGAGCCATGGGGGATAGCACCTGACTAACCTGTATACTGCAATGACAGGCTGTCATTGGCTGCAGCTATTTGTGACTGCTTGCACAGCCATGAATTACCTCCACAGCTACAATAACCCTGGTGGGAGGGATGGGGATCAGTGGCAGAGGGGTGGTGGTGGGAGGAATGGGATCAGTGGCAGAGGGATGGGATCAGTGGCAGAGGGGTGGTGGTGGAGGGATGGTAGTGGTGTTGGGAGGGATGGAGATGAGTGACAGAGGGGTGGTGGTGGAAGGAATGGGATCAGTGGCAGAGGGATGGGATCAGTGGCAGAGGGAAGGTGAGGGATGGGATTGGTGGTGGGAGGGATGGGGATCAATGGCAGAGAGATGGGATCAGTGGCAGAGGGGTGGTGGTGGGAGGAATGGGATCAGTGGCAGAGGGATGGTGGTGGAGGGATAATATTAGTTGCAGAGGGTTGGGATCGGCCCCCTCCTGTTGGTACACCACTGCCTTCCCCCGTGTAGACTAAAATCATTGCACAGGCCCTACCTAAAGGCTTTATGGTGAAGAGGAGTAAAAAGTCCCTGCTGGTGTCCTACTGAGTGCAGGATAAGGACAAGGATAGAGCGCAGGCCATGCCCCCAGCATGGATGGTGTACTCCATTCTCCAGCAGAGGCTCTCCTCCCCCGGCCAGCCCCGGCCAAGCCCCCCCGGCACCCTCTGCAGCAACTGGCTGCCACCTGCCAGCCAGTTCGGGAAGCCGGACTCGGTGCAGCAGCCGCTGTTCAGCCTGACCCACTTGGTTAACAGAGAGTACTTGGAACAGAACTTCAGCCTGGGATAGGGTTCGGGAGGAAGCAGGGAAGAGGGAGAGTGGGAGGGGGCCAAGTTCCTGCACCATGGGCCTCTGGGTTGTACTTGCCCCCTGGACCAAAAGTTGCCAGTCTGCCCCTGGTCACAGGAGTGCCCTTAGTTGGTTCTTTACCAGAGAAATATAATTTATTGAATCCCAGAACAGATGGCAAAGTCCTCATGGTACTTGCAAATAATACAATGAAAAGCAACCTTTGGAGTCCCATTCAAAATTATTAGTCCTTAGTCCTTATTCCATAGCATGCATAGAAACACTACACCATCCAGCACATATGTCTGATCTATATTATGCACCTAGGTAGCCTCCATGCATGCAGTAATGTGTACTATATTCTAGACCTGTGCTTCCATAATGATTCCCTTCTAGATTATATTTCCCTTGACAGCTAAAACTTCACCCCGAAAAACCATGTATTAACCCTAGAGCAGTTTCTGATTGGCTGACCAAACACCTTTTGATCTGGTTCTTCAAGATGAAAAAAATAATAATTAAGGACGGCTGTAGTATTTGACCCTTGTTGCTTACGACCATAAACAGATGTCCATTTGACCAATTAACTTTTTTAGAATTAGCATAGGAATAGCCTACAAGTTCTGTCAATCTTGATGACTTTCCTTTTAATGTGTAAATTGACTTGTCACTGGCCTGTGCATGTACATCCAAGAATGTACACTGAGCAAAAGTATAAATGCAACACTTTTGTGTTTGCCCCTATTTATCATGAGCTGAACGCAAAGATCTAGGACTTTTTCTATGTACACAAAAGGCCTATTTCTCTCAAATATTGTTCACAAATCTGTTTAAATCTGTGTTGGTGAGCACTTCTCCTTTGCCAAGATAATCCATCTACCTCACAGGTGTGGCATATCAAGATGCTGATTAGACAGCATGATTATTGCAAAGGTGTGCCTTAGGCTAGCCACAATAAAATGCCACTCTAAAATGTGCAGTTCTACTGTATTGAAGGGGTTGGGGGGTCCGAAAACCAGTCAGTATCTGGCGTGACCACCATTTGTCTCACGCAGTGCAGCACATCTCCTTCGCATAGAGTTGATCAGGTTGTTGATTGTGGCCTGTGGAATGTTGGTCCATTTCTCTTTAATGGCTTTGCAAAGTTGCTGGATATTGGCAGGAACTGGAACATGCCTGCCCATACCATAACCCCACCACCACCATGGGCCACTTGATCCACAACGTTGACATCAGCAAACCGCTCACCCACACGATGTCATACACCCTCTCTGCCATCTGCGCTGTACAGTGAAAACCGGGATTCATCTGTGAAGAGAACACCTCTCCAAAGTGCCAGACACCATCGAATGTGAACCCACTCAATTGCCAACTTAACTCATTTGCCCACTCAAGTCAGTTATGACGACGAACTGCAGTCAGGTCGAGACCCCGATGAGGATGATGAGCATGCATATGAGCTTCCCTGAGACGGTTTCTGACAGTTTGTGCAGAAATTCTTTGGTTATGCAAACCAATTGTTGCAGCAGCTGTCCGTGTGGCTAGTCTCAGACGATCTTGGAGGTGAAGATGCTGGATGTGGAGGTCCTGGGCTGGTGTGGTTACACTAATCAGCATCTTCATATGCCACACCTGTGAGGTCAATGGATTATTTCGGCAAAGGAGAAGTGCTCACTAACACAGATTTAGACAGATTTGTGAACAATATTTGATAGAAATAGGCCTTTTGTGTACATAGAAAAAGTCGTAGATCTTTGAGTTCATCTCATGATAAATAGGGCAAACACAAAAGTGTATGTGTGTGTGTGTGTATATACACATATAATGTATATACACATACATATGTATATATATATATATTTAATTACACAAACAAAATACATACCATACACAGGTGAGGTTCACTTCTCTTTTAACTGCTTGCTGGCAATGTCGCTGTCGTTATGCGTAGCAGATTGGCACTGCTGCGCGAATCGCCGTAGCTGTGCAGCGGTCGCTTTAAGAGCTATAGTGGGCATGATGGCAGAGCGGATGCGCGTGGCCGGCGCCCACGATGTCCACTGGAGACCCGCGATCGCTCCTCAGAGAGGCAGAACGGGGATTTGTCAATGTAAACATACAGATCCCCATTCTGACAGGGGAGTAGAGATAGATCTGCTGTTTCTGGTGATCAGGAACAGTGATCTCTCTGTACTCCCAGTCAGTCCACTCCCCCCACAGTTAGAAACACCTCCCTAGGGAGCACTTAACCCCTTGATCGCCCCCTAGTGTTAACCCCTTCCCTGCCAGTTACATTCATACAGTAATCAGTGGCTATTTTTAGCTCTGATCTCTGTATAAATGTCAATGGTCCCAAAAAAGTGTCAAAAGTGTCCTATCTGTCAGTTGCAATGTCGCAGTCCCGCTAAAAATCACTGATCACCGCCATTACTAGTAAAAAAAAAATTAATAATAATAAAAATGCCATAAATATATCCCCTATTTTGTAGACACTACAACTTGTGCACAAACCAATCAATATACGCTTATTGCGATTTTTTTTTACCAAAAATATGTAGCAGAATACATATTGGCCTAAACTGATGAAGACATTTGTTTTTGTTTTTTAAATTTTGGGATATTTATTATAGCAAAATGTAAAAAATGTTGTTTTTTTTTCAAAATTGTCGTTCTTTTTTTGTTTATAGCGCAAAAAATAGAAACCTCAGAGGTGATCAAATACCACAAAAAGAAAGCTGTATTTGTGGGGGGAAAAAAAGACGTCAATTTTGTTTGGGTACAGCGTCGAACGACCGTGCAATTGTCAGTTAAAGCAATGCAGTGCTGTATCGCAAATAATGGCCTAGTCAGGAAGTGGGTAAATCCTTCCGGGGCTGAAGTGGTTAATAAAAGACAGTTGAAATTGATCAATAAAATCTTGTTTATAAAGATATGTTTCCCAAAGTTATTATCCTTGGTCTTAAAGCAAAAACACAACAGTTTAAAAGTTTTTGCAAAATGTGCAGGATCCTTTGTGTTAGCAATATTTATTCTATGTACTTGTTTACTCATATATACAGTATCTTCTATTTTTCAGTATTTTTCATAGAAATCATGGTTCCTTTTCAGGAATGATCGTGTTTAGTGATTTAACGGAGAAAGTGAATTTCTACAAGGTTTCTAAATGTGTCATTCTCCCCTGATAGATTCACAGATTACATACCTGTGAGCCTTGTCATTTGAACAAGAAAAATCCCTAATAGTAAAGATTCTCTGTGTGTGTCACAGATTAGCCATCAAAGACATCTCTGGCTGTCATAGAAAGTTGTATGAAGAGCTTTCTCTTTTTATTACTCTGAGACACAAAACCCTGAAGCTGAGCTGTCAAGTAGGCCGCAATGTAAATAGAGTAAGACAGCTGTAATGTTCCAAGATCCTGGAATATACAATCTGTATGTTCTATATGCTATATGCACTATTTCAAGGCAAAGCATCTGTCTATCTAGAAAAATGCATTGATACTTGTAGAAAATGAGGCCTACAGTTGCTTGTGTATTTGTTTCTTTTGCATGTTTTTGTGCATCACATTACTATTTCTAACTTAGAGAGCATAGTTTATGTTAAAGAGCATATTTTATATGTGACCTATAATGGTTTGGGGGCAGTTTTTTGTAAATTGTACATATTTCTCAACCAACATTTTGTGTTTGTTTCTCTCATATACTGTATATGAAATCTTTATTTTACAAATTAGTACCTTAGGGTCCAACCACAATTCTGGTGTCCCAATGGTTTCCTAAACAAAGAGCCCAGCAGATGCTGTTTTATTTTACACCCTTTCTAAATAATTCTCCATTGGGCCCCATAAAGAAAGGGGAGGAGTTACTTCTCTGACTCATTCAGTTGAGTACATTTATGTAAATTGGAGCTTAAGCTAATGAGCTCTGTAACCAGCAGGCTTTGTTTGGCAAAGCAGTTGTTATTAGGCTGCTAAATGTAAAAGGCCCTAGAACTTCACAGCCTGGCTGGAATTATAAATATGAAATAATAATTTGCAATAGTGTACAAAAGTTAAACCAATGTATTTATTTAAAGTTCTGAACAATTGCATTAAAAAACATACGCTCAGTCACTATACATTCCTCTGAGTAATTTTAGTATGTAGTCAGTTAATACCAATTAAAATAATTTTGCAAGTGTGGATATGCACGTAATGGGCTTGATTTACTAAAGGAGTGGAGGCTGTTGACATAACAAAGTACAGTAAATGTTCACTATAGTATGTATACAAGCCTCTGTTCATTTTAATACCCAATCATGTGCGAGGGAAAATGAAGAGCAAACAGATTTTTGCTAGCACATCCTCGCACATGATTAAAAGAAGTGAACATAATTTTACCTTATTTACTAAGCTTGGTGAGCATTCACAGGCTCTACTCCTTTAGTAAATAAGCCTCTTGGTGTATATGAATGTAGCATGAACATATCATGTAATGCTTTGTAAAAGCTGCTGCAGTCATGCATTACAATTTCATGTCCCTAACACAATGACAATATGCGTACATTAGGGGCCAGTTAGACCAGCTAGCATGATGACTTCAAGCTCATGAGAAAGGGTGCAGTTTGAACCTGTATACAGCAGCCCAATATATATCCACACTGGAAATATATTTGCTTATTTTTGCATACTAGAATATAAAATGGCAAATTTACCCTGAATTGTTATACAATTTATATATGAATGATGCGATTTGTTATAGGATAGACCATCCTGCATAATTTTACGAAAAGTGCACCATGTAAATGATTAAAAGTGCTTCTTGTGTGTAAAAAAAATCCCAGACTACAGTTCACAAACACCCACATATACATGAATCCTTTCTTAAAAAATAGTTATAGTGAATAATTGTTATAGCAAGATTAATGGTTTGTGCTTTAGGCTTGTAATCTGACTCTGCCATCTGCGATGCATATTATTATAAAAAAAAAAAGACAATACGATCACTAAATACTGCTGCTCCTTTTCTCCTACTTTTCTAGATTCTGTACATTTTTTCTATATAGTAAGGTTTGTTAAAACATAGTATCAGCTTGATGTTTGGTTTCAGTATTAATATTACACCACAGCTTGTAGGTGTCATTGAGTGTCAAAGGCAGCATGAAGATTAAAATATGTTGTTTTTCTGTGCCGTGATGAGATAGCTGGTAAGGTGAAATGCAGCAGGCCCCATGACCAAACCTCTTTCATTTTACACCATCTTAACGAATTTTAACTGTGCTGGTGAGAGAATACATTACTATCCCAAGTTTGTGGTTTGATTTTTCTATTATAAATTGTGTAGCTTGCATTCGCATTACAAAAGTAGCACAGTAAGTCGAGTAACATAATTAGTAAGCATTCTTACTATACAAATTAACTTTAAATACTCCCAGGTTTCTAGAACATGCATAAAGAAAAAACACGATGTCGTAATTTTTTTTATCCAATTAAAAAGCAACCTTAAGTTTGAATATTACTACTCCTAATAATATTATTAATTATTACTATAATTAGTAGTAGTAATAGAGATTCAATTTTATATTGCATCTTATAATTATAGTAAAACATTTCAATACAGGAGATCTACTAATAAAGGAAATTCTATGCTAACTTATGGGAATTGTGTTCCATCAATTCAGCATAAGGGAAACTTTTCCCTTAACCTCATGAAGAGAGAACAAAAATTTTGCAGCTTTAACAAAACCTACTCCTTTTACTGCATTTTCTGCTTAAAATTTTATATATATATATATATATATATATATATATATATATATATATATATATATATAGATAGATAGATATATATCTATATATAGAGATCTATCTATAGATATAGATATAGATCTATATCTATCTATCTACCTATCTATCTATCTATAGAGTGTATATAGATAGAGATGTGTGTATATGTATATATATATATATATATATATATATATATATATATATATATATATATATATATATATATATATATATTCTGTAAGAAGTACTTACTTCAGTTATCCTTTTGGCCACAACGGGCCAGGCAACTAGCATTTACAGAATAATGTTAGCAGTGCCAATTTCCATGACTTTTTCAGCACAAATTCCCGTTATAGTTTCTTTTTGCAGGGTGATAGGGCAATACGCAGCTTTTTAGAGGCTTCACAGTGTTATGTTTTTGTTATTTTTTTACATACAATCATGTTTGAGTGCCTCAGAGTTTATGTATGTTTATACTATTTCATGTGAAGCATTCATATGTTCCCAAGCGCGCAGTATATTTACGTAGATTTCATCTTTATGCAGTCATTTATATCTTAAGGCTGGATTGTAGATTTTACTGCTCAAAAATTGCATCTTTGTTGAATAAATAGAAAACATAATAAAGACTTTGTTTTTTATCGTACCTGTTTTATGTTCTATGTGTTACTAATTACTGTATGTACAGTGTTTTTTTCTTTTCTTTTCATATTTTGAATGTCACTGTAGGGAAAACTTGGTTTCAGTGCTGTTATAATAAGCTACAACATTTTAACAGTTTGTTGGTCTGATTAGTGTTTTTCATTTTGAGTCACCGAACCGATGTGTGGGCAGTGTTAAGGCTATGATAACATTCCCAGCTCTGAGAAGCACAAAGGATAGAACGTTTTTTAAATATAGACAACTAAGTGCTTGGTAAAAGCACAGAGAAACCGTGCTCTACTAAAAACAGATTAGTAATTTTGAATAATTGGAGGTAACATGTTACAAATAGTGTTAAACTTTTTTTTTTTCTTTGGCTGTGCATCGTCACAAGCATCACTAATTAGTACTAATACAAGTTGTAACTAATTTGTGCCATTCTGGCATTTCCCTTTACTGAATTATTTAATGGAAACAAGATACAGCAGTATATCTTAAAAAGTTTGCATGGAACTAAGTGATAATTCTCTTACTGTGGTTTCATTACTGTGGGCGTTAAGCTTGAAAACAATTACAGCTGTTTATTTAAAAAAAAATGCATGAAATAAAAGTATGTTTAGCCACAGTCATAAAGTAAAGAATACATACAGTACTTAAATTAAAATCAATTCACTAAAGTGCTTTATTTTAGTGAGCTTCCCTGTTCTGCTATAAAATTAATGTAAATTAAAAATCTGAATTTATGGGGATATATTTCTAGTACACACACATGTCAAGAAAAAACATGTAACCACATTTTTTGGATTGGGCATATATTACCTGATGAGTTACCTTGTGTTGTTTAAATGCATCTTTTTGCATATAATATGTTTATGTAATATGTTTTCTGTTTTATTAAACATGGTACTTTGCTTGCTGTAAAACCGGGGTTTTAATATAGAGATTTTTCTCACAGAACCTAAATAGTACTTGATTGTTTTTTAAGTAAAACCCTGAGATTAGGATTGGGTCTTTGCTTTTGTGCTAGTTTATCTTATCACAGCCTTTATAAATACATACAAATAGCTCAGACTGAAACTCGATGGCTTTGGTGATAATAAAGTAGCTTCTAGGGGGAAATTTTTTCTTCATTAAAAATGTTCTTTCACAACCCACACAGTTTCAGTAGGAAAATTGTTTAACCTTTTCTTAAGTCACTACTGCGAGAACAACATATACCTGTACCTTTTTGAAGTGGCAGATTTGCTGTAGCATGGACTCAACATAAAAACATAACCATGAATTGCAAGTTTTGTTTTTCTATCCACTTCTATGCATTTTTCTCTAAATGCGTGGTTCTTTTTACAAGTAGTATAATGCCACTTCCCCTTACAAAATATGACACTGTAAGGCCATGCATCAAAATCAGTGAGATTAAGGAAAATGAATAGCAAAACAGTATGTGGGTGAGAAAGTTAAGTGTAGGCATCTGTAGGTATCCCTTAAGAGGACACTCCTTAAAGTGGCAGGATTTTTTCCAATCCTGGTTTTATTTGTATATTACCTAATGTTTTTTATGCCAAAAAAGGGTGATAGCTTTCACATCTGTGGGTAGCAGCAGAGACACCTGGCTTGAAGAGGTGATAGGTTGATGTTATTTTTTTGGCCCGTTGATATTGATTTTTGGGATTAGCCTAGCACAAAGTTTGTGTAGCTCCCCTGCTTCATTATGAAGCAATTCAGGAATGCCAGTTCTAAAGCTCCAAACAGATTTTCCATTTAGTTTTATATAACATGGTTAAGAGTTGAAATTTCTGTTTGGTTTCTATTTCTGTCTGTGACCCTATTTTTCTACTTCCTTTTCAGTCCCAGTGTGGCCCAATATTTGAAATGTAGGTGGAAGGCACTGATGTCAGAGCAATTAAAACATTTCTAACTTTTTCTCGCTCTACTAAAAATGTGGAGTTCTTTTGTGTCTCAACAGAAAGGGAAGGGCAAATCTTTCCAATAGGATTACAAACAGTAATAAAAAGCTGACAGAGGCATTCACCCTTACCCACTCCAATATAAAAGAAAATATATGATTTTGGCTTTAGTTGGGGTTGAAAAACTTAGTCTTATGTGACAAGTCCAATTGCTTTCTAAAGCCTGTGATTAGTGTTATACTTGTGCTGCTCTGTACTGGTTTAGCACAAATCTTCCTCCTCCAATGCCCATGACCAAGCCATAATCCTCACCACCATAATCTTTTGGTGCAGCGGGGGTTATTAGAATTAAGGGAGCTGTGGCAGGCACTTATCAAGAGTGCCTGACTATGTCAGCTCTTCAATTCATAGAAGCCAATACTAGCTTCTATGAATGGAGGGGGCAGACCTTTCAATCATCTGCCCATCCTCCATTCATAGATCACTTTTTATTTATAGAAGCTATAGTATGGCTTCTGTGGATGGTGGTACAGAGTGGAAAGGATGGGCATACTCGGGCACTCCTGATGAGTGCCTGTCTCAGCTCCCTCAGTTATATTAACTCTCATTGCATCGGAAGATTACAGCAGCATGGATGGGGGGGGGGGTCATCAAAGGGGGAAGATTTCTGCTAAACCAGGCCAAAACAGCACAAGGGACACATCACATTGAAGGTAAATAATATCCTTTGTGCTGATTTTTTTTCAAGAAAACTTTAAACAACTAAATAACTACATGTTTTTGTGTTTTATACTGTTATGCTTATTTAGTAGTTGACAGGCAGTGTGAGTTCAGGCAGTTTATAGGGCTATTATCAGACCTAAAAGAAGTTCTCAATTTTGATTTCTTGTTCTAAGAGTCACATTCAGAGAACCTAGTAAAAGCTAAATAAAAAGGTAAATAGAAATCATTCTTGGGTCAACAGAATAATAATAATTTAGGATTATATGTAAATAGTCTCCATAAATTTGGCTCTGAGTCGTTCATTTTAAGATCTAATTTTTAAATACTTGTTCCTCGAAGTGACCCAACACTAAAATATAGTTTAATAAACCTTGTACCCCTCATTTGCTGTAGTAAGTGCAGGGCTTTAATTTGAAATTATGCTGCCCTAAGAACAAATGGAACAGTCCACCACTTTATGCAAGCTCTGACATTTTGGCATTAATCTCATGCAGATTCTGACGAGTTGCAAACATATTACTGGAGCCCCCCAAAAAATGTAGCAACCCTAAATTCTCTCTTTGAATCTGCTATTGGATTTCCCCCAAAACGGAAATAAAAAAAATAAGACAAAAAATGTATTCAGATTTTAAATGCTCATTCTGCCTTAGACAATTGCAGATGTTACTTGGCCAGTTGGTAGATGTGTTCATCGCAATCAGTTACTATAATCCTTTGGGGTTCATTTATTAAAGGAATAATACATTTTCACTTAGCAAAGGTAATTTTTCACTGATCTTGGTAAATACGAAGAAGCGGTGTTTACTTCATTCAACCAGTCACCTGCTAGCAAAATCTTTCTTTTTTTTCCTTTGCACATGATTGTGCATTATCGGGCAAGCACAATCTTGCTTGTTTCAGTCTTACTTCTGATCTTTATCACTCCGTTTAATTGACCTTGAGTTCTTTAAATGTGCTTACTTGCCAAAGGCAATTTTTATGAGTTGTATGCAAACCCTTCTTTATATAAAACTTTTCTGTAAAGTTGTTTTTGATTTTCTTGATCATACTGTGAAACATTATACACATTTTCTTGCTTACTCAAATTAGTTCCTTTCTTTATAGATTCAGATGTATTTTGCAGAGGAACTGCTGGTGTGGATGAAAGATGTGTGTGGATGGTGTGTGGGCCGTTTCCTATGTCTGACTCTACCAGTCTACGTGTAGAAGGCAAGGTCAACTACAAAATGTTAACAAGGGGAAAGCTTTTCATTTTTCTCTCAGTGTATTTTAGTGTCATTATTGCCTTGCTCCTAAGCAGCTGTTCTCAAACAATTTTTAGACCAAGTGTAGCACAAAACATTGCATTAACAATTAAAAAAACGAAAAAAAAAAAGGACATTTTTTTTCACCGTGTGTAGAACATGTTGTGACTTTCCCATCTCCTTGTAATTGTATGTCGTTTTTGGTCCCCACAGCTTACTTCCTGTGTGAGGTTAGTTTGTTTACCGTACAGAAAGAGCTATTTTGATCGT